>NC_080792.1:19458790-19761290 GCF_028018385.1 Neofelis nebulosa | reverse complement strand
GTACACATATATCGATGGGGTATATGTGTTTGATTTTTGCTAAATTAAGTTGGCTACATTTAAAATATTACCCCTGTATTATTTTTTACTGATCCTAAAGTAAATCGGGCTGAAAAATACGACTTCAATTTCAAACGTATTCTCTCCCTGCTGCTACCCTAGATCCTTATTCCACCTTTGTGAATATGCCCCACCCATTTAGGTGCCCACACCTGAAACTTGGTATCCCCTTTATGTCTTTGTATCTCCAATTTAATCAGATTCCATTTCTTTCTTTCTTTCTTTCTTTCTTTCTTTCTTTCTTTCTTTCTTTCTTTCTTTCTTTCTTTCTTTCTCTTTGTTCCTTCCTTCCTTCCTTCCTTCCTTTTTCTTTCTTTCTTTCTTTCTTTCTTTCTTTCTTTCTTTCTTTCTTTCTTTCTTTCTTTCTTTCTTTTTCTTTCTTTCTCCCTTCCTTCCTTCCTTTCTTTTTCTTTCTTTCTTTCTTTCTTTTCTTTCTTTCTTTCTTTCTTTCTTTCTTTCTTTCTTTCTTTCTTTCTTTCTTTCTTTCTTTCTTTCTTTCTCTTTCTCCCTCCCTCCCTTCCTTCCTTCCTTTCTTTGTCTTTCTTTCTTTCTTTCTTTCTTTCTTTCTTTCTTTCTTTCTTTCTCTTCCTTCCTTCCTTCCTTCCTTCCTTCCTTCCTTCCTTCCTTCCTTTTTCTTTCTTTCTTTCTTTCTTTCTTTCTTTCTTTCTTTCTTTCTTTCTTTCTTCCTTTCTTTATTTCTACATGCACAATACCTCATCTCATTCACTCATTTTTTTTCTTCTGAAGTCCTAGAACAGTGTCCTAACAGGTCTCCCTGCTGATAATCTCAGCCCCCTCTAACCCACCTCCTACACTTCTTTCAGCACTCTTATAAGTATACAGGTCTTATCATGTCTCTCCCTTCTTGAAATCCATAATTGAGCCTTCTCTGTGCTCAGCATGTGATCTGGATCCTCATTTGGCTTTGAAGGAACTCTGAACCCTTCCAACGCGTCTTCTCATTCTGTCCTCCTGCCATCTTTAGTTAACAACAGCTACCAAAGGCACCATGTTGTGTCATCTTCTCCTTGCTTTGCACAGTTTTCTCTTTCTAGAATGGCTTCACACAACTCCTTTCCCTAACTGTTTAAATTTTTTTTTTTTTCCCAACGGTTTTTATTTATTTTTGGGACAGAGAGAGACAGACAGAACATGAACGGGGGAGGGGCAGAGAGAGGGAGACACAGAATCGGAAACAGGCTCCAGGCTCCGAGCCATCAGCCCAAAGCCTGACGCGGGGCTCAAACTCACGGACCGCGAGATCGTGACCTGGCTGAAGTCGGACGCTTAACCGACTGCGCCACCCAGGCGCCCCTCCCTAACTGTTTAAAAACTCAACTTGGAGGGGTGCCTGAGTGGCTCGTTTGGTTAAGCATCCAACTTTGGCCCAGGTCATGATCTTGCAGTTTGTGGGTTCAAGCCCTGCATTGGGCTCTGTGCTGACAGCTCAGAGCCTGGAGCCTGCTTCTGATTCTGTCTCTCTCTCTCTCTCTCTCTCTCTCTCCCTCTCTCTCCCTCTTCCTGCCCCTCCCTTGCACTCTGTCTCTTTCTCTCAAAAATACAATAAAAACATTTTAAAAAATTAAAAAATAATAAGAAAGAAACCTCAACTTGCACATTACGTTTTCTAGAATGCATTTCACACCTCCATCTCCTCCGTGCCACTGCTACACTTGTCAGCATAGTTGTGTTTTTCTCCTCCTAGATTTTGAGCAGGGATTAAGCTTTATTGCCTGGTACACACTAATAATAACGCTGATTGTAATGATGTCAGATTACTTACAACATGAAAGTAATGGCTGTATAGCTGCTTCTTAGATTTTAAATGTAACTTTCATACCCACCTGATAAGGTGAGTTACTATTATTATTATTCTCATTGTATATATGTTATAGAGGTACAGAATGCTTAAAATGTTTCCCAAGTTACACAGTCATTAAATAAGAGAGCAAGGATTTGAATTCCGGAGCCCACGTCTTTGTCTCTGTTGTTGGATGGCTTCTCTGGTGGTTGATAAATGTCCGGTTTGTGAAAGTTAAGATGAACGTAGGGAGTTTGGGTTAGATGCTTCTGACCCTCCAGCCCATTTGTAGCTCTTGAAGGAGGCAAACCGGTTAGACTGGTGTCGGGTAGCTTTCCCAATTATAGCTTCCTTCTTCTCATGAGCTCTTTGATTCCACAGTGTGGCATGTGTCTTCCCCCCATCTCTGATCTTCTGAATGCCCAGTGTCTCGTTTCTCAGGAAGTAATCTGATATCTGGACAATCGTCATCATAATAATGCTGCTGCTGATGAAAGCTAACAGTTATTGAATGTTTACTACATCCTCTTTAAATGTTTGCCATGGGTAGTAGAATAAAGACCATGTCCTCTTGTAAAGCAATCTTAAGGGAGAGTGGTGCATGCCTTCCTGCCATATAGGTGACTCCCCCCACTGCTTGCATGCAGGCTGCCCAGTTTAAGATTTTTAAGCTGTCTCCTGCCGTGATCAGGACAGAAAGGCTGGTTTGTTCCTTCTCTGACTAGCCCCAGCCCACTGCCCTGAGAACCCCCATTTAACTCTTCCTCCCACCGCCACCCAATCCCCCACCCAGTGCAACTCTGATGAAATGAAAGGGGAACCAGGCTAGGAGTTAGAAGACCTTGGTCTTTCTTTAATAGCTGGGTTACCTTAGGAAATCATTTTATCTTGCTGAGCCATGATTTCTGCATTTTTTTATTTAAAAAAAAATTTTTTTTAACGTTTATTTATTTTTGAGACAGAGAGAGACAGAGCATGAACAGGGGAGGGTCAGAGAGAGGGAGACACAGAATCTGAAACAGGCTCCAGGCTCTGAGCTGTCAGCACAGAGCCCGACGCGGGGCTCGAACTCACGGACCGTGAGATCATGACCTGAGCCAAAGTCGGCTGCTTAACCGACTGAGCTACCCAGGCGCCCCTCCACATTTTTATTTAAGTTTATTTATTTTGAGACATAGAGAGAGAGGGAACATGGGCAGGGGAGGGGCAGAGAGAGAGGGAGAGAGAGAGAGAATCCCAAGCAGGCTCTGCACTGTCATCACCGACCCTGACTTGGAGCCTGAACTCATGAACTGAGAGATCATGACCTGAGCCGAAACCAAGAATCAGACACTTAACCAACTGAGCCACCTAGGCACCCCCATTTCCACATCTTTAAGTGAGAGTGACAATTATTTCTGCCTCACAAGTCGTCTCCTCCAGGGTGTCTTCCCTAACCCTGTCACCTAAGGAGAGAATTATCCTCTCCATTTTAGTACCTATCTACCTGGTTTAGACCCCTGTGTGTCACACTTTATTGTAATTGTCTGTTAAACTGTCTGCACCATCTACGACATTGTTCAAACCTCAAGATCAAGGACTGTGTCATAGTTGTCTTTCGGTTTCCTATCCCTAGAACATCGGTTGGCCTGAATTTCCACAAATGTTCCCTGCCTTTCCCTTGAATTTCCCATTTGTGGAGATTCCTTTTGTCCTCAGATCCACCCATGATATCTGTTTGGATCTACAACCACCTGAGGAAAACTGATGGAGTAGCACACTGGGGATCCCAGCTATCCTAGACCAGGAGACCAACAAACTGTCTCTGGTCATGGTATTCAACCTGGGTCCCATCAAAAATACTAAACAGGCCATGCTGTGTCTAATGCTAATGAAGATACAAGGACTTCTGCTGACGGTCTGGCCAAAACACGTATGATGTAATTCAAGATGTTTTGATTTCTAAAGCAGAACTTGGACAGGGGAGTGAACTGTGGGTTGTTTTCCAGTGGAGTGACTTTAAATGGTGGAGTCAATGGAGACACACTATTGAGGGATGTCCAAGCCTGTAGGATTTATGGTGATGGCTGATTCTTTGGATATTATTCTTTCCATTCTTCTTCCCAATCCCATGCTCTATTATAGTTCAGGGTGTCCAGAGACTTGTTTGACCTGAATACTGTTTGGAATTTCAGAACAACCATGCAGTTCTTTAATGATTAAGTTTATCTCCTTCTATAAGGATACTACTCATCGGGATAATTTCACCTCAGAGTGTGAGAAAATGGAGCCCGCAGTGTGTGTACTTCCTACCATCAAAGAGAAGAGGCAAGGGAGAAGACAGTCCAAGTGTGAACAAGAGGAATTACTCCCACAGATGTGCCCTTTGACTCCCATTTCCTGCTCCTGGCCAACCCTTTGGAGATTATTTTCAGGGAGATCTCCCTCTTCCTGTGAGGCCAGAGACTTTTCTAGTTATAAGGCTGCTGTGTGTGACATGTCTGGGCAGGCATGCAGCAAAACCACAGAGAAACAAGGGATTAAAGAAATAAAGCTGAGCAAACTCAAAAACGTCGTCTGCAGAACTTCTCTCGAGCTTGAGGTAAACATCTCCACCCACCCTCCTCCTTCTGCAATTTCACAGTTTATTTTTCACTGCATTCGACTTGCAGCTACAGAGAAAGGGAAGCAAATTGTCCCGTAGGAGTGGTTTTCCCAAGGAGCACAGCTCTCTAAGTTCAGGAATGACAGACAGAAAATGCCCCTTCCAGAGTGAGACGATGCCCGAAGGCAAGCAAGAGATGGCCTCAGTCACTGGAGGGTGAGCTCACTTCCCCCCTTCTCCCAGTGAGCACGGCCTGCCTTCAAACCTGGGCCCTGTGTTCTTTTCCTCTGGACACTGGCCCATCCGAAGTCAGAGAGTGGACAGCGCTGCCCCCTTTTCCGGACACATCAGGCTCACAAGCAGATTTCCTCCAAAGATTACCATCCTCTTGCCCTTACTGACAATGAGCAGTATCTGAACGATGCTTCCATCTGCCAAGATCCGAGGGCCATCTTTACGAGGCAAAGGCCCATAAGTCCTCACAGACGATCCCCAGCCTTGGCAAATGCAGCAGCCTCATCCAGATTCCAGCAAAGAGGAGTTGGCAGGGCATGAAGAAGGGCAGAAGGTAATTGAGGAGCTGGGGCTGGTTTTAAGGCAGGACAGAGCCCCGCTCCACGAGCCGAGCCGGAAGGAATTCGCTGTGTGCGCCAGATGTCATAAAGAGCTGCTGAGCTCGCTGAGCTTTCCAGTGCTCGGGAGCAAATCAATCAGATGAAGTGCGGCTGCCGCTCGGCTGCAGACCGTGAGCTAATGCGGGCCCTGCCCCGGCCAGCCAGCGCCACGGGCACTGGAGCCGGCAGTGGGGGACGGTGAGGCCGGCCCAGCGAGTGCCCGCTGCCTGATGCCAGGAGGGAGAGACAAAAGGGGCTCCTCTTTAACTCTGAAAATAGCCCCTGAGCGAATAGGGCCTTCAACAGCTGTGGTTTCACTCTCCTCACCGCTGGGCGAGCTGGGGGTGCTAATTGTGGAGCTGGAGAGCTGTTAAAATCAGACCAGGCCTGTTACAGGAGACGAGTGACAACACTTAGACCCGCACGTGTGGTTGGGCTGCACGAAAGCTTTATGTCAGAAGAAGTGGAAAGAAAGCAAAGAAGCCATGAGAGAAGGAAGGTAGCTGGTTGGCTGATCCCCCATCTGTGTGACCTCAGCAATGTGTCCATGTTGTTGTGGTTGTTTTTTCATGTCGATTTATTTTTGAGAGAGACAGAGACAGAGACAGAGTGTGAGCGGGGGAGGGGGAGAGAGAGAGGGAGACACAGAATCCGAAGCAGTCTCCGGGCCTGAGCTGTCAGCACAGAGCCCGACGCGGGGCTCGAACTCACGAACGACGGGATCATGCCCTGAGCCGAAAGCAGGAGTCAGATACTTAACCTACTGAGCCGAGTGGCCCTCCGTATTGTTCTAGCCCCTACCACACAATGATAAGGTCATAAAAAGAATCTCATGTATTGAGATTTAACCATGTGCAGGCACTAATATGGGGGTTTAACATACATCATTTCATTCAATCCAGACTCAGAGAGGTTATGTGACTTTCCCAAAGATAAAAAGAAGTGCGTGCACGTGCTTGCATGATTGTGCCACACTCGCATACACATTACTACTGAATGGCAATCAGGCTTCAAATCCAGTTCTCCCTGACTTCAGAGCCAAAACCTTACCCATTATGCCACACGGTCTCTCAGTTTCAAAGCAGGTCCTTTGTAAGAATTTGTGAATTAATAAACTATGGCACTGATGGTCAAGAAAATAAAATTTACCAAAGTCACCCAGTTTGGAAATTAAACGGAGAATATTCCCTGGGAGCCAAAGAGAGGGACATACATTGGACATATGGTCACAGATTGAAGTTTTCCGTTTTCTCTCCCTATAATAGCCCTGGCAGACAGCTAATAAGGGAAACATATTGCAGGAGGAATCTTCTCCTCTCTCAAATCACATGGTACAGATTTCTGGTAGCAGCAGAGTTTGCTGAAAACAAATAATAATCTGACAATAGGTAAATTCTGCCCCTGTCTTCCCAGTGAGATAAATATACCAAAAGATTTAGGAGTTTATCCTTTTGAGAACCGAGCCTATTTAAGGAAAAATTGCAGAGGGGGGCATGAAGACAATGAACTATCTTCTTCTGAAACATGTGAGTTCATCAGATGCCACAATTCTCCCTCCATGCTCAGATTGTTCACTTGATGGGATCATTTGAGATTGTTTTGGAAAGATAGATGATCATTCCTACCATCTGTATGAGGGTAGACAGGCCACTATTACATCTTCATAAAACTTCCAACAAGAAAATATCCGAGCTAGCCTAAGCAAAGGAAATTACCTTTGAATGTAAACAATGGGAAAACCATTCCTGACAATAGAAAAACTCCAGGCCCCTGCAATCCTTTTGCCCCTCCGTTTTCTTTAATTTACATCAGGGTAAAAAGGTAAAAAGATGGAAAGCACAACTCCTTTGAGTGGTATAGAATCTGCAATACCTCTTTACAAGCTGTCTAACCGGTGGTGAGTTCAGACATTTCAGCCTCTTTGGTATTCCTCGCCGAGGAAAGACCAGAATAGGCCGCTGTTTTTGCTTGATTCCGTTGGATCTACATGCTAACTCTGCTGCTGGGAAATTAGCAGGCATCATATGAACACCTCTCCTTGACTATTCTGTTCTCCTGTAGGCAGTTTCTTCTTTGAACCAGCGCCCTGTGAGCGCTTCTGTAGTGTTTAGCAAGGCATCTAAAACATAATTCGAAAGCATCAAAGGGTGTGTATAATTTTACTTGAAAAAAGTGAATTTGCACATATTCTAAGTTAAGTTTAAAATATCACTCTCTCTGTGTCTCAAAAAGTTAAGCTAAGTTACCATATAACCTAGCGTTTCCACTCAAAGGTACATACCCAAGAGGAGTGACAACAGATGTTCGCACAAAAACTCGTACACAAATAGTTATGGCAGCATTATTTACAATAGCCCCGGAGTGGAAGCAACCCAAATGTCCATAACAGATGAATGGATAAACAAAGTGTGATATGTCCATACAACAGACTACTATTCAGTAATAAAAAAGAATAAAGTACTGATAAATGCTCAGCGTGAATGAACCTTGAAAACATTATGCCAAGTGCAACAAGCTGGACACAAAAGGCCATATACTGTATCATTTCATTTATATGACATATCCAGAATTGGCAAAACTATAGAGATAGACAGTCGATTAGTGGTTGCCTGGGGCTGGAGGGGTTGGGGAATGACTACCAGTGGGTCCAGGATTTCTTTTTAGGGGATGTATATGTCAGTGGTGTGGTGACAGTTGCACAATTTGTGAATATATTAAAAATTACTGAGCTGTGCACTTCAAAAGGGTAAATTTGGTGGTAGGTGAATAATATCTCAATTTTTAAATAGTTGGTGGAAAAAAAGATAAAAATATCACCCACATGATAGAGATTTACATGGAACATACACGCCTGTGAGCCACAACAAAGCACAGCCCTTGACCATGGGACTTATATCCTCCAATCACATCCCTCAATGCGACGGTGTTAAGAACCTTAACTGAGGTTAAGAACATAATCTCTGAAGCCAGACTGCATGGGTTCGAACCCTGGAGCTGGTACCTGCCAGCTGTGTGAGCAAAATACTTAACTTCCTTGTAGTTTGGCTTCCTTGACTGCAAAATGGAGATTCTAATCATAGCAGACTGGCGGAGTTACCATGACAATTAAGTTAGCTAATACACGAATAGTGCGGTTTTATCTATCTCCGTCATCTCGAATGTCACCAGGGAAACTATGTGGTGACCTATTTTCTAGAGTGCTTGCAACCTTGATTACACAGTCAGCATTTGCTTCTTGATCACACATTATTGATGGTACATAGTTAATTTTATTTAGGAACCATGTAACAAATACATTGATAGTTAAATATTAGATAAAATATTTATTTATGTACCATATAACCTAGTTACGAAGTATTTGAAAGTAAGAACCTACATCCATCCTTCATCCTTTCCACTTGTTTTTTCATTCCCCAGCATCCAGCCCAGTACCAGCTCGTGGTCAGCCCTTCATAGGTTCTGGCTTACTGTTTCCCCAGGGCCTGGATCACTGGCTGCTTTCTCCTAGGACCGGTATTATGGTATGAGGTGTAGTCCCACCACAGACCACCAAAAGACCGCTAATCTGACTATGGAATGAATTACAGGAATTTATATTACCCTGGTAGCCACATCTTGGGAGTACACCTTAACTTCTGCCCCCCAGGTGCTATAGCTGAAGTTTCTACACTGTTCTGTGTCTAAAGAGCTGCTTGATGGTGCCTAGAGACTGTGGATCATGGAGCTGGCTACATTAGTTATTTTTTGGGAGCTGATGTTTCTTCAGTGTCACCAAGGCCCGGAGCTGGGAACAACAATGTAAACTGGAGAATAACAAACCCAGCGTTGGGCAAAAGGCTCACAGGAGAAACGTCCAAGCAAGACCAAGAAACGCGCATACATGTGTGCACAGAGCGGTCCCTAACTGGCGATCCTGGAGACTCAACTGTTCAACAGCTGTCCTTCTTTCAGTCTTTTGGCCAAGATGGGCTTTAAACATCAAGACAGCCTTTAAAGGATTGGTGAATACTTTCTAAAAGACAAAACTTTTTGGTTTTAATTGCATTCCAAGAGACTCCGATGGTTTCCTCAGCTGTTTTCTTCGTTAGGGTATCGTGCTTGTTAATCTTTCTCTCCTTGCTCATTTTATTTTTTTAATATTTAAAAATGTGTTTATCTATTTTTGAGAGAGAGAGAGAGGCAGTGTGTATGAGCAAGGTAGGGGCGGGGGGGGGGGGACAGAAGATGTGAAGCAGGCTCTGTGCCAGCAGTGCTGAGCCCAACGTGGGGCTCGAACTCACCAACTGTGAGATCATGACCTGAGCTGAAGTTGGTTGCTCAACCGACTGAGCCACCCAGGTGCCTCTTCTTGCTCATTTTATTATCAAACTCAAGTCAGATGCCATTTCCTGTTTATTGTAGAACATAAAGGGATGCTTGGGAAATACCATGATCAGGTATTTTGTGATAGTTCTTTAATGTCTTGGTGAGTCCTTAAGACTGACTACTGGTGGGGTCTTCCCCAGCCCATTTATACTCCAAAAATGTCCTGAAATGTCCCTGCTCCCAAGAGCAGACAGCTTATGAGAAAGTTTTCTGAAGGGCAAAACCCAAGACCATAAGATGTACACATTTAGAATTCCTCTCTTTAAATTGTGTTTGGAATGCTTTGGAGATACTCTTGCTTACCTTTTTGTCCTAGACTCTGAATTCTCTATGGGTGAAAACTGCCACAGTACACGGAGGATGACTGGGGTGTGGGAGGTGCTGACTTGAAGAAAACTGGGCCAATGAGGAGATGGTCCCCGGATGTGTTCTGTGATCTTCATGGAAAAGTCTGTAAGGGATCATGAAGGGATTTCTCTCTCCACTACTATAAGACAGTGGTGCTTCTTCAGTTTTCTGGCCCTAATTAGCAATAACTAATTAATGCTCAGCCACCTTGGTGGGTATTGGGAGAGAAGAAACTGAACTAGACAATGAAATGGTTGTCAACCGCCCCCTCCCCATGCCTTGGGCCCTGGAAGAGTTGGAATGGGATTATGGCCAAAGTTTTCCCTGGCTTCCTGCTGCTCCCTGTGAACCACTGTTCCTACTTCCTGTATGGCAGCTTTGGTACAAGTCCTACTATCTCATTCAAGTCTATAATCAAGTTCTGGAGGGGAAAAACATGGCTTTAATATTTCTCTCTATTTGCTCTCATGTCAAGCCAGGAGCACTGAAGCACCAGCACTCCTCAGGAAAACATCCTTTTGCCTCATAACCGAGAGCACATTTGGTATGCTAGCCTTCTCCTCCTTGTTTGTTTTCAGGGTAGTGATAAAAGGATGGAAAAAGCATCAGGGAAAATCAGTAAATTTCGGTAATATTTCAATACATCTGCAAAGGGCAAACAGTTTAGAGTTTCTCCTGCCCTGTCTGAAGTTGGAAACTCTCACCACAGTGGGAAGCACAGCTATTTTGACTTGGCAAAGCAAACCAAACAGCACACACCTGCAACTGTACGTCTCTGACGTGAATAGCTGTGGCCAGAGGGTCAGTCTGTTCTCAGTTTTTCATCCAGAAACCACATTCTGCAAATGGAGAGAAAACCACTGTTGGATTAAAGGAAATCCTTGCCATGGAGACTAAGCATACAACTTTAATTAACTCATCATTTTCTAATTAGCATCCCCCGAGCCCTGTGCATGGGCAGCTTATGTTGCAGAATGTGCCATCAAATTTTTCCAAACAGTTCTAAAATAAAGTTTTGCTTTTGTAAACATTTATTTCAGAAAGTTTGGAAAACGCAGAAAAAATTTTTAAAGAGCTGAAAACCCCAAAACTCATCATTCATATCAAGTCATCTAATCTTTGGTGTATTTTTTTTCAGTCTTTATATATGTTTTACATTTTGTATTTTATACGTGGTGGAGACTGTATCATCTATAGAAGTTCTGGCCTTTTATTTAATATTTTATATTAAGCATTTTATTCTTTAGTACAAACTTCATAAACATCACTGTTAATATCTGCATAGTATGCTGAATACAGGTGTTATAATTTATTGATTATTCCATTATTGTTGAATGATTCCATATTTTCCAAAATTATCTAAAAATTTTGCTATCACAAAAATGCTGCCAGGGGCGCCTGGGTGGCTCAGTCAGTTGAGTGTCTGACTTCAGCTCAGGTCATGATCTCATAGTCCATGGGTTCGAGCCCCGCG
Organism: Neofelis nebulosa; assembly: GCF_028018385.1. Taxonomy (NCBI): domain Eukaryota; kingdom Metazoa; phylum Chordata; class Mammalia; order Carnivora; family Felidae; genus Neofelis; species Neofelis nebulosa. The sequence goes on along the minus strand of NC_080792.1, from coordinate 19,750,044 downwards.
TTGGGCTCTGTGCTGACAGCTCAGAGCCTGGAGTCTGCTTCAGATTCTGTGTCTCCCTCTCTCTCTGGCCCTCCTCTGATCATGCTCTGTCTCAAAAATAAATAAAAACGTTAAAAAAATTTTTAAAAATGCTGCCATAAATTCATTGTGTATACAGCTTGATATCTGTATTAAGAATTATTTTCTTAAGAAGGATTCTCAGAAGGAAATTCTAATGTGGGAACTCATATATTAGCTTCTGATGCAAAATACCAAATTGATTTCTAAAATTTGCACTCTGCTATCTAGAATGAAATAGAGCTTTAATTAATAAATAACCCCTTGACTTTTACCTAACTGGGCAGAGGGAGAGAGAGAGAGAATCTCAAGCAGGCTCTATGCTCAGCCCAGAGCCAGATGCAGAGCTCAATGCCATGACCCTGGAATCATGACCTGAGGCAAAATCAAGAGTAGGACATTCAACCAACGGAGCCACACAGATGTTCCTATAAATGACCTCTTTTAGTTCTTTGCCTATTTTTATTTTAGGATCTGTTTTCTTATCAGTTTATATGAGCTCTTTTTATTTACATAAAATACCAACCTCTTGCTCGGCATGTTTGCTGGAAATAATATTTCTACTTTATTGCTTTTCTGTCCATTTTAGTTATGTTTTGAGATGCAGAAATATAATATTTTAGTAGTCATATTATTGATCTTTTCCTTGGTGATTTTTTTTCTGCTGATCAAATACTTAGAAATTTCTCACTCCAGAAATTTTATAAGTATTCATCTCTATTTTGTTTTAGATTTTCTATGTTTTGAAAATTTTCATCTCCTTAATCTATCTGAAATTTATTTTAATGGATGGTGGACAATATAAATAAACTAGATCTCACATTACCTGTCCTGAAAATATCTAACCAAATTCCACATTACTTATCAAGTTAATATGTCTCTTTTTCTCTGGATGCACCATTATCCTTATGAAACTAGTGCTCTATCAAGGTCTGTTTTTTTTTTTACCCAATTTCTATTTTGTTTTGTTAGTGTGTTTGTAATTTTTTTTAAATGCTATGTTTTATACTTACATAATTTTGTAATATACTTCAGACTCTGGGGGGGGGCGGGTAAGTTCTTACCTTTGTCAAAAATTTCTCAACTGGCACCTGGGTGGCTCAGTCAGTTAAACGTCTAACTCTTGATTTTGGCTCAGATCATGATCTCGTGTGTCATGGGATCAAGTTCCACATCAGGCTCCATGCTATGCATGGAGCCTGCTTGAGATTCTCTCTCTCCTTCTCTCTCTGCTCCTCCCTGCGCGCTCTCTCTCTCAAAATAAATAAATAAACATTAAAAATGTTCTTAACTGTTATACCTGTTTATATTCCAGGTGAACTTTGGAATTATCCTGTTCCCAAAATTCCTGATTCTAATCATTATTTTAATTATTTTTTAATTATGGCTGTATTCAACTGAAGAGTTTCATGTGGACTAATTTCCTCATCAAAAAACACGGTGGCTCACAGAACATATTCCCTTTTTCAGAAACATTATCAACTTGGATTACTTATTGTTTTTAAATGCATAGGTGGTTGACTATTCTCATTTTTTTTAAATGCAATGAAATGGGAAAACTTCATGCCAGTCCCTTCCTCTCTGGAAGGTTATTTGGGTCAGTTTAAAAATTTTACTATAATAAAAAACCGTGATGCCAAAATAAATCTGTGATGATATCTTTGCACTTAATTTGCAAGTATTTCTCTGGGATAACCTCCTAGAGTGTTGGTGAAGTGGAATTCATAATTTTAATTTTGATAGTTTCTGCCAAATTGTCCTTGAATAAGACTATGCCAACTTATGCTCCTATTAACAGTGAATAAGAAATTCTGTTTTCTCACACTGGATATTACGGAAATTTAAAATATTTGCCAGTCTGGTGAAAAATACAATCTCAGTGTTGTTTTAATTCATATTTCCCTAATTACTAGGGAAGTGGAACATATTTTCTGATGTATGTGACCATTTGCACTTTTTTTTTTGAATTGCCTCTTCGACTTCATTTTTAGTTTTAAGTTGTGCTTATTTTATTTATCTCTTTATATATTGCATATATTAAGCCTTCATCTGTTACATATTTTGCAGATATTTTCTCTTAATCTCTTCCTTGTCTTTTAATATTGTTTTACCATCTTTCTCAGTAGAGGAGTTATTCATTTTCATGTGGTGAAATCTGTCATAATTTAAATTTTTGTTTTCTGATTTTCCTCCAGGTTTTCCTTTTTTTTGTTGTTTTTTTAAGTTTATTTATTTATTTTGAGAGAGAGAGAGAGAGAGAGAGCACAAGTAAGGGAGGGGCAGAAAGAAAGGGAGAGAGAGAATCCCAAGCAGGCTCCACGCTGTAAGCATGGAGCCCAACTTGGGGCTCAAATCCATGAACTGTGAGATCATGACCTGAGCCAAAATCAAGAGTCAGAGGCTGAACCACTGAGCTACCCAGGTGCCCCCCCACCCCCAGTTCTCTATTTCATAATTTTTTTTTCAACGTTTTTTATTTATTTTTGGGACAGAGAGAGACAGAGCATGAACGGGGGAGGGGCAGAGAGAGAGGGAGACACAGAATCGGAAACAGGCTCCAGGCTCCGAGCCATCAGCCCAGAGCCTGACGCGGGGCTCGAACTCACGGACCGCGAGATCGTGACCTGGCTGAAGTCGGACGCTTAACCGACTGCGCCACCCAGGCACCCCTCTATTTCATAATTTTATAGGTTAAAAATGTTTTAACATTTAATCTATGTATAACCCAACTTTTATTTTATGTATTTATTTATTTTTTAAATTTTTTTTTAACATTTATTCATTTTTGAGAGTGAGAGAGACAGAGCATGAGAGGGGGGAGGGGCAGAGAGAGAGGGAGACACAGAATCCAAAGCAGGCTCCAGGCTCCGAGTGTCAGCACAGGGCCTGACGTGGGGCTTGAACTCATGGACTGCGAGATCATGACCTGAGCTGAAGTCAGCTGCTTAACCGACTGGGCCACCCAGACACCCCAAACATAGCTTTTATATGTGGTGTGAGGAAGAAGTCTAGGGTTATTTATTCTTTCTGAGTATCCATTTGTCTCAGTTCCAGTAAGTGAGTAGTGTGTCCCCCTTAGGAAGTGTCTCCATTACCACGTGCTAAAAATCATGCGTGTGTGTGTTTGTATAACACGTACATATTCTTAGACTTTATTTTCTCCAAGATCTTTTTGTCTATTCTTGTATTAATGTGACATAGTGTTAATTATCAAGTTAATCATTAAAATAGTTACTTATAATAATCAAAATAATTACTTATAATAGAAATAAGTGTAATTTAAAACTGTAAGGTAATATTAATTACTGTATATAATATTTTGATAACTTATAAGAAATGCCTCTTTTAACTGTTAGTTTTTGAAAATTTCACACCCAATCTTGTACTTTCTCTCCCAAATTAGATTGTAGGACTCCTTTACAACTAGTTTTTGGGGCGATTTTGATTGGGGTTATTTTGGACTTTCATGTTAATGTGAGGAAAATTGATCTCTTTATAATACTGTGTCTTCTAGTCAAGACACATAGGATGACTTTTCCTTCACTCTGGCCATTTTCATGCTCCTGCAATAAGGGTTTATACTTCTTTTTATATAGCTCTGCGTACTTCTTATTAGATTTATTTCTAGGTATTTTAAAGTTCTGTTGTGATAACACATTATATCTCATTTTTCCATTGCATATAAAAATTGTTTACTGCATATGTAGAGATGCTTACATATGGACCTTTCATTACATTTGGGGAGGAACTTCAAATAGTTTTACAGTTAATTCTAAACTTTTGATAGACATTTGAAGACAATGACAATTGTTGGTTTTTATAGTTTTCCTTCTGGGATGTCCAGGTATGCAGCAGCACTTTTTTTTTAATGTATCTTATTAGTTTTTTGTCTTTCTATTTCCTTGGGCAAGCCAGGGTTCTTTGGTGTCTACATTCTGTTATTTTAAGCAGAAACTCATTCACAGGCTCAAAGGGAAGGTTGGAGATGAAGTCAGGACTAGGCTGAGGTAAGTGAAGCAGTTTCCTTAGATGCCAAATTTAAGGTGATGCTAAAAATTTCAGTAATCAAGTAATCAAGACAAATAATATTTTCATGCAATTAAAAAGAATTTAAATCGATGGTGAACAAAATAAAAAACATTTAAATAAACATAGCCTTAGTATGTAGAGGCAGGCTCTGGAAAAGCCAGGAACCAGGCAAACATAGAGACCGCAGTAGCAGTTTCCAACGACAGCCTTACATTGACTGCCAATGGAATGAGTAAACTTGGAGAGAGACTGACATCCTTGACCAAAGGGAGGGTAGTGAACTTCCACTGTCTGTCAGAGATTCCACATAATGGGGGAAAGGTGATTCTCCAAAAGGAAACAAGGGTAGTGTTGCCAAAACAACAGTTGTCTACCATATTACAGTCCCAGAGTGCACTGTTCTTACATTGACCGTATCTTCAGCTAAAACCTCAGACATTCACATGTTAGGGCCACACCTCCCATGAGGTCATGTCTCAATGTGCCAGTCCTCCTTTACTTCCTGCTATACTGTCTACTCAAAGCTGCAATCCTCATATGGATATAGCATAAAAGATAGTATTGGAGAAATTTTGGTGGCTTCAAAAAGCACTGTCCATTGGCAAGGGAATGGCAACCTGGGTTCTGCTTTGAACAAACCCTGTGGGTCTGTACTTGGGAAAGGACCTTATAGAAAGACCATAATCTCTTCCTTCCCGAATGGGTTGTTCTGCATCAGGAGAAAAAGTATGTTTTGACCATTCATTGTTTTAGGTCCATAGGCCTTGTTAGGCTAGTGAGAATTCTTCTCAAAAGAATTGACTACTTAACCTTAATGTTTAGTCATGTGATTATCTTCATAGATATTGTAATGAACATTTAAATAAATTACATTTACTATAATTATTGATAAGTTAGGTTCTACACCTACCACCTTTCTATTTGTTTTCTATGTATTTTACATCTTTTCTGTTCAGCTATTCCTGTATTACTGCCTTCCTTTGGTTAAATGGATATTTTCAATAAGTTAATTATCTTATTGTTTCTTTTGCTATATATTTTTTCTTATTTTCTTAGTGGTTGTCGCAGAGATTACAATTCTCATTTTAACATAATATGGGTTGGATTAATACTTTTTTCCAATAGTATGTGAAATTTTGTTCAGGACTCCACTGTGATTCCCTTTAAGGGTCCCTTGTTTCTGATGAATTGCTTTTCTCATGTTTCTTCCAAGACATTTTCTTTTTCTTTTAACAGTTTGTGAGTTGTCCAGGTGTGACTCTTTGGATTTATCTTACTTTACATTCGTTGTGCTTCTCAAATGTGAAGATTAATGTGTTTCCTCCAGCCAGGAATCTGGGACTATTATTTCCTCAAGTATTATTTTTGTCTCCTGTTTGTTTTTTTTTTCTTGTCCTTCTAAGACTACCTCGATGTGTACATCAGTATGCTGGATGATGGCCTGCTGGTCTCTGAGAATCTGGTTATTGTTCTTCATTCTTTCTTCTTTCTGTTCCTTGGACTGAAGAATCTCCATTGTCTTATCTTCAGGTTTGCTGACTGTTGTCCTCTGCCAGCTCTGTTCTGCAATTGAGCCCCCTCAGTGAAGTTTTTATTTCAGTTATTGTGCTTTTTCACTCTATGATTTCATTCGGTTCTCTTTGTATAGTTTCTCATTGTTCATAATCTTCACATGGTGAGACATCATTCTCATACTCCTTTTCTTTAGACGTGATTTCCTTTAGTTCTTTGAACATATTTATAATATCTGATTTAAACTCTTGTCTAATAAGTTCCTCAGGGAAATACCCACAAGCTTCTATTGACTGAATGTTTTTCTGTGTAAGGGCCATACTTTCTTATTTTTGTGTGTGCCTTGTGGGGTTGTTGTTGTCGTTGTTACAAAATGGACACTTTAATTAATTTAAAGTGGGTATTCTTAAAATCTCCCCCCACCTCTATCTCTCCCTGACCCCCACTGAGGTGTGATGTTGTTGCAACTGCTCTTTGTTGTTTAGTAAATTCCCTGGGCTCATTCTGTAAAGTGTGGATTCTTTTTTTATGTCGGGCCACTGAATTCTCTGCTTGGTTAGCTTAGTGGTCAGCTAATGATTAGACAGCATTATTTTAAGGTTTATGTATTTATTTTGAGAGAGAGAGAGAGAGAGAGAGTGAGAACCAGTGGGGGAGGGGCCGAGCAAGGGGGGTGGGGCAAAGGATCCAAAGCATGCTCTGTGCTGACTGCAGAGGGCCCTACATGGTGCTCGAACTCACAAACTGTGAGATCATTACCTGAGCCCAAGCCAGACGCTGAACCAACTGAGCCACCCAGGCATCCCTAGGCAGAAATTTTTTTTAAGTGTCTTCAACAAAGAATTCTCCCAGCCTTTGCCAGTGGATTCTCTGTGTGTTGGGGCACACCTTTGGTGTTCTGGCAGTTCACAACTCTGCCTTAGCCTTCACTTCCTGCTTGTTCAGAGCCTCACGGTTAACCCAATATGAGAGATTAGAGTCATCTCAAGTCTTCCTTGGGCATTCACAGAGCCCTGCACCTGTGTGGGCCTTTCTAGATTCTCAGGGATATATTGGAACTTTTCAAGGTTCTGTAAGAACATCTTATTCCCCATATTTTCCTTTCACATTTTTTTGGTCAGCCTCTTATTTTCCCCAGCTGTTATGCTGCCTCAGGCAGCTGCTTGTTTTTGACAAATACCCTGGGGATAGTATTGTTCTCACTAAGGGAGATCAGAATTAGGTCAAATGCAGACAAGCCTTCAGAACAGGGTTTTTCTAGGGAGCTGCCAGACAGGCCAAGTAGTGACAAATATGGGGAATGAGCTTTTTGGGAAGCTCCAAACCTGTTCTGCCCACCTTCAGTGACTGCTCAGCTGCTGGCCGTGACAGCTATCACAGTTGGTCATTCTCAAATCTACCTTGGATCCGAGTAGAAGGAGATGAGAGTAGGGCAAGTTAAAATATCACAAAATGCAGTCTGTGCTAAGTAGACTCACAATCCTGTGAATAATTTTCCTTGTATGGCAAAAGGGATTTGCAGACATGATTAAGATTATGGACCTTGAGATGAGGAAATTATCCTGGGTTATCTAGTTGGGCCCAATCTAATTACATGAGTTCTTAAAAGCAGAGCTTTTCCCACCTGTCTTCAGAGGGAGAGATAGCTATGAAAGAATGGTCAGAAAGATGCAGTGTGGCTGGTTTTGAAGATCGAATGGGGGCTATCAGCCAAGGAATGTGGGCTGGAAAAAGCAAAGAAATGGATACTCCTTTAGAGCCTCCAGAAAGGAATGTCGCCCCATTGACACCTTGATTTTAGCCCATTGAAACCTGTGTTAGACTTCTAATCTACAAAAGTGTAAAATAAGAAATTTTTGCTATTTTAAGCCTCTAAATTTATGGTAATTTGTTACATTGGCACAGAAAAACTAATACACTGTTATTACTGAGATTCAGCCATTAAAAAAAATTAACACTCCTCATGTTGTAGGCATTTGGTTAATATCCAGGTTTCTGTAAAAGTTGATTTTGACTGTTTTTTCCAGTGTTTTCTTTGCCTTTATAAAGAAGTGGAGTTTTAGACATCTTTACTCTGCCATTCTGGAAGAGTTTCCCCCCACTTCCTTTTGGCATCTGGTATTGCAAATGAAAATCAGTTTTTTTTTTGTTTTTTTTGTTTTTTTTTTTGTACTGTGGATATCTGGTTTTTTTTTCTCTTTTGGGAAGCTTTTTAGACTTTCTCTTGACTGTTCTGAGTTCACTACATTGTGACTAGGTTTGGAAGTTTTGTTTGCTTTTAATTCATTCTGCTAAACATTTGGTAAAGATTTTCAATCTAAGAACTCATATCTTTCTTATGTTCTGGGAAGTTATCTATTTTTATTTGCTTAATAATGTTCCTTTTCATTCTGGCTATTCTCTCTCTCTGGATTTCCTACTAGATAAATGTTAAACTTCTATATATGTAGAAGATATATTATGCATGTCTCTCAATTATTCTTTCTGTCTTTTATTTTTTTCCCTCTTGTACTATGTTTAGTGAAATCTTCATTTCAATTTTCTAACTCTCCACTTCTTCAGCAGTATAACTTGTTCTGTTTTGTCTATGAATTGAATTTAAATGTCAACAATCAAGTTTTTAATCCCCATGATACCTAGGTGATTCATTCTTATAGGCGCAATACTTTTTTTGTCTTTCTGAAGATAATACATGTAAAAGTCTGGCACTGATTGTCTTATTAATTTCATATCCTCCTTGTAAGTTCTTCTATGCATTGTGTTTAGTGCATCTTTCTTTGTGTTACCTTTCTCAAATGTTTGCCGAGTCTTAGTTGTGTGTTCATCTGCAACTGGATTTCCTAAAGACTGCTCTTTTAATGCAGCCTATATGGCAATGGGCTAGGACTCTTTCTACTACTGCTTGTTTAAAGTGACATCAGAATAGTCAGGAAGCCTGAGTTAAGGGAGGATGGATGTAGCAGGTCTTCCTGGGTTTTGCCAGTCACATGGGGCTCTGCCCTCATTTTCTGACACATGCTGCCACACTCGCTGATCTTGCCCCAAGGCAGATTTCCCTTTTACTGCTATGTACAAATGGTGCTAAGGGGTAAGAAGGTGGAAGACAGTTGTACTTCACTTATGCTTCCTGATACAGTATTATCTGATACATAATGGTTTATAACTCAATATAAATTATAATTGCTACCAGTATAAAGCTACCCTGTTATTCCTATTTAGTGACTATTCTACTTCATCAAATACTGACATTTCTCCCTGACTTCCTTTTTCTTAGCCCTTGCTTGGAATATCTCAACCTTCCTTTAATTTTCAAAGTTTCCAAGGTGCTTTCCTTTGCATGTGTCTTTGATGGAGAGAAGATCATAGGATTTTTAAATATTACAATATGAATATTATGTCTTTAATAAGGAAATTCAAACCATTTTCAAATGTTGACTTCATTTGTATGTTTGCCCCAGAATATCTGTGTCTTTGGGGGGCATTCAACAAATATATGGTAAGTGGATGAACAGTTTTTGTGACAGTGATATTCAGGTTTCACTACTTTCTCTCTTTTAATATAAACATTTTAAACTTTGTTCATATCTTCTGTAGACATTTTTTATAATTTTACTGGTAGTTAATTGTAGTTTTGTAAAAAATTCTATTTATGTGTTTATTTGCAAGCTGTATTAGGCATTTGTTTATGCTCTAATCACAATTCTGAACTATTTGAATGATTTTAAACTCCATAGCAGACTATGAAGAATAACTAGCAGTCTGCATATGAAAGTTACAGAGTAAACAAAAGAATCTGCTGGATATAGCAGCAAAAAGCCAGGACCCGACATCCTTAAGGGCCTTGTGTTTTAACAATAGACCCAAAGTTTATACAACTAACTCATACATAAAGAATAATCCATATCGTATGTTAACGATCAAGGAATTACACATACTTCACAGAAAGATCACTTCCAAAATAAATTAAATTTCAAAGAAATCTTTGAGAGATTCGCTATGCAAGATTCAATGAGCTAAGGCATTTGTTATGTAGAAATGCCTCTCATGTCCTAATTAACCTGTATACGCTACCTGTTTAGGTATTTTTATTAGTTCCATGTATACAGAATCTTCTTTTAAACCGACTTGGTTTTGGATCTGTTATTTATCTTTAAACTCCATCATTGACATGTGAAAAAATGGAGGATGTTAATACCTAATAGGGCACTAATATGGATTATGTTGAAAATTGAATGAAATAATCCATGTAAAGGCATTTGGCACAGAGCCTAGCATCCATTTCCCCCACCACTTACTAGGTATGTGACCTTTGGAAAGTTCCTTAACCTCTCAATGCCTAGATTTATCATCCCTAATATGGGGATTTTAATAGTTTTTACCACACAGATTTAACATAAAGAGCTTAGAGCAGAGCCTGGTACATCTTAAGTTCTCAGTCACTGTAAGCTATTATTAGTATTTGACACAGTAAGAACTACAACATACATGCTCTGGCAGCAACTATGAGAGAAAAAAGTTTTCTGTTTTTTTGTTTTTTTGTTTTTTCACATGGATCAAGGAAGCAATAGCTGTGACATGGTCCAAAAGGTAGAGAAGGCCAGGGTCCAAGCCCAGGCCCACTGCTTGGCTATGGGAATTTAGCTATTCTCAGTATCTCTTCTTTTTGTGTCACAGGGCAAAAATACCTAATATACATTTGATAGGAGAATTGTAAGAGTTGTCATGTATAACAGTGTTCTATAATGTAATATCAAAACTGTATCATAATGTCAGTTACCATCAATAATTATAGTATGAATACTCTTTAGTGGGGGCTATTTTTTTTATCTTATTGGCACCTCCTATTCTATTAACTTACCTAGCCCCATCAGCATTTAGAAAAGGATTATATATCCTTGCCAATATAACCTCCTTCTTCCTTACTTCCCCATTCCTTGGATGTATGTGTCATTAGTAAATCTGGGTACAATTACCATAAGCAGTAGAAATGAGATAATTTTTTTGTGAATTATAAACAAATTTCTAACTCTCCATTTTGGCAGAACAACTCTGGCCCAGCCACTATAGCTGTCAGGGTGATTTATGATGTTCCTCACCAAGCTGACAGCCAGTGGAGGAGAAACTCCACGCAAGAAAAATTCCTTATATTTATTCTACCTAGTTTAATACCTGATGAACCATGTTATAAGAACAATTCTTAAAATAGCTTGAAGAGAGCATCTCTGCATTTCCTAGCGCATACAATACATCATAGAAATTCTCACAGAGGACGTAAGGTAGATGGTAGTCTTGCTGTGAACTTGACTGGTTTACAAAACGGACGTTGATGAGAGGCTCAGCAATAAAAACAGCAGGCTTTAAATTCTAACTGGTACACTTCTACTTGGTTTCAATCATTTCATCTTAACAATAAGCCTTCATCATAGGCAATACTGTTATCATGTAAATATAATAGTAAATAAGAAGGGAGGACCAATCCATGGGCGACAAAGCGTGATTACCTCCAAAGCCTCTTAATTTGGAGAGGTGACAGAGTCCATTCTAAGTAGGGTCATCCCTGCTTCATGTCTTTCCTTAAACCTTTTCTGACCACTGCAGGACACCGTAATCTTCTACTTCACCTGCAATTCATAGAGCACCCATTATATTGACTACTTTGTAGTGCTTTCCAAGGACATGTGATTTGTGTACCCTATCTTCTCAACTGTGTAGTGTCGTCAACCTCCCCCATTTCCATTGGCCTCTTCCTCCTAGCGTATAAACTTGAAATTCACTCCATATAACAAACCAAACAAACAAAATCTTTCCCTTACCTTTTTTAGCTCCTTATCTGGCTTAGTGTCCTATGTTTTAAAAGAGTAGGTGACAATTACTTGTCACTCTAGTCTCTTGGCTTTGGGGGCACTACTCTCTCTTGCCTCTATTCAATGCTCTTTCCTGCTTCTGTTGAAACTCTCTGACCGTATCTATTCAACCTCCTTCACTGGCTCCTCTCTCCCTGTCTTCTCCTTACACATTGATATTCCCCAGTACTTGTCTATTTGTAAGAGTCCCTGGGATTCTTCAATTACTCCAATACCTTAAATATGCCAACACATGTCAAATGCGTATTTCTAGTGAGATACCTTTCTTAAGTCTAGAATCATGTTTCTGACTGCTTATCATATACTTCAAATGTATCAAACAGAACTTATTTTCTCCCCAAAACATTTTCCTTTATTCACCCTCTTCATTAAGGAAACTATGGGAATTATTCTTGTTTCCTCCCTCTCCTTTACTTCTATGGCCTTGTTGATCCTACTTCTAAATATCTCTTGCACATATCCAATTATTGAAATATCCAATTATTTCCTTTTCCCATGACCTCATTATTGTTCTTACCGCCTTTCCCCTGATATCCAGAACCCTCTTCATTATGTCTCTTATCATCGTTTTCACCCACCTCTGTTGTTATCCTCACTCACACCACATGCCATCTGGGTTGACTGTAAAAACAAAATGATGCTAAATGAAAGGGAAAATCCCTCATCATGTCATTCCCCTCTCAAAAGTCCTGGAATAGTATTCCATTGATTTCAAAGCAAAGTTTCAATTCTTTGGGCAAAGTCAAGGCACTTTCCAATCTGACTCTCATTTGCCTTCCCCATTGTAATCTGCATTATTTCCCCTGGGCCACCTTTGGCTTCTATTCGTGCCCTTTCTTGCCTACTGCTTTTTGTACGTGTACATGCAGTTTCCTGTTCGTAGAGTGCCCTCCTGTCATTGTTCAGCCTGGCAACCTCCAGATTCTCCTTCAATGCTGCATCAGAGCACTATCTTCTGGGGAAACAGCCCTAACCTCCAGTAGTGTAAGACACTGTGTCCTCCGAACCACTTAAACATATCTTTATTAGAGCCCTTATGACAATGTACCATGTCTGTCTTCCTTGCTCACCTCTCATCCTCCTGAGGCTAGAATTGTCTCTTCCACCTTTACATCCCCACTGCTTAGCACAGATTCTGACACACAGAAGAAACTTGATAAATGGTTGTGGAATAAACAAAAGACCAAATAAATGAAGCCCCTTCCTTTATGAAAGCCTGGTGCATGAAGGAATCATTCTGTTTCTTGGTATCTATAAAGCACACGATACTAATGGGTAGAACTGGCTGTTTGGTTCATGTTATTATAATCCCTTTGACACTTTTAGAGAACGCTTGCTCCAGGGCAAGTATGAGGGTTCAGTATTTTTAGCTTCTAATGACCTCAGATCTGTTCCGTATGCTTCCCGTTCCAATCATGTGTACGTGTTAGCCATGGAGAATGGCCACATATGCACACTTTCAAGGAATTACCTCAAGGAAACATTTGAGCTGTAATCAGTAGGAAGTGGGAGATTTAACATGTTGCTTCTGGGAAAAATGTAGGCTTCCTCATTATTGGGCACTTCTCTTTGAGCAATGTTTCCTAATGCTTCCCATTTCCGCAGTTGAGCCTTAGAAAACATGGTTGGTTTTTTTGGGGCTATAGATCATCATTAGGCCATCATGAGATCAAACAACAGGTTATTAAGCAGAAAGGCAGGTGCATTGTGTTAATAACCCAGCCAATTTTACTATCCATCTGCATTCCTGACTCATACAGATGACCTAAGAGTGCCCATGGCTTTCTTTACACTCACATACCTACTTTGGTGAGTGAAAAGTCACCCACTAATTTCATATTCTAGAGACTTAATCAAAGAATGATGTCTTCACGGATAATGAAGGACTTGATTTATTCCATTACCTATTACTGGCTAATGTTTGCAAAGAAGTTTGGATAAAATTGGTCATTTCATCTAGTTACACAATGTCCTATGGTTTTACATGAGGTAGTCTTGTTTTTGGAAATACGTATTATGTTACCTGAATAAAGAGGCCATATATCCAGATACATCTGTGTACTCCACATGGCTAGTATAGAGCAGCTTCTTGATACAATATATATAAAATGACAGAATATTAGAATGATAGGATTGGATGAAATTTCATTTTCTTTATGAAAATTTATGAAAGTTTAACATAAATATTTTGTGAAATGTCTAATTTGGTGTCTAAAATAAAAATAGCCATTTTCTTCAAAGGCTGATTATAATTACAAAAGTTTTTCCTAAAACTATTTAAGTATTGCTCTGATTTAATGTATGTCTCACTTTTTAAATCAGCGGTTGCATGTATAATTCTCTGCATGGTAAAATGATGTAACGAGAACTAAAGCTGAGAGGGGGGTAAATTATATCCAGTACAGTCTAATTGTAGTTGATCTTTATCTGATTTGGCTTCTCTGGGGGCTACTTGGAGATCGCAGTACCAGAGGCATTCACTAGTGTCCTACAGATGTTAAGAATAGAGGCTTTCTGTAGACTTTCAAATAAAGATGATGTCTCTACAGGGCAATGACAACCAATTAGAAGATGAACATTTGGTCCATGAGTTGATGATTTTAATGCCATGCATCATGCTTGACTGATTAAACACCTTCCCTCTGCCCTGCATTAACCAATTTATTGTCCTATGAGGCAATGTTGTAAAAAGCTGCTATCTGCGTAAAACTGTGGACCCCCCACCCTCAATGATGTATGATACAGAAAGAACTGTTTATTTCAAGAGGGTCTTTAAAAAAACAGCTTTTCTGAAATGTAACTCACATGCCATAAAATTTACCCTTTTAAAGTCTGTCATTCACTGCTTTTTAGTATCTTTAATAAGTTGTGCACCTATCATCACCGTCTAATTTCCAAATGTGTTCAGCACCCCGTGCCCCTTTAGCAGTCTCTCCCCCAAATCCTTTCTCACCAGTTCCTGGAAACCATTAATGTTCTTTCTGTTTCTATGGATTCATCTAGTCTGAATATTCCAAACACGTGAAGTCAAATCATTCAATATGTGACAGCTTCCTTCACTTAGCATGATGCATTCAGGGTCCATCCACCTTGTAGCAGGTATCAGTTTTTCCTTCCTTTTTATTGTTAAGTAATATTACATTGTAGAGACGTATAGCATTTTGTTTATCCACTCACAATTGATGAACATTTGGGTTGTTTCCAATTTTCGCTATTATGAATAATGTTACTGTGAGTATTCATGTACAGGTTTTTGTGTGGACATATGTTTTCATTTCTCTTGGGTTTATACTTAGGAGTGGAATTGCTGGGGCATGTGGTAATTCTATGTTTAACATTTCAAGAAACTGCCAGGTTATTTTCCAAAGTGACTGCTCCATTTTGCATTCCCATCAGCACTGTATGAGGGTACCAGTTTCTTTAAAAAAATTTTTTTATGTTTATTTATTTTTGAGAGAGACAGAGACAGAATGCAAGTGGGTTGGGGCAGAGAGAGAGGGAGGCACAGGATCTGAAGCAGGCTCCAGGCTCCGAGCTGTCAGCACAGAGCCTGACGCGGGGCTCGAACTCACAAGCTGTGAGGTCATGACCTGAGCGAAGTCGGATGCTCAACCGACTGAGCCACCCAGGCACCCCGGGTACCAATTTCTCTACATGTTCACCAACACTAATCATCTGTCTTTCTGATGGCAGAAATTCTAGTAGGGTTGAAGTGGTATCTCATTGTGGTTTTGAAATGCATTTTCTTAATCAGGTGACTAATGATGTGGAGCATCTTTTCATATGCTTATTAGCCATTTGTGTATCTCCTCTGGAGAAATATCAATCTAAACCCTGGGCCTATTTTTTAAAATCAGGTTTTCTTTTTACCATTGAGTGTTTATATATTCTGGGCCCAGGTCCCTTAGAAGTCACATGATTTGCAAATATTTCCCCTTATTCTGTGTGTTATCTCTTCACTTCCTTGACTCGTGTCTTTTGAAGCAAAAAAAAAAAATTGCAGTTTTGACAAAGTTCAATTTATCTATTTTTCTTTCTTGTTGTTTATGCTTTGGCTGTCTTACCCAAGAAAGCATTACTTGCTCCAAGGTCAGAAAGGATTCCTTCTATATTCTTTTCTGAGGGTTTTATAGTCTTCACTCTTTAGGTAAAAGATTCATTTTAAAATTTATTTTTGCATATAGTCTGAGGAAGGTCGAGAGGACCTTGTTAAGCACTCTCTTCTGTTGTATATCAGTTTAAAACATGAACAAAGAAATCTGTCAGCTTCCTGGAAGCCCACATCATGAAAGCAACTTCTGTTGCAAACCTGACTTTATTGATTATTTATTGAGTAGAATTCTGTCCATGATGATGTAGGGCTAACATTGTGCTAAAGGAACCAGGTAGAAATTTTGGCAGGACTGTGAACAAATTTTAAGAACTTCTATAAAATTTCAAATGTGATTTTAAATTCTCAAAGCTGGACTGAGAACTTGGACAAATTACCCTGGATGTTTTTCCAAACATTTTCAACTTGGTTCAAACCAGTCATTTAATCTTGATTGTATTTTCTGAAGATTTATTCCATACGGGTTTGATTAATTTACACAGAATTCTTCAAAACTCTGTGTAAACCACACTGTTGCTATCAAAGAAACTAAATGAAAAACCCTCTGAAAAACACAGCAAAATCATATTAGCAACATCAGGTTCTAAGTTGAAATCCTTTCACTTCTGTGTAAGAACCATTAGCTTTGAATGTATCTGGATACAGAAACCTATTTTCCCATAGGTTTCTCTTGAAACTTGAGTCTTGAGACTCTTGAAGGTACGTTTGTTACAGCATATTTGGGCTTAGGACTAACACCTTTGGTTTGCAAGTTGAAGCTTTTCTTTTACACTTACCACTAACAACATATAAGTTGAAAAGAATCTCAAATCTAGCTGTCCTGGGGTACTTGGGGTACTGCAAAGGAGAAACCAGTGAGAACAAGAGCATTGGAATCGTCACACATCACACGTACTGCTTGCCGCCATTGTTCTTTCATCCAAGGAGCATAATTAATTGAAATGATATTTGTATATTACATACCTGGTACATCATAGGTTTCCCAAAAATGTTGATTCCTCTTTTCTTTAAACACCTTTAAGGTACGGAAAGAATGAATATCTTGAAATGGTTTTCACTTGGAAAATCAGGTGTGGGGAAGAAAACCTGTGAATAAAGGAGAATTTGCAAATGCTCTTTGGCTGTGCACATTACCTAATAGTTATGTAAAGAGCGAACATCCTCTCAGCATTAATAAGCAAATGAACCAATAAGAACACAGGTAAGGGCATTTTTCCTAACCAGAATAGAGGGCTAGGTTGTATAGGGCAAGAGATTAGATGATTTGTATTCCAGGCAATATTATTGTCACCACCAATTCTAATGAGCATGTCCTAATTTATGTCTTTAATGTATTTATTATGAATATATTACATAAGTGGTAGCCTGCCTCAGGACTGGAAATTCAGGAGACTTGGTTTTCAGACTCAGCCTTTTCACTAATTATTTGGTCAATTAGTTATTATCTTATTATTTTTAAAATGTTTGGGAGAGTGGAGACTTACTAATAAAATATAGTTCCGTGTTGTAAATTATGCCATGTCTTCTGTCTTAGTATCTATGGGGACATTGAAAATTGGCCTAACAATGACTTATGGGACAATTATGCAAAAAAAACCATCTTATTTTCACTATAAAAATAGTTTACTTCAAAACTCATAGGCTGCTGCTCGCAATTGTTGCTCTAGGTAACAAGGCAAAGCAATCTGGCCGCAAACAGATGACAAGACTTATGACCAATGTTTTCTGAGTTGATAAATGGAAGCAAAGAACAAATAGGGTGGGATTTAAGTGAGTTAAGAAATTTTTTCTAATTCTTAAATTGATTTATTTGAAAAATAAAAAGGGACTCAAACCTTTGCATCTCAATCTTAATCTGAGAGATTTCTTTTTTCAATTATGTGTTTATTATTATTTTTTTGTTTGATGTTTTTATTTAAATTCTGGTTAGTTAGCATGTAGTGTAATGATGGTTTCAGGAGTAGAATTTAGTGATTAATCACTTATATATAACACCGAGTTCTCATCCCTACAAGTGCCCTCCTTAATCCCCATCACCCATTTAGCCCAACCCCCACCCACCACCCCTCCATCAACCCTCAGTTTATTCTGTATAGTTAATAGTCTCTTATGGTTTGCCTCCCTCTCTCTTTTTATTTTCTTCTTTCCCCTATGTTCATCTGTTTTGTTTCTTAAGTTCCACATATGAATGAAATTATATAGTATTTGTCTTTCTCTGACTTGTTTCAGTTAGCATAGTACACTCTAGCTCCATCCACATCATTGCAAATGGCAATTCTTTTTGATGCCTGAGTAACATTCCATTGTATGTATGTATGTATGTATGTATGTGTGTGTGTGTATGTATATATATATATCACTGATAATGCTGCTATAAACATTGGGGTGCCTGTGCCCCTTCAAGTTAGTATTTTTGTATCCTTTGGATAAATGCCTAGTAGTGCAATTGTGGGTCATAGGGTAGTTCAATTTTTAACTTTTTGAGTGGCTGCACCAGCCAGTTTGCATTCTCACCAACAGTGTAAGAGGGCTCTCCTTTCTCTGTATCCTTACCAACATCTGTTGATTCCTGTGTTGTTAATTTTAGCCATTCTGACAGATGTGAGGTGGTATCTCATCGTAGTTCTGATTTGTATTTCCCTGATGATGTGTTTAAAAGGCAGTCATTAACTACTCACTGTGTGAGGAGCACAAAGGAAAGAGAAGATACAAGCTTTAATGTGAAGAGACACAATTTTTTTGAACTCAAAATATACAGGAATAGTTTAAACACAAGCTTCCAAAAAAAACTACTAATCAATACATTTCCTAACATGAAATTGTGAGAAAAATAACTGATTCTGAATATTACCTACCTGCCGCGGATGTCTCTTGAGGTCATACTTCCTTTAACGCCCCTAATCAATTAGTCTGAACTTCCAACACACTTCACTGAAGGGTGTCTAGGATCACTGATCCATGTGTTTCTAAGGATCCTCAGGAAATTCTTTCAGTGTTCTGGTTTTTACTATTTTGGTTTCTTAAATTAATTTATTTACTAACTAATTAATTCATTTTGGCCTGGTGCATTTTCCTTTAACACAACCCATTGGAATGCAACAATATATAACATCAATATATAGCCCAAGATCTAGGCTATTCAGGATTCCAAAACACTGCACAAGGACTTCAGAACAGTGACAGTTGGGTCCAGGCATCCTGGCATAGACAGTGCCTCCACCATAACACGAAATGGTGAAGGTCTGCTCTCACTTCCAACCTGCAGCCTTTCATTATCTCCTGAAAACTCAATGTTTGGAAAAGAGTAAATACAAGTCTCCCAAGAATAAAAGCTAATTTTTAGAAAAGAAACTTTTCACAAAGGATTATGAATTATCGAGATGTAGTTCTGACCACAAAACAAGCAAAAACTATCTTTGACTAAGATAATTCAGAATGACACTGTTTAACCCATAGCAGTCACCTCCTCCCACCCGAGGAGCCAAATTTCAGAGCTATAGAAGAAGAATAAAACCTTTCAAATTTATGTCTGCCTTTCTGGAGTCTGGAAAGGATCACTTGATGACTTCCATTGCTTTGGATCCTTATTAGCCAGGGAAAATGAACTTAGAGGAAATAGATGGCAGAAGAAGTATGATATGCAAGAAACTGTCCCTGAAACGTTCTCATTAAGCTTCCTTGCCTCACTACACCAGTCCATCATCGTCATAATCATCAACATCATGAGCATGATCACTTTTATCATTATCATGTTCAGTAGCAGCAGCAGGAGCTCTCAATGACCGTTTATGGGCTGCGTGATGTGTGCTGGACCCTGCAAAAGGCGAGAGAGGCAGTGGACAATCAAGTGCTTGCAAATGGCCAGCAAAGAGAATGTTTCCATCTCTTTATATTTGTCTTTGATGGCTAAGAATTAGGCATACTGTTGCCTGTGCCATTGGAGAAGCAACCACATGATCTACCTTACCGTGCCCCTTAGCTACTGCAGGTCATATAGTCTCAGAGCTAGAAAACACCTTAGAAATGACTGGATCTGCTTTACAAAGGCCCAGAGAAAGTTTGACTTGCCTGAAGTTAGAAAACTTAGTCATGAGAGAGCAGGGACTGGACCCTGGATCTCCTGAGTTCAATTTCAACAGACTTCTCAGTATACCAGCCTGTTTCTCTTCTTGGATAATATTCCAGGGTACCAAGAAGCATCTTAGAATATACCTGATGCTAAAATAATATTAGTTCTGGGAGAAGTAGTAAATAGAAAATATTCCTGAAATGTTTGTAGTTGATCTAATTCTCTGGGATTCCTATTTGCTTTCATGATTTACACTTTGGACTCTCAAATTTTATTATCAAATTATTATATATTTAACTATTAAGTGGTATCTAGTCTCATGATTGAATACAGTAATGATGTTAGGTACTGAAAAGGTAGCATGATCCCTCCAGTAGCTTCATGGTAGAGCCCCTATGAGTGCAAAGTCTTCAAATATAATTCATAATATAATATGGTAGTATGTGCACCTCCTTCATGATTTTCTTCTCATCACAGGACATTAAGTTTGAACACTTTTTTGCAGACACTTCCAATTTGGTATGGGTTTACAGGAACAAACAGACTAGTTCTAAATCTGTTTAGAACAAACATACCAATTCTAAATCTTTATAAGCACACATGACGTGTAATTCAATAGGAAAACATATCTAGGTTTTGGAGTCCAAAAACGTGAGCTCATTTCCAAATTATTCAACTCTCTTAACTATAGTATCCCAAACACTACATGGTGATGGTGATACCTTTCTTTTAGATTCTATCTGGATTGAGTACATGTAAAGTGCCTGAGACGTATAGGTTCTCATTAGATGGTAGCACTTCTGATAGATTATTTCACTTAATCCCTCCAGATCCACTGCAAGGAAACTCAGAGTGAGAATTTGGGTCATTTGCTTAGCACCTCCCACAGGACCAGGTCATAAAAGAGCTAGGACTGACCTGAGTTTGCCCTCTCAAATCTCAGGTAAATGTACTGCTTTTGAAACACCATAATTGGTTAGAAGGATGGGGGTAGGAAGAGGAGGTAGTGGAAGTCTATATACCTTCAACTTTGCAAATATTCAATACCATTTTCCCCCATTCCTTTGTAATTCCAAGATAGAGTACTTTGGAAGTTTTTGGGTTCATCCAATGTGTATCAGCTTTTCTAAATGATTCCATATTTCTGAGAAGACTGTAAGTAACTCATTCCAAGCTCAAACTACACACTCTGAAATCAGTACTGAGAAGAACTTAGTTGGTTATTGGGATACAAACTAACATCCTTCTAACATCCCATATCTCCTACCTTGCTGCCTGCTGTCTGGCTGTCACAATGTTCTCCTTTTGCGCGGCATCCTAGAGCTGACAAGTTGGCAAGATAATCAATAGAAGGGACAGCAGATGATTATCAGGGGCACAGAAGGCAAAGGTTATCACTATGTGTTTTATTTCCATTTAAATTTCATGGGACCTGTAAAAAAGATGGCAAGTATGAAAAAATTTTCTAGAAAATACAGAACTAATTAATCTATTAGCATATTCTATGCTAGTACATTTGAATAAGGCACCTACTCCCTTTTAGAAAAACTATGTATCCAATTCTAGCAAGCTGTATTCCTCCTTACAATGTGAAAAAAATTTTTTTCTACTATGCTGAAAATTAAATTGACCATGTGCACAAAAAAAGACAATAAAGGCCTATGGCACTAAAAACTCATTAAGATTATTTTTTCAGTAGCAGTGCACAAAATATTATAAAATAATATTAAATCCAAATATTCTTAAATAATCAAAAACTAAATGAGATGGAATAGACCCTTTCAGTACCAGAGTTATTTTTCTTACAGAAATCCTCTGTTAAAGTTATATCTATAACCAGATTTGCTGGCATAAATTGATCTAGGATATAGAGGATAATCTGTAGAACATTCGGTTCTAAGGAATATAAAGTTATGTTAGCTTTCACAAAAGATTTATGACATTCAGCATATTGTCTTAAACAGTTAAATATCACTAGAGAGTCTTTACAAATTTTTTTTCTTTGGTGTTTCTAACTCAAGTGGTAAAAGCAGCCACAGGTATTTGGCTAGTTAAAATGCTTAGCTTGGTGAATGATTTGGGAGTGGTAATATGATTAGAAGCCAGCATTTTTTTTCCTATTAACATTTAAAGTTTATCATTAAGGTCATCGATCTGATTTATTAAATTCCCTGATGGTAAAACCCACGGCAAATCTACCTGACATACAGTATTGGCCTTATTCTTAGGGAGTCGATTTTTGCTACTTATGAAATGATTTTTAAGTTAAGATGTCCTTCTTGCTAAAATAGAAGTACCCCTCAGCCCTGTGAGTTTAAAAATTTAGGAGTTTCTAGCTAACATAATTTGATGAGTTTGATTTGGAGAGATGTAAGAGGTCTAAGTGTGGAATGCAGAGAAGAAAGTTCTCTTTGGAGACTAAAGTGGATATCTGTTGTTCTGCCCATCCAGGACCCACCATTTACCTCTTGGTCATAGGCCCCAAGCCTCCCTTTTGGAGATTTCCCCTCGTCCATTGCCTCTAGTCTTAATGAAAGTACCCAGTAGGATGTCTCACCCTTCTTAGGCCAAGGCTGGGTATAAGACATTAGTCAGGATATTAGGCTGTCTTTAGAATTCAAATATTGAGAGAATGACAATGATGGTGATGATGATGATAAATGGAATGGATTCATCCCAGTGCTGGCATGCTGAAAAGACCTGAGTTCCTGCCACTTAGGTTCCTAGTGCTACTCATATCTTTCCAAGGCTTATTTTCTCTATGCACTTTTTAGTTTCAGTTGCTACCCTAAACATAGTTGTTGGAAGGGTATCCCATTCTTCCCAGGATATGATACCCTTACAATAAGGTTGTTCATTGAAGGTAGTCACAGGTTTTTTTCTGCTGCTAAAGAAGGGTAACAGGACATGCCACCCCAAAATTTGCTGCTTTGGTATATTGATTATTTTGAGCTGTAGGCACTTGAAATAAAAGCCAGTAGATGCAGTGAGAGGCTTTCTCTGAACTCCCTTTATCTTCTTAAAGGCAGATCCTCCAGAATGAACTCCTTTGTCACAATCCCTTCCCTGGGAATTTCACCAACCAGGGAAGACTGACTCATTGCAGGATAGGAGACTAGGAGTGGACACCACACCCAGCCATACTTTGTCACAGACGATCGTGCCTCCTATCTATTCTTCTAAGGGCCCATCTATCTTCCCTAAAAATCATTTACTGTCCAAGAGGCCTACATCTCCCCTCTTCTTTCCTTATTAAGATGATTTTTAAGCCTGAAATCTATGCCACCTTGAGAGTTTCTAATTTTTCCCTGGTATCTCCTATGAGGTATACATGTTAATAAACCTTTTCTCTTGCTAATCTGTCTTTTGTTATAGGGGTCTAAGCTAAGAACTCAGCAGAGTAGAGGGAAAATTATGTTTCCTCTCCTACACTAGCAATAAGGAATCCCACCCAGCACAGATATTCTTAAGGAGATGTACAAAGTGAGGGTCACTGGGAGCCTTGGAATAAGCTCTACCCAGAAAGGAGAACGGGGCACACAATGAGGAGTGTAACAACAGACAAATACAACCTTTAGCCTTGCGTAGACTAGTCAACTTTTAATAAATGTAAAGTGGCACCGGAAACTTAGACTTCTGCTTTTCACGGAGTTCAGTGCCCTCTATAAATTTACCCTTTCATTGGAAAAGTATAAGACCATTTGCAAAGTCTACTGGGGAAAATATACACTTTCTAGGAGTCCTTGGAAGCCCCAGATAAAATGAGGTTTAGCCTTCACTCAGAATCTTCCCAACTATGGAAGTCTAGTGGCAGGAAGACAAGAGGAGAAAAGACTTAATCTTCCCAGTTTCCCGGGTCCTCCCAATGTCATTGGATTTGTATCTTTGCTGCCCTGTGGTCAGGAGAATGATCCTGTTAAAACCTTGTGACAGTTTGGATCCTGGACTTCTGATTTCACATGCCAGTAAAGTTTTAAGAAAACAGACTAACTTGGGGTTGCTACTTTTTTGTTTCACCAAATAAGGATATTAAAATAGGAAAAAATGACCAAATATTATTACCACTGATACTTAGAAGAAAGGTAAAATTAAAGACCAAAGAACAGTGCATAAATTTACACACACGTGAAAGCCTTTAGGTGAGTTTTAGGAAAAACCTAATTTACATTGTCATGATTTTGCTCAGTTTGCTATGTGAAAAACAGGCCCTGGTCCACAAAATGGCAAATAGTTACAGGCCTCTGAGGAGCACCCAGAGGCAGAGGTTAGACACCCTGTAGAAAGTTATACACACACAGATCTGGGGTTCTGCTTTCCAGGCTCACCTTTCTGGAGACCGACCACAGATATACTCATTGGTACAAGGGCTGAGCACAACTTTGTTCATGTAAACATGTAAGCACACTGAGCTGATTAGGACCTTGACACGTTTTCTGTTAACAGGAACTTTTATACCCAAGGGCAAAACCAAAGCACCTTACAATGCTCTGGGTCCCAGCTGGAAAGCCCGTGGGTACCTATCTCAGGGTTCCCTTCCTTTCCCAGCCTCCTTCCCACACTCTGATCTCATTTCTTTTTTATGCCAGGTGTTGACCCCTTGGATCTATCCCCAGAGACCATGGTCCTACCTACCCCTTATAGACTTCTAGTCAAGTCTGTCCCATCCTTGACTTCAATCTAAGTTTCAGGAACCTCTGCCCAAGTACACTATCCCCAGGTCTGCATTTTTCCGGGAGGAATTTGATACAACTAATTTGATCCCCGTAGGGAATGGCAGATTTTAAACTCAATATGACCATGGTATTACCATGGACTACCATGTACTAATGTATGGTAGTGTAGAACAGCAAACCTTGAAATACCCGCAGATGGTCTCTGAATTCTTTTCTTAAGAGGGTCAGAAGGGAGAGAGACTGCTAGGCAATATGAGGTCAGATAGGTAACAGAGAAGGACACACCAGCAGCTTTGCATACAAGGGTAATGGCAGACACATGCTGGTTATAGACTGCTGTAGGTCAACCCAAGGAATCATGCCCAAGTAGAAAAGGGTTAATGGTAACAGAAGTGTGTGTGTGTGTGTATGTGTGTGTGTGTGTGTGTATGACTGAAAACCAAACCTCTTGTTATCATTTGTTCAGGTTCATGGGTTGCCAATATTAAATGTTAATGTTAAAGTAATTAGAATTAAATAGTCCATATTATCTTAAACATGTGCTATGATCTATATCAGCCATCTTAAAGTAAATTATTCTGCAGTAATAAATTATCCCCAAATCTTTGTGACTGACAACAGCAGCAGTTTTCTGCTCATGTTACAGGTTGGCTGTGGCTCTGCTCCACCTGCCCTCACTCTAGCACTTAGACTCGCGGAGCAGCCCCAATCTGGGATATTACTGGCTTCAGGGCAGAGGGTAAGACAACATGGCAGAATCATTTGAGCGCTCTTAAAGCTTTTGCTGAGAACTGACATGGGACACTTTCACTCACATTTCATTGGCCAAGTCACATGGCCAAACAATGTCAATGGAGTAGGGAAGTAGAATCCTCCCAAAGGAAGGGTCAGTGAATGTTTTAAGTAATAATACAATATACCCCGTGAGTACTCTATTTTATCTTTCTCATTCAATAGCTCCTGAGAAGTCTTTAAAAATCCTGTTTGTCTGGAATTAAAAATAGCACAATATATAGACCAGAGTCTTCAGAATTCCTTAAGATTGCGAGTCTTTCACAATTAAAATGCCAGTTCTTCAGTGCTCCTGTGTTCTGCAGGGGAGCCTGCTTACAAAATGGCAGACACGCTCACATGTCTGTCAGTGTTTAGAATGGATAATGCAAGCACAGCATTTCACAACAACCCTGGTGGCTGAGTTGCAAAATTATTTATGGCTTTACCATTTATGACATGCTGCTCAGTTTCCCATGAGTTGCTAGGAAAGATTCCTGATAGCTACTATGAGCCATTGAAACCTATGAGACTTCATTTATTATGGCATAATATACACATTACCTCACTTGTGTTAGACCATATGGAGAGCTCTCTGTTGAATTTGGCATAGTTACTGGGGTGAAACGGGAATGGATTCTGTTCCTTGTCCTCCTCAATTATGCTGTGTGTTGGATCAGGCAGCCAACTTCAACAGATCATCTGGGCATAGCAATCAGTCCTCAGGACAACATCACTGCCATCACCTATGCCAACAAAGAATAATAAATGTGATATCTAAGAGCGTCTGCATGGCAGGGAACAGCAAAATCTCAAGAGTAGATCAACAGGACTCCCTGCTGACACTAAGCTCCTCTTTGGAAGTTGAGGGAGAAGCGAGGCACCCATTTGTCACTCATTGTGGGGTGGCATTTGGAAGGAGAAGCAAGAAGCTCAAGAGAACCTGAAAAGCACAGCCAGTTCTAAGTCCAAATGAGCAACTAACAACAACTCCTTAAATGGAAAGAGATGCACCTCGGGGGGAAAGCCACAGTCTGTGATCTGCCATGCCAATTTGCCTCTTGCCTAAGAAGGGGAAGAAATGAACATTTGGACTCTGTGTACACTGAGAGAGAGAATGTTAATCCCCATACTGTAGACACAAAGGGGTCGTGGCCAATATACGGGTATTTCCATGTACCTTTTGTAATTCTGGGGCTGGTTTATATGACACAAGGTAGAGACTTAGTGTGTTCTCTTGAATACATGACTGGAAATTTCATGGTGGGAGGCATTTCCAACTTGGAACTTGTTAAACTCTCAGGCATTTTTGTAATTGTTACAATGAATTCACCTCAAATAGAACCACCACATTAGAACTGGTGTGAAAATTCACATGATAGCCTATGAAAGTAATCCTAATAGTTTTCTCCTTTTATAATGACAATTTTAAGAATTGTTCTACAATTTCCCTGTTTACATTACCAGTCCATCTGTCTGTGATGTTTGTGAATCTGTCTCTGTTTCTCTTTCCCTCTTTGTCACACACACACACACACACACACACACACACACACTCCACTCGGTGACCTAAAAATCAAAGTAAAACTCAGCAAAGAGAAGAGCAAGCAGCACGTACTCTAAGAGACCTGCTGTATAAGCTCAATCCATCCTCGTATTTCTTTTTTTACTTGCCTCTCCTATGTTTCTCATCTTTATCAAAATGGAACATTAATAATTGAAGAGTTCCCATGGCAAGATATTATCACTGATAATGAGCTGTGGGTAAAACAGACCCCTCTCTTCCAAAGGACAAGCTCTAACTTTGCTTATGGTTGACTATTTGAAATAAAATCAAAAGATTGGTGCCCACCCCCCCTCCCCCTGAAAAAAAAGTCTAATTAGTGTTCGTCTATTGGAGAGGAAGCTGAGCATGCCGCCCCACCACTGCCAAATGAAATTAAGGCCCAATTATTGATAAATGAAGAGTGGTTTGTGCTGGAGCCTGGCCTGGAGTCGCGGAAATACATCTGTCATTTGGCCTGTACAGGAGTCATTCATGTGTGACATAGCATCCTGTGCATTTATCATGCATCTGTAGATTTTTGTTTTAATTCAGTTAGCTGTCTAACTAGATTCGGTGCTGGATGCCTCGAATGGAGTCAGGATTTGGACTGACAGATGCAATTCTAGTCTGAAATGGTGTGTGACAGGACTAGCTATCCTGCATATTAATTATTATTGAAACCATTATAGGCAGTGCTTCTCCACTAATGGCCGATTCCGTTATCTGTTCCATGGCTTCTATGGTGAACAATTGCCCAGTTGCTCTAGGGCAGGTAGGAGACACACTGGATCAATGGACCATTGTTGTTAAGTGCACTTACTATTACCATGAAAATTACAATGCAAGTGCTTGAAAGGCAAGAATGAAAATGCCCCTGTCTTACCATTATGCAAATTACACATTCTATAAATGAGATAAGTGGGGGGAGAAACACTTTTCATAAATCTTAACTAGGTAAAAGAGTTTATTAAGTCCATTGTCAAAAACGAATTGAAAACAAACATTTGTTAAGTTGATAAAAAAAAAAAAAAAATGTCTGCAGGGCTATTCCCAACCTAGCTTTGCACACAAAGCTTAGTTTGGTAGCATGCTAAGGTTTAATTTAAAGTTCCTGTCGTTTTATCACTCCGTTGTATAAAATATTGAAAATAACTGTCACCTTCAAAAAGAAGCCACTAATGCAATTTTTGTCCCAAGTTCTGAGAAAATATTGTGTTCGGAGGACTTTAATAAGACCAACTCCAAGGGCAACCATTTTGCCTCTATGGTCTTCCTTCATTATTTACGTGTTTTACTTGTATCCTGGTCACATGCCCACCCTCCTTCCCTTCTGATTTCAATCATCTAATGACCTTTCGTAAGCCCTGAAAAAAACATTCCAGACACAGAGGACTGATCGAAGTAAATGTTGCTGAAATGTACAGTGTTTCTTGCCATTTGCTTATCAACCTCATGTGATATGAACTGTGTGATTATAAACTGTGTGAGTTCTGTCACAGGCACAGCTCGAATTACACATTTCCGATTCGTAAGGAATTTGTAAAGCTGCTGAGGACTGTAATAAAGCAAAAGACAAAATGGTAATACAATGAAATGTAATATTTTCTGTTAAATAGAAAATTAATGAGAGAGGTAAAGTAATAATGATGAATTTGCATCTTTTCAAAGATTCCTATTTGTTAAAGGACATTTCATATTGGTATTTCAGGTCCAAAGAAGCTTGTGCTTTCCTAAACAATTAAAAATTTGCATCTTAGAATAAATGCTTTTTCATCTCCTGATGTTTGAAAATGAGGTGCTAAAAAAGAACTGGGCTTCAATTTAAAAGTTCAATAGCTTGATTATGATATTGGGTGGCAAGATTTTCGTTGTTCAAGATAATTTTGAATAAAAGAGCAAGTTAGAAAGCAAAGATATATCTCAGCATAAATAGATCTTAAAATATGAATAGTCATAATATTCAGGAAATATAAGTAAATTTTGACTTTACAGTTTAGAAGCTATTATCATTTTTTGTGTGATTAGCTACTCCAATTTACAATGTTTGCCTCACTGCTTTATTTCTTTCAATAGGAATTTTTTTATAAGACTCCAAAAACTTAATTATGGCTTATGCAAATATCATTTGAGGGGAAAGAGGGTAATATTAAATCTTTGAAAGCATTATTAGGTTAAATGCTAGGAAAGTCATTGTAGGTATTAAATGGGTGTCAGAGAAAAAATGGAACTGAGGTGGGAAGGCCCCTTGGAGAAGTTTCTTACACTTCTCTTAAAGCCATCTACTTGGATCAGTTTTTCCCAACGCTTTAAGGAGGTGAATATTTCTCTAGAAAGCTAGAGAAAAAAAAAAGGTCTTGCTTCTGTATTATGTACAGATTGGAAGCCAAACTAAGCCCACGTGATGCTGGAACTGCTAGAAATGAATACATAAAACATGCAGCTACTTTTTTCTGGGCGTGATGCAAAACTTCTTATTTCTTTGCTAAATCATTGAAATTTTGTCTATATTGATTGGAATCTCCAATAGTGGGTTAACCGTCTAGAAAAATACACAGGTGAATGAGAATGCCAATCATGTTTACCTAAGCTAGCAAAATTAACATGTTTCACCTAAGAAAACATGGAGTGTCAGCCACATATCAACCACATATTTTTATTTTTATTTTTAAAGTTTATTTATTTATTTTGAGAGAGAGAGAGAGAGAGAGAGAGGGCATGTGCATACAAGAGGGAGAGGAGCAGAGAGAGAGGGAGGGAGAAATCCCAAGCAGGCTCCCCTCTGTCTGCGAAAGCCTGACACAGGGCTCGATCTCACAGATCGTAAGATGATGACCTGAGTCGAAATTAAGAGTCGGACACTTAACCAACTGAGCCCTTCAACCACATATTTTTAAAGTCCCCATAGCCTACTGAGCATAGAGCTTAAGGAGTAAAGAACGCTTAGTATCATGAAATTATCAAAGGATAAAAGGAAAAATAATGGCTGAGAAGTGTAGGAGTGAAATGACAGAAAAAGAGGACAGTGGTCGCTAAGGGAGCAGGCACACAAGAGGGCAGATTGAATCACATGGTTGCATGTCATGGCTTCCCCAGCTCTGGGACTTTGGACCACTGTTCCTCTCTGAGCACTCAGTAGGCTGCTGCTGAAAGAGACAAAAGAAAGTGTCAGGGAGGAAAACCTTTCCTCTACCCTCTTAGGTTATATCTGGGGGGGCGGGGGCTGGAAATAAAACTGACAGAAACAGGTTAGTAGGAGAAAAGGCACCAAATTTTTATTAATATTTGTACGCACAGAGGGTGCCCGGGTGTCTCCGTCGGTTATGCCTCTGACTCTTGGTTTCAGCTCAGGTCATGATCTCATAGTTCGTGAGTTTGTGCCCTGCATCGGGGTCTGCGCCAACAATACGGAGCCTGCTTGGGGTTGCCTCTCTCTCTGCCCCTCCCTCATTCTCTCTCCCTCAAAATAAATAAATAAACTAAAAAAAAAAAAGCCAAATAATTTTTAAAAATGTATATGCATGGGAGTTCACTATGAAGAAGCGAAACCCTGCATAGTGATTAGACTCAGGGGCTTATGTACCCTCCTTTGAAAGGCCTGGGGGTTTAGGTTCGAGGGACAAGCAACTGTGGGGAAAGGACTAGGAAAAGACCTAGAGGAGTTAATGGAGAGTAAGGGCTATAGTTTAGTGAAGTCTGTTTCCGCAAACTCATCTCGGTGTTGGCGCCCCATTGTCAGTGATGAGTCTCTCTTTTCTCTTTGGTGCTTGGGGTATGGGGCGTCGTCCTCAAAGGGAAATGCGCACCCTACTTGTACACAGGTAAGGGGAAGGCAGAGAATTGTTCTGCAATTGCCTTCAGCTCAAAATGATCTTTATGCCGAAGCGGCATAATTTGGGGTGGCATATTCTGATCTCCTTCAAAGGATAATATTGTGTTTCCAAAAATAATGGATAGATACCTTCATTAAATAGGCTGGCTTTTATTCTAAGATTTCCTTTCCTCATTTTCAGCTTTTAAAATAACCTTTATTTCATGAAAAGATGTTTGTAACCAGTGGCATTTTTTCCCCTCTCTTGCCTTTACTTGGCAAATTAAAACCTTCATGACTCAGTGTCATTGTGTCAAATTTTTCTTCTTTATTTTTTCCTTCAGCGGCCCACGATTTCTCAAACACTTGGAAACACTGTCTCTAGAGGAAATATTAACAATGGCCACCCTTTATTGAGCCCCTGCTATGCCTCAAACAGTATTCAGGGAGATGCACATATCTTCTAACACTATCGCTAGTCCTAAGAGGTAGACAGGATCGTTCTTGAATAAACAAGGAAAGCCAGGCTGATGAGTGAAGCTGCTTGCCCAGTGTGGCACGACGATTGGGTGACCTTGTCTCTATCATTTAGACAGGACACTCTTTAAAGTCCGGTTATACCAGGGCATCAAGTATAAATGGGGTCTTTCTGGGACAACCTAGTGCACGGGGTCACCCCGCAGAACTTCTTCATAGGCCAGGATTTAAATCAGCTTGTATCTAAAGCCCACGCGTGTTCTCGTCGCCGTACGAAGCTGCCTCTGAAAGTTTTACAAAAATCAAGGTATCGGTTTTGGAGGAATTGAGTTCACCAAGCTGTATGACACGAGGGTACACAAAACGATAATTCATTCAGCCTTCTATTTAGGATTATTTGTATCTTAGGACATCTGCCTCCAGTGGTGATTTTACAAGTGGTTTGAGAATCCGAGGAGACTCTGTGTAGCCTGGACACGGCCTGTGCAGAACCACGCTAGTGCCGGCTCTCCAGAGAGGAATACATTTTCCCCGCATAGACGTGAAATTACTCTAGCAGTGTGTGGACTCTGACCTCAGCTAATGTCCTTCAGCGGGACAAAGGTACGGATGGATCCCCGGGTTGTCGTTTACCGCAGCCCAGCAAGGCACCCCCCCCCCCCACCTCCACAGGCCAGAGGTGGTTCTGGGGCTGCTTGAACCTAACCCTATGGGAAGGAGATGTGCGTTTGCCAGTTATTTGCCTTGAAAGGAGAGCCCGACCATATACAGTAGTCGAAGCTGTATGCTCAACTTTCCCTCTGTTATCTGAGAAATTGCAGGCGAGAGCCGAGTGTCTGGGACAGATCAGGATGATGCGGGACCGGAGTCCAGCTCCACTAGGTCAGAACAACGCAGCCTCACTCTCTGTGGCCCCCGCCGGTGTCCTGAAAGAGTGCGCTTAAACTTGGAGGTCGGCTCCCGGCTCTCCCACCTGCACTGTGACCTGTACCTTTTTAATATTTTAGAGAAAAGATCTCCCCTTGCGAGAAAGTGCTTTCTGTTTGTGAAAGAATATGTAAAACAGCACCAGGTGAAGAACGACTTTTTCACCCAGTCTAGAAACCGTCACAAAGAGACAAATTTTGCTGCTTTTGCTTCGTGTGTGAATTTTTTTTTCCACACAGCGCTATTCATTGCATGAGACAATGGGGCCAGTGTTGGCCAGCAAAGAATAGTGCTATTCATGCACCCCGTACCCTGCACAGTGCCTACACTTGTTAGTCTTGGCTGCCCTGCGCTGCTGGCTGCTGGCAAGAAAATCGGGTCTATGTTGTTGGACGGAGCAGGGCAGATCAGAGAATGAACGCTGGCAGCCAGATTCCCAGATAACCTCGGCTCCTCTAGAAAACTCTTGTTGACATAAGCCTGTGCTTTCAGGGGTGTCTGGAATTCTAAGAACTTGGGCCAGGTGTGCGGGCAGGTGCTGGTGCTTCCGTTCTAGCCTCCCCACCCCCCTGCTGCGATTAAACGCAGCCACAGTAGAGATTAAATGCCTGGTCTAGGGATGAGACAATGAGGTTTCAATTCTGGCTCCGGAGCTGCCTGACGGTAGGAACTTGGACGAGTCTCTTAACTTCTCTGAATCTCCATCCCTTCATCTGCAGCAAGGGGTATCTATGCCACCTACTTCATGAGGTGCTATGAAATTCAAGGACTTAGTATTGTGTTATGAGTAGCAGGGGAAAAAAGGTAGCTCTTATTGTCATTAGCAAACGGCTGCTGTCGTGATTTTTGTCACTAATGAAAGACTGGTTTAGGCAATCTCTGGGCACAGAGTTAACGGCCGTGAAATCATGGGTAACGTCGCTGGAGTGATGGGTGGATGGGGAGGGGAGAGAGAAGACAATGGCAGGACACTGTTCATAGTACCAGAGTGGGAGAGTGTTTTGCACAGGGAGGAAAATGCCCTCTGACAGAGGCCGCTCCATTTCTCTCAAGGACAGAAGAGAAGGCTGATTTGCTTTCATATGGTGTCATCCCCGAAGGGTGGCTCCGTTAATGTATGCCGGAGATGGTCTTGCCGTCCTCTGCTTTATCTCTTCAACTTCGAGTGAGTGCAGCACAAAACCTGGACCCTCTCCTTAACGTTCTTTTTCTTAAGGGAGATGAAATCTTATAGCTCTTGTTTGACATCTGTCGGGGAGCAAACCGCTAAATGTAGGCAACCTTGTGGAAAACTTCGAGACTGGTAGATTCTGAGATCGCCAAGGGCAAGGAGTCTGCTTCTCCTTTCCTAGAATTACCCCCGTGCAGAGCCCAGAGGACTGCCAGAACTGAAACGTGTCATCAAGATTAGTGTAGCAAAGCAGGTAAAGTCTGAGATGGATGGAGGGCTGGAAAGAGACGGTCTTTCAAGTTCATTCCAACCCAAGATGTTGTGTTTTTTGAAGTTTTCCTCTCAATAAACATTCTTTAACTATGTTGTGTCTCCTGTGAAGCTGCCACCATGAAAGCTGTACATATTTGGCACCAATTTGCTTGGCACGGCTTATATACCCGTACACTTGTTATGGTATTGGTACCTTAGATTCTGTTAATGTACTATACGAAGCGTAAAGAATACTAATCACAAGGGCAATTTTCTATGTTGTGTATATTACAGAGTAAAGATAATGTATTCTTGGTGGTTTTAGACATCTTAACCAGTCGTCCTATGAACAGCAGATTTCACTTGGTGTAATCACATAATTAGAAGACATCATTGCGGTTCATAAATGGAATTAATTAAAATTTTAATTAGATTTTCAAAAGATAATTTAATAAAAGTAGGATTGATTAGAAAATCATCAATGAATTTACAGATTCATTTAAGACATTTATCTCTGTCACTTCTAGATTTCGTTGAAATCTGTTAAAAGTTATAGTAGGTGTGTCCGGAGTAACATTTAAATAGTCACCGTATTGTTTCAAGAGGCAAATAGTTTCTAAGATGTGTCTTGCTATCTTTCATTGAATAGTGACCTTTACCAGTCAGCTCCATTGAACATAATCCTGAAACAAATTCACAAAAAGACGTGAACCATCCATGTTCGTTCTGAAGCCAAATTGTTGTTTATTTGGCTAATGACATTTTTTTGAAAACATAGTAAGGATTCCAGAAAAAGTATATGACTGGGGCAATTTTACTGATGGCCTAATTGAGTGGCAGTCATGCCATTGACATAGAACAATCACAAATTCTGTGAGAAGATGGACAATAGATCTAAAATTTGTAAAAACATTAAAGCACTGGCTCCAGCACTGGCCAGAAAGCAGGAGATGTAATATACATCCTAGATCTGCTGCTTTTAAAGTATGGTTAGTAGTATTTATATTAGATATGCTTTAACTACAATAGCAAAACAGGTACAGTTTTTCATTGTGTTTGGATGGTTTTTATCTATCAATGAAAATGATGTCAAAGAGGGCCTGAAAGTTATGCATTCATGTGTTCATTCAATCAACAGAAAGCTAGTCTCTCTATTAAAGAGTTGGCTACAGAGTCATAAAATAGAGTGATATAGTCAGCAAACCTACCCACTCTACCCTCAAAGTAAATCCAGAATCCTTTCACTTCTCACCACCTCTGATGTGGCTATTCTACTGAAACCATGATCCTTTTTCTACTTAAACAATTGCATTAGCTTCCTGATTAGCCTCCCTGTTTCCACCTGTTACAACAAAGCCATCGGCTGTAGTCTTCGGAAACATAAGCAAGATCATTCAGAACCTTCCAGTGGCATCAAACCTCACTCATAATAATGCCCCAAGTCTTTCCAGTGACCTGAAACTCTATGCTGTCCTGCTGGCTTCTTCTCTGACCCCATCGCCCAGTCTCCCCTGTCAGCCACTTCTGTCCAAACACAAAGCATGCATCACTGAAGGTACCTCCATGGCTTGTTCCCTCTTCTCCCTCAGCTCTCTGGCGGGGTCAGCAGCCCACTCTGTCTCCTTCAGATGCTCATCCTTGTATCCTTTACCATCTCCTCACCAGGCTATATTTTTTCTGCCTTGCCTCTATCATCACTTGTATGTATCATTCACACTGGATATTTCTTCATTTTCTGTCTCTGCCTGTCCCTGGAAAGGCAAATCCTGAGAAATAATTCCAGTAAAGCATGGTGGGTGGTTATGATAGGACAAGTAGAGAGCAGGGGAAATAGCAAGAAGAACTTAGTGATTTTCTTAAGGGAGGGCTATTAGTTGAAGCTTGAAGGATAAATAGAAGAAGCCAGGCAAAGAGTCCAAGGAAGGGGCAGTAATGTCTTTATTCTATTTATTTAGTTAGTTAATTTATTTCTAGCCATGTCTTCTTGTCCTTGTCATTTTAATTCTTGGGGATGTGACATCAGCTTCTGGCAATAATTTAGATTAGATAATCTGAAGAAGTTCTTGTCCAATATTTAGTTTCACCTTCTTTTTATATCCTACCAAGTTACTCAGAAAGATAGACAAAATATTTATAAACATGTTTCTAAAACACAGCTGAGTCCTTAAAGAAGTCAGGAGAGTGATAGAATTCTCAGTCCAAAAAAAAGGTACTAAAGAAGTGAGCTTGTGCCGTTGTCCTGGGGTGGGGGAACCTGCCGGTGAGTGGCCCACCCATGATTATGGAACCTGGAGGAGATGATCCACGATGAATGGGAGCTAACAGACACATAAAACAAAGGATTAAACCCAAAGAACTTCAAGTAATAGATTATTAGAGGGAGTCTCTAAAATAACATGCTAAAAATAATTAAGGAAAGAAATGAACATGTCAGAAAAACAAAACAGCATGAGTAAGGAATGGCAAGCTTCGAAAAAAATTAACTTGAATTTCTAAAGTTGAAACATGTAAACACTGAAGTGAAAAACACACCAGGTAGTTTAACCAAGACATTGCTAAAATATAGCACAGAAAGATGGAGACAAAGAAAATGTTTAAAGGAGGTTTAGACACACTGAGGAGACAGTCTTCTAATGAGAGTGCCAGAAGGAGAGAATCAAAATGGCCAGAGGAAGCAGGTGAAGCGATAAGGCCCAGAATCTTCCAGATTTTTTTTTTTTCTTTTCAACGTTTTTTTTAAATTTATTTTTGGGACAGAGAGAGACAGAGCATGAACGCGGGAGGGGCAGAGACAGAGGGAGACACAGAATCGGAAACAGGCTCCAGGCTCCGAGCCATCAGCCCAGAGCCTGACGCGGGGCTCGAACTCACGGACCGCGAGATCGTGACCTGGCTGAAGTCGGACGCTTAACCGACTGCGCCACCCAGGCGCCCCAGAATCTTCCAGATTTGATAGAAGGTTTGAAACCTCGGGGTCAGAGGGCCCAGTGGAATTAGACAAATACATGGGCACATCTTATAGAAATGCAGACTAACAAAAAGTCTTAAGGGTGATATAACTATGTGGGTTTATATAAAAAACGATACTTGTGTAAAAAAACAACAACAATAATCGTGAATAATTTCATAGGAGAGAAAAATAAGGTGAAACTAACTATTGGAAAAATTAGCATGTAAGGTGGGATGGGGTGATCAGAGGTCCACACTTTGGTAAGGCTCTAGCCATATCAGAGCAGAATAGAAGGATCAGTTAACTTTAGACTCTATTAGGTCAGGACCCATGTTAAAAATTTAAGAATAAGTAAAATAATAGAAAGAGAATATATATCTTCCAAACCAGTAGAGGGAAATGTGAGAGTAAGGGAAACTGAGTCACCCCCCAAAAAAAAGAAAAAAAAAAAAAGAATCTTGGACCAAACATGGTAAGAAAGCAAAACTAAGATGGAAAAAGTGGAAATACCTGTGCAATTATAATAAATCCAAATTGACTAAAATGATACCAGCAGTGGTAGCAAAAATATATCTCATCTGTAAAATTAGGATGCCAGCGAGATTCAGCAGTCATCTAATGTATACATCAGAAGGTCCCTGGGCGCCTGGGTGGCTCAGTGGGTTGAGCGTCCGACTTTGGCTCAGATCATGATCTCGCGGTCTGTGGCTTCAAACCCCGCGTTGGGCTCCATGCAGACAGCTCAGAGCCTGGAGCCTGCTTCGGATTCTGTGTCTCCCTCTCTCTCTTCCCCTCCCCCACTCATGCTCTCTCTCTCTCTCTCTCTCTCTCTCTCTCTCTCTCTGTCAAAAATAAAAATAAAAATAACATTAAAAAAATTAGAAGGTCCCTGCCAGCTGTAACATCTGTGATTATATATAATAGATGTACCGATGTAGATATTATAGAAATATAAAAGACACATAGATATAGATGTTTCCATAGATACAGAGACACAATAGATACATAGATATAGATATTTATATATTTTACATATGTTTATATCTATCTGCCTATCTATTCATCTATTTATATATTTCACTTAAGCAAGCACTGGATTCCATCATTTCCCAGTGTGGGAAATAAATGTGGCCTAAGGGTATGGGTCTACAGAAAGGCAAATCAACCCAGTGGTGATGTGGTCCAGCAAAGGAGAGGGTGCTCAATGAAAAATCCAGGGCATGAGGCAATGACCAGCAGCACAGCATTATTAGGGCTGCAACTGTCAAGAACATAGGGAGATGACTCAAAATCAAAGCAATAAAATAAACAAACAAATAGAGAAATAAGTGAATACGTGCCTATAGAAGAGGCAGGAGTTTCAACTTCAGAAGAGCCTTGGGTAAGGAAAAGCATAAACGGTGCCCTATATCTCTCCAATCTGGAGATGTCTTGGAAATACTTTGAAATCTGTTCCCCCAGGTTTGTTTTTCTTCTCCATCACACCTCACAAGGAACACAGAGAATGATGTCCTGTCACTTTGATGCGTCTCTCTACTCAAATGGCAGAAACCAACCAGGTGAGTTGTCATAACTTTAGATGAGGCTAGGATAAAAATACACCTTGGAGAGCTTGCTTTCTGATGACAGACTGAGAGTAGCTCTTTTTGATTTGAGTGACTTGGAGCTTAAATTCAGTGCCAACCCACATGAGTGTCTCAGGACGCAGGGTTAGGAAAGAGATTATACCAGGAGTATAAGGTCTTTTATCTGTCTTCCCTTAGGATTGTCTTTGATTGATGGATGGGTGACTCTGTCCAGCATCCCAATTTAAAATTGTAAGTGAAAACAAATGGTTGATCTTTTAAATTCAGTGTTCACTTCTGGATTTACCTTTAAAAGCAGTTCAACCACGGCAGGGTTAAGCATCCTAATTAATTACACCGTCTGAGACTGCAGCTATTCTGTGCATCCAATTTAATCATTTTGTTCCATGAAAAGCAAAAACCCCTTCCCTGTGGTTTCGAAACAACAACTATAAAATCCCTAATCCTAAATCCCAAGGCTTGGTCTTCAACTGGAGTAATTTGTATCAACCAGTTCGTAGGGTGGATCTCCCAAGTTGCACAAAGAGGGATTCCAACCAGCAATGGAGACATGCATTGAGACAACCAGCCAGAAATGTAAAGACACCCCCCATCATGGCTGCAAAGGGGGTCATACTGAAGTGAGCACCCACTGTGCTGAGGGTGTTTTTGACTATTAGCCAAGTGGAGAGGATGGCTTTTCTTCACCTTTTGTGGTGTCTATTGGTAGTAATGACCTTGAGCTCATCACAGTTCTTGGCTGTTCATGGCTGGCATTTGTTGTGTTCTGCTCCGGTGATACCCTTGCCTGGTTTTGTAAATGTTTTGAAAATTCTTCCCTGGATCACAGGGTATCAATGCAATACAATTGTTTGCTAGTTTTTAATTTTTAACAAGGCAGCTATTTCAGCTTTATTTATAGCCTTGTCTCACTCTAAGACCAAAGAGTGAGTCTATGGGATTGATTCTAAAGTAGACATGAGTGACTTAAAGTCATTTCTTTCTGCAGTTATGAAACCTTTTAATTTTTAGTGGAGTCTAACGTATTGTTCTGATCTCGTTCTTACCTCGGAATAAATGATTTCCCTGGAGACCTTCAGTCTCCAATGACAGGAATCTTGCTCAACATTTCACCATATATGTACAATCACATCTGAATCCCAGCTTAGATTCAAGTGAAGACTTCAAAGCACTAATGAAAATATTCACAAGTGCCTACTCTATGCTGGACACTTGACATTTCATGTAATCCTCACACAACCACGTTTTTAGGAGAAATCACAGAATGCTCAGATTCAAAATCAGATTCAAGGACCCAGAGGTCCAAGCACTGTCTTTACACTTTGTAGACAGTCTCTTCTTCCTGGAGGAGGCTCTCGAAGGATTAGGAAGCAGAGAGATATTAAGACCATATCTTGCATGCTTCCTGAAATATCTTTGTGTCTTGGAGCAGTAGGTTGAACCCTGACACTTCTGGTCATGGAACTCTTCCAGAAGCTTGGGAGCTTTTGGATTCTTGGGGTTATTGGACACTGAGAGGGGACAGGATGGGTTCAGGGTTGAAACACTAGGGCTAACTGCTTTTGGCTTGCTTCAGGAGGTAAAACTTCATGGAGGAAAGTTGAATCCAAACCACCCAATGCTCATTGTTTTCCTGTATTTGTTTTCATTTTGTCCATCTTTAATCTATTTTTACATAGCTCTCAGAGTTACTCTTTTTAAAAACAAAGCTAATTGTGTAATTTTCCTGCTTAAAATTTTTAAATAACTTCTTATTGGACTAATATAAAATAAACCATATTAACATGAATAGTTCAGTGGCATCCAGTACGTTCACAATGCTGTACAACCATCACCTCCTTCCAGTTCCGAAGCTCTTTCATTTCCTAAAAGGAAACCCTGTATGCAATGAACAGTCACTCAACTCAGCCCCTGGCAACCACTAATCAGTGCTCTGTCTCCACAGATTTACCTATTCTAGATATTTCGCATAAATGGAAGCACACACTATGTAACCTTTTGTATCTGGCTTCTTTCACTTAACAATGTTTGCAAGGTTTGTCCACATCATAGCATGCATCAGCACTTCATTCCTTGCTATGGCTGAATAACATTCTGTGGTGTGGATATCAAAATCATATATGGATTTTGTTTAGCCCTTTATCCCTTGATGGACAATTAGCTTGCTTCCACCTTTTGGCTATTATGTACCTTCTGTCTTTATCCATTCTACTCTTTCCCGTTCTAACTGGGAGCTACCTCAGTGAGCAAAATTCTGGAGGAGTCTGGGAGGTGATGAATGCTATCTCTGAACAGACCTCAAGTTCTTTCTGAAACTCGAGAGCTTAGCAAGGTTTCCAGGGTGATTACCTTTCTGTAAAAGCCAAACGAAAGACTGGGGGGTTCAGGAATAACTTCAGTGTGTGCTTGGTTCTTGTCTGTTTCTATGCTACTGACTGGTTCTTATCCATTCCTATGCTACTGCACAAGAGTCCTAGGAGGTGATGTGGATGTTACCATTCATTTCATAGAATTTTCCTCTGGGGAGTGAGGCTAAGTGTGCGGATGGTCAGTTAAACCTGGCTTGAGGGACCATGTTGCACTGTCATATATATAAATGTTTTATTCTGGAAAATTTCAAACATGCATAAAAATAGAAAGGCTACTTTAACGTATTTCTACATCCCCGTCACCTAGCTTCAACAATTAATGTCAGTGGCTCTCATTTGATTTATTCATTCCCCTACCATCACTTTTTTTAAATTGTTTATTGGTTTCTTAGTTGCTCCTTTTTATTTATTTGTTGCTGAGGTATTTTACAGCTAATTCTAGACATAATATCGTTTCTCTTGGACACGTTTCAGTAGGCATATCTAACGTTTCTTTTTTTAACATAACTACAGTATTATCAGCACCCCCCAACCCAATAATTCCTCAATATCATCATTTTGTGCTTAGTTTTTCCTACTTGTCTCAAATATGCCTCTTCTTTACTTGTTTTATTCAATTCAGAATCCAAACAAATTTCTGTGAATTTCTCATATGGTTAATACGTTCTTTTATCTCTTTCGATGAGTAGTTATTTCCCTTCTTTGGTGCGTTCATTATAGAAATTGAGAATTGGGTGCTTTGTCTTGAAGAACTGTTGAATTTGGCCGGGTATGTCTTTCTGGTGTCCTTTAATGTGTTTCTCCATCTCCCACAAGTAGCTGGAGGTAGAGGTTTGGTTACATTAGGTCGATTTGCATACATATCTGCATATTGAACAATGTACCCTATTTTCCTTAATATTAAAACGGATCAATAGTTTCATGTTGTACTAGGCTGAAAAATTGTCTCCTAAAAGATATCTATCTCTTAATCCCTGGAACCTATGAATGTTATCTTATGTGGCACAAAAGAAGAGAGGGGTTCTTTGCAGCTATGACTCCATTAAGGTTCTTGACATAGGCATATTATCCTGGATTATCTACTTGGGATCCAAATGCAATCAATGTATTTTTGCTACAGGGAAAAAGAGGTTAGAGTTCACACACACACACACACACACACACACACACACACACACACACGGAGGAGGAGGAAGCAATGTAACCAAAGAGGCAGAGATTAAAGTGACATAGCCACAAACCAGGGATTCCAGCAATCACCAAAAAAGAAGAAGAAGAAGAAGAAGAAGAAGAAGAAGAAGAAGAAGAAGAAGAAGAAGAAGAAGAGGCGGCAAGGAACAAATTCTCTCCTAGAGCCTCCAGAGAGAGTATAGCACTGCCAACACCTTAATTTCCGCTCCATGAAGCTGATATTGGGCTTTTGGCCTCCAGAACAGTGTTGTTTTAAACCACCAAGCTTGTGGTCATTTATTACAGCAGCCCTACAAAACTAATACTAATAAATGTGATCTGCCTGATCCATTTGTTCTAAAGTTCCCCCTAAATTTTTCCAATAATAAATTTTAGCTGCCACCAATTATGTTGCCTAGATCCATTGTTTCATTGAGGAGTGGAAAATAGCAATTTTATAATTCTGTCATTTTCTTCTCCATTTTGTACACATGATTCTTTAATATAAAGAAGAACTGTTTTCCTCGTCAAGTATTTGATTCGCCTGAGTTCTAGTCCAAGTAAGGAAAAATAGGGGAGAACACTATAAACTCAGGCTTTCATACAGTTGGTAAGTTTCAATTCACTGCACTCATTATTATTTATGATCCTCAAACCGTCCCATCTTTAAGTCATGGGAGCCCTTTCAAGCTTTATTAAAAGCCAAAATAAAGTAACCCTAGCAACCAAGAGGGGGTACCCCAATTGAAAGAGTAACAACTAGCAATGCAACACTGACCTCCATCCTGGTCTCCTTTGTGTGGGTCACACACACACACACACACACACACACAGACACACACACTCAAGAAATTATTTTCAGAACATTGGCAAAAATGAAGAACTGTGAAGACACTTAATAAATCTGACATCTCCATCTCTTAATATAGTAGCACTTAACCCTTGCTTCCCTGTAGGACCACCTGGGGGAACTTCTGAAAAATACTCCTGCTTGGTCTCTAACCCCAGAGGTGCTGATTCCTTCTCCTGGGGAGGGAAGGGTATTTATGTTCTTTAAAATCTCCCCAAGTGATACGAATGTATAACCAAGACTGAGAACCGCTGTCTAATGTATCTATCATACTTCTGAGATGGGTTTTTAAAAAAAAAAATAAGCCCTCATTGTCTGCCTTCTGCAGCTAAGAATCTCTAATGTTGGGCACGCAGGTTGAAAGGCTGCTTATCATCAATGTGTTTTCATGCCTTCCAATCCAAGGAAGATTCTGTCATTAATGACACCAGAACTGAATTTAAAACGCAAAAATGACCATCCTACCCTAATGCTAATGCCTCTGTTTGATATTTTAAGTCCATATTCCGCCTTACTTTCTTGGCTTCACCTTCCTTCTCCAGACTTACCACCTTATGACATTTTCTACAGGGAACCCTCTTTCAGTAGGTCGTATGTGGGGGCTGTGTCCTGTTCACCTCTGTAGTCTTCCTTTTCCATCGGGAGCAGAGATTGAAACATAATTGACATTTAGTAAAGTTTTGATTGGTGCCAGAAAATTACCAGGATAATTTTGTTTTCTCTTTTGCATCCCCTCTCCCTGCAATCCTATGGGATTCTATTGGATAAATGAAGAATTCTTGAAATCTCCATGCTCCTTGTCTATATACGATACAGATAATTGTTCATTTTGTTTCAATTTATGCAGTAAGGAACTCTGGGTAAAAGATTACAAATTTTACAAAGATACATGAAATTTAACATGCATCTCAATTTTTTAAAAGTTTCAAAGGTAAACAGGTGTTTGAAAACATACTGTCATGAAGCACCAACCTGGCAGAAAACCTGTAGCATTTATAATGAGAACACAATCCGATTGAATTTGTAATTAGCACTTTTGAAATATGCTCATTATTATTGTTATTATTAGCCACGAAGCTATGCAGCTTTGGCTCACACCCACTGGAATTTTAGGGTGTGAATCTAGCCAAAAGCAGTCAGTATAGAACCCAATAAAAGAAA
This sequence comes from Neofelis nebulosa, assembly GCF_028018385.1. Classification (NCBI taxonomy): domain Eukaryota; kingdom Metazoa; phylum Chordata; class Mammalia; order Carnivora; family Felidae; genus Neofelis; species Neofelis nebulosa. The sequence continues at coordinate 19,706,691 of NC_080792.1, read as the reverse complement.
TATGTTGCAGTTTTTATAGAAGTAATTTTAAGTTAAATATCCAAGCAGGATCATCAATTAGGTAGAAATTATTTACTGTTCTGGATCAAAGAAAATGTTCACCTTTGAAGATGCAGATCTTTATGAATAATATCCTAATGGTTTGAGGAAAATGAATACATTCATGAATGGGATGCATTTGGGAAGTAATCATGAAAAAAAGGAATAATCATGGTTGAAGAGATGTATCCCAATGGAGCAGAGAGAATTTCGGAATTTCGGAATCTGTCTTCAATGAGCTTCCAGAGGAAGATACATATCCAAATACTATTCAGGTATTAAAAGAGTTGTGACCAACTTATTCCTGATGGCTCTCATAGGAAAAGTGGCTGGACACCCAACAAGCTTGCAGTTTACTTCATTAACAGTTATTGATTAACCACAATGTACTGCATTTGATGCTATTAGAGAAATATTAATGATCTATTAAATTGGATACATTTGAATGGAAGGGACCTTGGGGACAATCATCAATGAGTCAAAGCAGTGATCATGAGCTCAATACAATGGCTACAGGAGATGCCAAGGAAAGTAATCGGGTAAGGGCCAGGTTAGTCAGAAAGGGAAGATTTCTGAAGAATATTCATTTTGATTCAGATTCTAAATGACACTTTGGCCTGATTGGTGGGAAAGTTAGGAGATGCCTTTCCAATAAGGTGACTGATTTGGGTTTGGTGTCATTTCAGCCTTGTGGAGAGATAGCCAGCATACTGATTTAATTAGAACAGAAGAACTTACCTGATGCTCAGTAAATATTTGAGAATCAATGACTTTTACCTTCCTGTTTCCCAGGAGGATATACAGGCAACCCATTAAGGGGATATGACTCAATACTTTACAATGATTTAATTCAATTCTAGACAAGGTACGCCCATTTGATTCAGTCCTTCATGAACTTTATGTCAATCCAACTCTGTTCATGTGTATTATCTGTTTGACTATGACTTTGTATGATTGCTGGTTTGGGCAGCATGTACAGAACACATATTAAATTTACCTGGATGATAATAATTGTAGATATTGAGACCACAATGTAATTTTCAAAGAAAACAAAATAAACATATACGGAGGCCACCTTGCCTCTCAGGTTATCTCTTACTTCAGTCTTGGGGTGGGCTCTTGGCTGCAATATTTCTGCAGAGTGATCCTGTCCCTCACCCCAACCCACAATATTGCTCCTTTTTTTTCTCAGTAAGCAGTTATTGAATGCCTTCTATTTGCCAAGTCCATTACTAGAAAAAAACATGGAAGTCTCAAGGATCTGTTTTAAGAGGCAAGTCAATGGAGCAAAGAGCTACAAAACAGTGTGACGGTTTCAGCAAATGACTTGCAAGAGCAGACCACTCCCCAGAGATTCTGATTTTATGGGTCTGATGTGGGATAGGAAACTAATATTTAAGCCCCACTCCAGGTAATCCTAATGTGTAGGCAGGAGGGTCACTGTGGTTCTCAAGTTGTGGTCTTTGGACCAGCAGCATCAGTATCTCTTAGTGTCTTGCTAGAAATGCAAATTTTCAGACCCTGCCCCAGACGTAATGAATAAAAACCTCTGGCAGAGGGGGTGAGAGGCAATGATACGTTTTAAGAAGTCTTGCAGGTGATTACCATACATACCCCAGTTTGAGAACTACTGAGCTAGAGGAATACAGATTGACTCTGTGTCAAGATTTTGGGGAACTCTTCTAGCACCTCTCTTGCCCCTTTTCCTCTAGTGAACCCCTGTCATGTTCTTTACTACTCCAATAGTCTCTTCTGAGTATACTCTATTAACCAATTTCTTGTTTTTCTTTCTTTCTTTCTTTCTTTTTTTCATACCTTATATGTTTAGGGCTCTGAGGATGACAGCTTAATTCAACCTCAATTCAACAACTGCCCATGTGTGAACCCAACCTTGTCATAGACAACATATGGGATTTTTAAAAAGTATATGGCATTATTCTTGAAAGAGTCATGAGTCAGAAACCATAGCATTACCACAGACAATATGCTGCTTGCATAGGTACTGCATGCTTCAGGAGGTCAAGGGAATATTGGGAATTATATGGGGAACATGGAAGGAACAATCCTAGAAAGCTTCATGGACCAAGGCAGACTTGAGCTGAACTTTGATACAAGAGTAGAATTTGGATCAGAGGGAGGGCAGAGGGAATGTTCAGAGCAAAGAAGCTCTTTGCAAAGACATTAGTACCAGCAAAGACATTAGCCTGACCAAATGCAGAGCTGAGAGGCACATCAACCTTCCCTCCCTACTGAGCACTCTGAAATATCTGGTCTCTCAACTGACACCACAAAATACAAGTCAAAAAGGCAAATTTTAATTTTCTTTAATGGAAATCTGAGTTCAGGCAAATTGGCTTTCAATGGTTAGCTGAGCTAGCTACTTTACCTTGTAAGAGCCACAATAGGAGAGGCTGGGAATCAAGGTGAGTTGGCTTAAAACCACGTACTAGATGTGAGGCTTCACCTCTCTGAGCTTTAGTTTCCTCCTCTAGACAGTAGGGACAGTGAATTTTCCCTAGGACATTTCCAACTTTGAAATAAGTTCACAAGTGTTAGATGGCAAGCACCATGGTAAGATAGCTCCTGGTAGATCCCTGGGCGTTATGTTCCCTCTTGGCCTTCTTTGACCTAATGAGGATCATTAGCTCAAATGATTGGCTCAGGAGGGCTACACCGGTGGTTAAGAGTGAAAGCTGTGAATTCAGAGGACTGGGCTGGATCCGAGCCTACCACCAAAACATTGTGTAACCTTGGCCACAGAATGGAGCCTCTGGAAATATCAATATCAATATAGCCTCTTCCTATAATCTGGAATAATGATATTCCATACCTCATGGGATTATTGTGAAAGTTCAATGAGGTAATGCTGGTAAAATGGCCAGCATAGTGGCCAGTACACAAGGAGGTTAGCAACTGTGAAGGAGGAAAGGGCTGTCTGTTCATGGGAGAGGGTGCCGGTGGAGACAGATGATCTTCAGAGCGCTTTCCTGCCCCTCTAGGAAGGAAAGACGCACAATCAGGGGGCAGGTCACCTTCTTCCCCTCTGCTTTCTTTACCCCTTTCGAGGCACCTCACCCTCGGACCTCCCACTCATCGCTCTGCAGTCTTTTTTTCAGACCAGCCGTCAATGATTGAATGAAGTGTAGCTATGCTGCTCAGGGTCCACAATGGCTGACCCGGGAATATCTTTTTCAGTAAAATTAATACTCGCAGAGGGTCCAGGCCTGCCTGCAAGCCACTACTTAAATTTTCTTTCTAATACCCAGGTATGTGAAAAATAGTCAGGTGAAAAGACAAATGTTCTCATCCCCAGTGTGCTCACTCTGTCCACTCATACCCAAACCTCTCCCACAATTCCAATCCTCATTTCCACTACAGCCACATGGAAAAATCCCATCCAGGGGTAACATTTTATAGCTGATTTACAAATCCCTTAAAAGTGCCAAATTTAGCTCTGACATTCTTCCTTATGTACCGTAAAAATAAATGCATTGAGAAGCCTTTGGGGTCCTTGCTCTGCTGAAGCACTTCCTTTTTATATTTTTTGCTTCTCATTTTACCTCTTATTACTTCACATGAAGCTGCAGCTCTTGGGAGGACCGCACACCCACCGTAAACCCCTATTATTGATCATGTACTTACATGGTTGGCAGCGTTTTATGTAAGAGGAATAAATGATATAGTTGTTTCTATCCATTAAACTATACTGTTATCAAGGGATTGAAAAACTGCCCTGAACATGGCAATTATTTTGGAGGTTCATGTTTAAATATAATTGCCTAGTAATCTTTTATTTACTATGTGGTGGCAAAGTATAGCTGGCTTCGTGTTTGCACCTTGTAAAATGTAAGGATGGTTAGCATATTCAATTCTCTGTCGTCTCTCTGCTCTCCCCAGCCTTTCCCTTTTTCCCTGATGCTCCACCCCCAGGCATTTTGATATGTGGCTTCTAGAGACTTCCCAAGTGCTGTAATTTTTTTCGTATCAACTCATCCTTGGAGATCAGTAACTTCCTACTTAGTATGATGTGGGGCTTCCCAGGCTCTGGCCATGTGGGAAGGAGAGCTGGGGTCTCTGAGGCACAAAAGACTTTGCATGATTAGTAGAGCCTTGAGAGTCGGGGAGACGTGCCTTGTGAGCGAACGCCCCAGCCTAGAGGAAGCTTAATTATAGTCAAGGGAGACTATTCCTTCCTCAGCAGCAGCTGCCGCTGCCCACGTGCACACACACACACACATGTGCACACACGTGCACACACGTAAGCACACGCACGCCCTCACTCATCATCCGGACATGGATTCTTTTTGGAAGCTCATTTGCTCCTCTCCCTCCCCTGACAGGACCCCAACGATGGTGACCATGAGCTCTAGCCTTTCCATCTTCAGCTCCCCAAATAAGCCTATTCTGACTTTGCTTTAGCTTTTTAAGCCATTGGTAGAAAAAGCCTTGAAACTTTTAAAGACCAAATATAACAACATGATCCGAATAAAATAACTGAGAGGTTGCTAAATACGAGGCCAGGAGCAGTTTCCTCTTTTTATTGAAGTATAATAGGGGCTGAGATTTTTAAATGTTTTTCTGTTTCTCTTTGAAGGTGCCAGGAATCTGCACGTGAGGCTTTAAATGTGCTTCTGTTACTGACTTGCAGGAGGAGATTTCTGAGCTGTTCATGTTAGTTCTGATGGTTGCACTATAAAAGCCAAATGCTTGATTCTTTCTAGAGGACTTGACTTTGCCAATCTGTGGAGGAGGAAAGAAAGGGGATATTATCTTATTCTGTCCCTGTAAAACAGGTGTACAAGAAGATCTCAGGATTTAGTGTGGTTGTAGGAGAAAGGACGTTTGGACCTCACTGCATTTTAAAGCCTCCTAGAGGTGCCATCCTGTGTCTCCTTTTCCTCATCTGAGGTTCAAGGTCTTCTGTCCAGCCGCCTTTCCAGCCCCTGGGAGGCCATCTCCTTCTGCTCATCCACACGGTCACTATCCAAGTCCCCATTCTCCTTTATGCTGCCTTTCTTCAAGTTGTTAGAAAGCAGCTTTGGAGTTTCTGGTTTACACGACAAGGAGAGGGTCAAGGATTGGCACGTGGTCCTGGGAATCGGTTGCTTGCGTTCAAAACCTGGTTTTCGTCTTTATAGAATGCTTTGCTGTAGACGCTGATCATCCCTGCATTCGTTTCCCATCTGAAAATTGAGGATACAGAGAGGAACTACCTTTGAGGGCTATTGCATGAATTAGTTGAAATACCGTGTGTGAACGACTCTGGACAGCACTCTTTCTTAATGTTTCCTGAAATCTTTTTTTAGACTAACTTTCACTTTCCATGTCTGGATGTGTCTTGTCTCCACTTAGCCATCCATTTTTATCTTGGTCACTGCTTCTGTTCACAAGCTTTGACTTCACTACACCAAAACAATCTATGGATTGATTGAATCATAATAATGACAAGCGTAAAACCAGTGGAACCTTCCTCCTGGAATTAGGGATGGTCGGTCAAGCCAAGTGGTTACTTGCTTGAATCATTTCACATTATCAATGATCTCCGATGAAAGCCAGCTGGTTTTCAGAGTTGCTTTTCCTAGCCCCTCTCTTTATTTTCCCTCCTTTATCCAACCTCACCCCACAAGGAGTTTCCTCCTATAGTGTTCCATTACAGTAGAACAGACCCCAAAACACATGCCTTCTCCTGGTCTGCCTTTTGGCTTTCCGGGAGTCTGTGAACATTTTCTAGGATAATTCACCTGCCCCGGAAGGGATCCCCAAGGGACCAAGAAGAAAGGGTCCCAGGAGAGGAGAGATGGCTGGAAATTCTACCTCAAGATCATTCCCAAGGCCTCTGTTTCCTCCTCCTGCTCCCCCTCCCCCTTCTCCACCCCTCTCCCTCCCCTCACCCCCTCCGCCTCCCAGTTGTCACTGCTATCCTATTTCTAATGCAGACCAGGAGACTGCTGAGGCCCCAGTGGGCAAGACACTGCAGTTAAAATCTTTAAGCCTTCAAAACTAATGTCATTATCCTTAATTTTTCAATTCTGTTTGGGGGGGGGGGTGCAGGGAGCTGTGTTCTGATGAGAAGGAGGAGTAAGAGAGAGGGTAGCTGTGGGAATATCGGGGTGTGGGGATAATTCCATTGTTGCCCCAGAGGATTGCGCGTTAGGACTGGTAAATTCTCAAATCGGACACTGCATTAGGACATAGATCAGCTGTTATTTTTCCAGTCTCAGGAGAAACCTTGAGGAATCTCATTCCTCCAACTGTATGGAATTATCTGCCAATGTTGTCCTTTCCACTCAAAGTACTCTGATTGAAGCATTAGGCAGGGGCTTCAGGAACAACAAAAATCTCTTTAAAGCTATTGTTTCTTTGAATGTTTGGTTTACCTTTTGGTTCGGCAACAAAATAACTTAATAAATGAAGGGTGAGTAGCATTGTTACTATAGCAATCCCCATAGTAACATCAAAATGCCACGCACATTCGTTCTGGAAACACTCGGGAAGCCTCCGCCCAGCCCTCCCCATGGTCCAGGTTCAGCATCCCAGATTTCAGCTCTGACGGCTAGAGATTTTAGGATATTAAATTGAATCCATTTTATTTCCATGCCGAAGAGTTATTAGACTCATGAAATACCAAGAGATCTTATCCACTTATGTCCTTTGCAGAAAAGTCAGAAGTGAATTTTCTATGAGCTCGACAGTAGGTACCGACTGCTTGCTCTTGAGCTTCCTGTTGTAGGTCTGCCCTTAAAATGACAACAACAATAATCCCAGTCAAGGCATGAAGTGTTCTTTGTTGATTTCAATCGTCTTACATAACTTACATGGGGGCAGGACCAGGGGATGAAACGTCTTCGGAATGCAGTGTTGTGGGAGCACACATGTTTTTAATCTCCTATTTTCCAGAAGATAGCCAGAAGGAATCCCCAAGAGGTCACTTGGAGAAGCCTTTTGCCACCTGGTAGGGTTATAAATTGATTCTCTGATTAACATTGCTGTTATTAGCTTGAATGAATGAGAGACTATAGAAAAATGAAATGGGAGGCAAAAACTGATTTTGAACATCATGTTGTATCTTTATATAATAGGTAGTCATGCATATACATGTAAATATGTATGTCACTGTGTGTGCATATTTAGCATAAATTTATAAACCAGCTGCAGAATATCAAATAGTGGATCTGTGTATCCTGTTCCATAGCTCATTGTACCTCGAATATTAACACTGACACCCTAAAGGCAGAAATGACAATTGGAAAGCAGTTGTGTTAAATTCAGAGCCAGTGGGGCTATAAAGTCATGCAGCCTAGAGAACTGGGGTCAGTTTACTTCACAAGCAGAAAGCATCAGTAGATAAAGAGGAAGAAGTGGAAGAATAAAGACCAGGCCATAAGCAGGCAATTCATAAAAAGAGAAACAAGATTATTAATCAACATATAAAAAATGTCCAGTCTCACGACTAAGCAAAAAGTACACATAAGAGCAAGCATACCGGGATGTGGAGGGGGGCTTCTACTTTTGCTCTGGAGTCAGCAGCAGGCCCCCGGCCAAAAACAACAGGTGCTAAGCCTGGACACGCACAAGAGCAGCCAGCCCCCAACCCCACACCACCATTATAGAAGCAGAGGGTAGCAAGGGGGCAGGAGGGAACAGGAATCAAAGTTGGGCTGTGGTACTCATCGGAGGTTACTTTCTCTCTCCCAGGAATGAGGGAGGGGGTTTGCCTTCTCTCCCCCAGTTCTACTCAACCTAAATAGCGGAGGAACTTCACAGAGAATCATCCATTGCGGATGAAGGTGCTAACAGATAGGCAGACTGCTGTTCGCATCTCTGCCTAGAACTCTTCTTCAGGAGTAGAGAGGCTTTCTAATCTGCTCCTGTGCCTATCTAATCTGGGACGAGAACTGCAAGGCAGTCACGAGTTAAGATGACAGAGGGGTAGCTGGCACTTAAACCAACCGTACCCCAAGGATGCAAAATTTCTTGTGCCTCAAAAGAACACCAGAGACCGTACCTAGCCAGCACTGAGACACCCAACAACTCTGCCCAGTGGTAGAGGCCATTCTGGTGTTAGGAACTGAGAGGAGACAGAAAGAGAGAGTCGGATCTCTCATGGCAGAGAATGTGCAGAGGGGATCCTAACAAGACTTCCAGGGAGTCCAAAACGCCAAAGACTTTACATTTACCCCTTGCAAGAACCATCACCTGGATTGCTACCACACAGAGATATCAATAGCTAGTTAGTCTAAGTCAGAAAAGTAGTCATACCCCAAAGAACGAATATTGTCATTGTGTCCCTAGCGGTAAGAAGATAATGAAATTGTTTCATAGATGTACCGACAGTTAATTGAGATTGCTCAACCGACCAGTCACATAAGGATGTGATTTTTTTTGCCTATTGAGTTGCCATAACTCTTAACTGACTTAGGTTGCTGAGGGCGCTGTGAAAGAACGAAGATGAACTTGCTGGTGTGAGTGTACTTTAGCTTGTCATTTTGAATCAATTCTGTCGTTTTGTCAGTTACGCATTTTGGAAGCGCTTGGGTGGTTCAGTCGGTTAAGTGTCTGACTCTTGATTTTGGCTCAGGTCATGATCTCACGATTTGTGAGCTTGAACCCCACGTTGGGCTCTGTGCTGACAGCAGAAGCCTGCTTGGGATTCTCTCTTTCCTCTCTCTGCCCCTCCCCCTGCTTGCACGCTTGCTCTCTTTCTCTCAAAATACATAAATAACTTTAAAAAATATGTATTTAAAAGGCCTTAAAAACTGGCATGCCGTTTGACATAATAGTTTCACTGCTAGGAATTTACACTAAAGATATAATTGGAAAGGTGCACAAATATATACTAACAAAAAATGTTCATTGTCATGTTATGTACAAAATAAAAGGGAGAAAATGTGAATTTCACGTTGAAAATAGCTAACTTAATTATGGCAGATGCATAGGATAAAATATATGCTGCCATTAAAATTATGCCCTACAGACCATTTAATGATATTGCACAATGCTCAAAATATAATGTTTGGTAAAAAAAGACAAGCAGGATCACATCTGCCATTGCATAAGATATAGAAAGGGAGAGCAAGAATATCTCTAAGAGCAGGAGACATGAGTATGTAACTGGAAAATTCAAAGGCTCAACGGGCAAAGCACCACAAGCAATAAGATAATTTAGTAAAGTAGCAGATAGGAAAAGAAATCAACATAAACAGACTTCCTCTATACAAACTGAAAGTAATTAGAAGAGATGTGGCAGTTTTGTTTGAGATAGCAATAATGATGACAAACTTAGGCATGAAAAAGACACGAAAATTACACAAGAGCTGTACAAAGAAAACTAAAATCGCTCCTAAAGGATGCAGAAGGAGCCTTGAAGAAATGGAAAGACATGTCAGTTTCTTGGATAGCCAGGAGTTAGTTCTCCCTTGGTCAATTTATAAGTTTAATATTGTCCAAAAAATACCACTTGGAAGAAAAAAATAAGCTAGAGTAGTCAGAAAGTCCTTGCAAAAGTGGAGCAGAGAGAAGGGGGGCTGGCTCTACCAGATATTAAAACACAATGTAAAGCCGCTGTAATGAATGAATAATGGTATAGGCACATGGATAGATGGATTGATGAATAGGAAATCCAGAAATAGACCTAATTGCATATGGAAATTTAATACACAAAAAAGATGGCATTTCAAATCGGTGGCAAGAGATGGACTTTTAAATAAGTGGTGTTGGGATAAGTGGATAGCCATATGGAAAAAGATAAAATTGGATCCATTTCTCACATTGTACACCAGGATAAATTCCAAAAGGCTCAGAGATCTAAATGTGAAATGAATGAGACTATACATATTTGAAGAGAAGATGGGTATTTTCCTCCAATAACTGGGATGAAGAAAACCATCTCAACTATTTAACAAAGTCCAGAAGCATTAAGGAAAAATGGAGTCAAATTTGATAGCATTAAAAAAAAAAACTTTCACAAGGAAAAAACTGCTATAAGCAATGTAAAAATAATGAAAAATGGGAAAAATTTGCAACTTTTATCACAAAAGGTTAACAGGTTAAATATATAAAGAGCTTCTTAAAATAGAGAAGAACAAGACTATAACTTGGTAGATAAATGGACTAGGGAAATGAACAGACTGTTCCCTAAAAAAAGAAAGGCAAATGGCTCTTAACCATATGAAAATATGTGCAGCCTTGCTCCTAATAAGAGAAATGCAAATTATAATACCCTGAGATACCGCTTCTCACATATCAGATTGGCAAAAATCCAAAAGTTGCAGAAACTCTTCCAGAAGTGGTCAGGACGAGGGCCACTGGGAGTGGAGGCCCAGGACATGGAGCTAGGTGGGCACTCGGTGACCTTCTGCAGAGCAACAAGGTTTCTGCTTGTGCTGGTTTTCTCTGCGGCTGAAATCACTGGCTGTCCAGGCAACACGGTGGAGACAGGAAAACTGGGCTGGGAAATGAAAGAACCCAAGTATAGGAAACAGAACATAGATACAGGATGCCCTATATCCAGAATCGAAAGCACTGGCTGCATCCCAGCCTATTAAAATGTTAAACGGACCTAATTCACAAAGTATTTTTAGAGCACCTTCTCTATGCCAAGCACTGTTCTAGGTTCTGGGGATTCAGCAATGGGCAACACAACTCTAAGTCCTCCTCCTTCTGGTGCCTACTTTCTAGACTTCTTTATCACCTTTTAGTTATTTTGCACCCAGGCCTTGGAAATATCCTAGAACTCAGCCCCAATCTCCCATAAGATTTACCTGAGGATGACAATCACTTCTCTGACAGCATAATTTCATAACTGTGACAAAATACTGAATTCAAGTTAAAATGCTCCAGGACTTAAAGATAGCCCAATAGCAAATAGTGGACTTTGGGTTTTTTTGGTTTTTTTTTTGTTTTTTTTTTTTTTTTGGCTCATCCCTTGTAAGTCAATTATCACTAACCATTTGCTGCATTCATTTTGTAAACTTGTCAGTTTTCATTTATACAGGTGCAAAACCCAACATTCTCCTAGGCATAGGGTTGTGTGCATTTTTGTTTGTTTGCTTGTTTGTTGTTTAACATTGCCTACATTTGGAAAGGGTCAAGCTGATTATTTTACAATCTGTTTACATGAACTCCCATACTGGGGTGCAGCATGCCAAGTCTCATCTAAGTTCAGATGCTCGCAAAACCTCCTGGAAAATTAGAGTAGTGTTTATAACAGGAAACAGTGACCCCAAATACACAGGAGCCACACAATAAATGTCCTCAGAGATGTCTTCCGGGTCCTTATTAGGGACCTTTTTATAAATGAGATTGCCTGATAACTGTCTTCTTTACCTCCAGAAATAACCCCCTCTGGATGAGGCCCAAGACACTTCCTGAGTGAGAAATCTGTAGTGAATTCTGCTCTGTAGCACATGGTGTGGTTGTAGTATATTAGGATCTGGTGGAAATTTCAGACCTTGTTGACTATTTCTATTTTGATGCCTAGTACAGTGCTTTGCACATGACAAGTTGAGTCACAGAATAGGTAAATACAGTCAATTCTCATTGTTCTTGGTAGTAATGTTCTACAAAGTCACTGTGAACACTGAATGAGTGAATCCTGAACCATTGCTCCTAGAGGAAACACAGGGTTAGGTTCCTGTGAGTCCCTGGTCACAATGTTTTAGTCAGCAGATCAAACCATAACCTCGATTTTGTGTATTTCTGTTTAAAGACACCTTATGTAATATATGCTGTTGATTTGTTCTATTGAACTCACGGACCATAGCACTATAACTGGTACCTGAATAAAATTTATTTAGCACATTCCCTTTCTCCATAGGGCACACTGAAGCCTTCTTGAGCTTAGGAACGCTATGCAGCACCTCAGCACTATGCTTAGGGTCATTTTAAGCAGCAAAATCACCCAGAAAAGCACAAGACTGTGAGTCATTGGATAGGGAGTTCTTCAAAGCACCTTCCCATTGTAAATATCCATGATGTGTTCCAGAAAAGTGACACATCCGTACTATTTTTGAAAATCACTTCAGAAAATGGGGAATTGGATGTTCAGATGGATAATGAATAATTTCGTAAGTGCTCTTTCCCAATGAATATCTTCTGTGAGCTTAAGTTTCATGATATATCCTGTTCTTTCAATATTGGAATCATCACAAACTGTTAAAATGATAGGCAAGTCGAAGAATGTTTCTGAATCTGAGGGGAAATCCACTAATAACAGCTACTCTGTTTATTAAATCACCCATAGGGCCTATTTTATGTTTTTGAATATGTGGCTTGAAACTATGAGCCTCAGCATCTTCACCTGAGAGAGGGGATTGATAATATCTGCTTTACAGAGTAGTTGTGTTGATAATTCAGATACGACACCCAAAATTGCATGATGAACTATAAAGTGGCATTAAATATGAAGAATTACTATATTATTCCCTCTACTTTCAGCCTTATCCCAATTCAAGTCACTGACCAAGGCCCATATGAAGTCCAGCCATCTCCTTGAAGCTTTCCATAACCGCTCCAGCCAATGGCTCTCTTTCTACTTTGCACTGTAGCCACATGTGTTACATCCTACGCACGCTACTATTCAAATACTTGGTTTTTATTTCTTTAATGTGTTTTGTGTGTACACTAATTCTTAAAATTAAACTCTGGAAGAGAGAAACTCTGTCTCCTGTAGTGTAGTGTTCTACACATGGTAGGTTGTTGGTGCTTACTGGATGGATGACTGGTTGGATGGATAGATGGGTGGATGGATGATGGGTGGATATGTCACCGTAGTTCTGTTCAGCCAGATAAACATGACATCTAGGAGGAGCCTAGATGTCATTAGCTTGATAGCTTCCTTTTCTTTTATATTCAGGCGAAATGGCTTCAGCCCCCATCCTATATCCAGCAAGAGGTCCTCCACACTCCCTGACCCCTCTGAAGATTTCCAAGGGCGGCTTATGTTCTCCTGGGTCAGTCTCTGTGCAACCTGCCTCCACCTTAGCTCTGTCAGCACCAATGGCCAACATCTTCTTTCTTCAGTGCTTTGACCCAGGCTGAATATTGCCCTGCTTCTGCCATTCTTTCCCAACACCCTAACACATTTCTACACAGATCCCGATGAAGATAGATCTTTACTGAAGCTTTCAAAATGAGAAAAGGTGGTTTCACCACAGCACAGAATGGGGAATGATTGGTAATTGATTATTAATCACCATTATTCTTGAAAGCCCTTTGGCTATTCTTTCTGCCTTGATTTTCACATTGGTTGTCTTTTCTTCTCAGGCTTTTCCTCCAGCCTCTTGCCAAGTTGCTCAGCCCTTTGTAACCAAAAATTATGCCTCTGTGACCAATCCCCAAATTCCAGGTAATTTTTTTGGGTAGTGCCATGTAGCTGTCTTTTGTTTTCATCTTATAAGACAGGAGTGGCATCATTTATACAAAAAAGTGTTCATCAAGATATCCCCCCCCCAAAAAAAAAATGCTATCTCCTGTGAGATTAATGATTCCACTTATCTGCCAGGCAAAAATAATGGAAAGCCAGTGTTCTGCTTTAAACAGTAAATATTTCCTGAATTTGTCAGTTTAAAAGTTATTTCACTTGAGCTTTCCAGCATGGTGTTAGATAAACTTGTTCTCTCAGGAGCCTTCTCTCTGGTAATCAAACACCCCAAGGACCACTATTCCATCCATCTCCAGAAGCCATCACAGAAAATTAACTTCTCATCTCAGAATACTGTGTTCCATTGGACATTAATGATGACGTGAGGTTTGGTCTGTCTTGAATATATTCAGTAAGTTATTAATGAATACCAGACACAGGAGTGCAGATTTTTTTCCCACATCATAAAACTTGATTATAAGAAAAGCTTATCCTATCATCAGCTACTCTCCAATTGGTTAAAAAAAATATACATATATATATTTGGCTTTAGGGCTTCAGGACAAGAAGCTTAACCGTGTATATGGTGGGCCTACCAAATTTTCAATGTTAAACAACCCATTTCCCTCCATTTTCTGCTTTCTTCAGGTCCCAGCTTTGCTTTTCAAAAGAAATTTTGTCTTATAACTAATCCTACAATAGTCTTCCCTAAAATCCAATATCCTATCTGCCTTATTCTATTATGACCATTCTACAGCAGCTTTTATGACACCATCCACACGTGATATTCTGGTTCCACACACTATATAACTTTTCTTGGCAGAAGACATGTATAAACAAACATAATAAACAACCAAGTGTCTGTATTATAAATTCATCTTGGTGCCTAGCATAGTGTTAAGCACCATGGAAGCTACTAAAAAATAACTGTTTAACATGTAAGCAACGTCTAGAATTGCTGACATTTTTACAATTTGAGAGTAAAATATAGAAACTGAACAAAGGATGAAATTTAGTCCTCCCTGCTATGCCAAGCAGAGAATGTTATTAACCTGGTCCTTAGTCAATGAATATTGGGTACCATCAGTATCCAGTTGTCTTTTAGGACCTGTGGCAGATATATATCCAAGATGAGGTATGGTGTTGCTCTCATGAAGGTTAAGATTGCTATTTTTCTTTTGCTTCATTGGAAAGGCATCCAATGTTTCATACATTCATAAGCTATGAGCCATGAAACTCCAATACATTTGAACTCAGGTAACATTATGGTAAACAAAAGGAAAAACGGAAATAGTGTCCATTAAAACATCTAGCAATTACTGATTCTTTCAAGGCTAAAAACAGTTGTCTCCACAAAGTCACTTGAGCCTAGTCTAATGGTTAGACAAAAACATTTTACAACGCAGACGTTTTTGGTAGACAATTGACTATGTCTAAAAAAAAAAAAATCTGTATTTTTAAAACCAAGACAGTAGAGTGTTGAACTTTCTGTCGAGGTCAGCTCTCCAGTAGCATATGTGATGATTTCATTACTGTCTTGCCTCCACTTCTTTTAAGAAATGGTAATGAAGGGGCGCCTGGGTGGCGCAGTCGGTTAAGCGTCCGACTTCAGCCAGGTCACGATCTCGCGGTCCGTGAGTTCGAGCCCCGCGTCGGGCTCTGGGCCGATGGCTCGGAGCCTGGAGCCTGTTTCCGATTCTGTGCCTCCCTCTCTCTCTGCCCCTCCCCCGTTCATGCTCTGTCTCTCTCTGTCCCAAAAATAAATAAAAAACGTTGAAAAAAAAAAAAAAGAAAGAAATGGTAATGAAAAGTGTTTGGTTTCTTTTCTTAAATTTTCAACACCTCTGTTAGAGACAAAAATACAGTTTTCCCCTTACAAGTGATTATTTTAAAATGTAAAAGTCAAGCAAACCATTAGCATCCTACCAGATTGTCAGTCCTAATGGTCATGAAAATTGGAAGCAGGATGGTGACCCCAGCACATGCTGTCTTTCTGGAAACATTTGCAAGGGTGGCCTGGAACCTGTGAGGTTAGAGATAATTTAAGAAGTAATCTTATATGGCAAGAAAGCAAACTTGGAATCTTCCTGGAAAAATAAGCAAAATCGAAGGCCATTCCTATAAAATTTCCAAAGCCCTTCACTGGAGTATTGTAATCATTACAAAAAAAAAAAAAAATCCCTGATTAGAAGGGTAATATGAAACATCGAATCTCATCCAACTTTTTGACAATTAATCACAGTTTTGTCAAGTTATTACTGGGGCTATAAGCTTTAATTGTGCGATTAATCCTTTGTTGTATGAAACATTGGCAGATACTCTATGTATTTCATATATAATGAAGCAAAGCATCATACCAGCCTATGTAAGACTCTTCTCCCATTGCTTTCCCATCAGCTAAGAACTAGATGGCACCGGCCTTCCCAAGGCTTTCGGGACACTGGCAGAACCAAGTTTTTTTTCTATGCAGTCTATGCGGTTCTTTCCTCCCAGTCTTATCATTCAGTAAACAGCTCGGCCACACATAGGTATTAGCCAGTCAGGGATATTCCCCCCCTACTAAGGAGGGAACAGTAACAAGTCTTTCATTTGCTAACTTCTCCCCTCATTTGGTTTATTTTGAATACTTTATTAAAAATAAAATATATTATTACCTTTCCATTTATCTTTCATACCCAGGTTTGTCTGAAAGATTGCTCTAGTTCTGGATACTATGGGAACGTTGCTTTGCTGGGGCTTTTCTGGTATCTTAATGGCTTTTAATAGGGATGTGTGTTCCAGTGCAGGCTTTCCAAATGCTATTTCCTCCTGGTGTGCATGGAGAAACAATGCTCACAAGTTTTCATCTTTTAAGTTACTGAAAGGTGATCATATGGCATATGGCTGTTAAGTTTAACTAAATTTGGGGGGAGGCAGATAGAGTGGAGTAGAGGCCTGGCCATGAATGGTCAGGAAGCTGGGGCAGTGCCACCTGAAGGGGCCAGGAGGCTGTGGGCCGGATGTGCACAGATCCCTGGGAGAGAAAAGAAGAAGAAGAAGAAGAAGAAGAAGAAGAAGAAGAAGAAGCAGCCAGAGCAGCTTAAATGGTCAAAGAATCAAATGTAAAGTGAGCTGCAAGGGTCAGATCTGGATTGAGGCCCAAATTCTGAGTCTCCGCATCCGTCCGGGGATAAACTTGGCTCCTAATCAGGGCTGACAATTAGGCCGTACAGTTAATATTTTTACAGCTGTTTTATTAATAACACATACAGTGCATCCAGCCAGGATTTGTTGGAGACACCTCAGGAAAACGAATGATGTAAATAACAGATGGATGTAGAATATTCCTACAAACAGGCATAAAGATATTCCCTTCTTGTTTAAAAAGAATTTAAATAGACAGATTGTAGATAAACACGCAGACAGAAAGGGGGAGAGAGAGAGGATTTATGATATCGGAGGTAGCGGCTGCATGCATTCACATGGTGGAGAACATGGACATAAACACACACGCTCTCTATATGTCAGGAGAGACTCAAAGCCTTGGCTTCCGGAAAAAATAAACTCTGTGGTGCAAGGGACTCAGCACTGCAGCATGGGGGCCGTTTGAAGCAGGTGTACCGATGTGGTTCATCTAATACCTCCTCCGATACATGTCCCAGGTTCAGAGATGACTCACGTGGCCTGCCCAGCCTTGACCCATAGGGTGGCCTGGGGGCATCCTTTCCTCTTTCTACATATGTCAATCTCCTTTTCGAAGACCCAGGTCGCTGTTTTCAGTTTTGCATCAGAACTGGGAGCAGTGATATTTCAATCTGAAAAGAGAGATAAAAAATTCAGGATCTTCATGTCTTTTGTTTTCACTCCTACTATTTTTTTTTTTTTTTTGTACTGCTTTTTCATGTGCCTGCTGCACTGTGCTCCTACCATACTTTGCAACCAGATGGCTCAGGAACGAAGAACAAAGGCCACTAAAAAGTGGGCGGGGAGAAAAGGAGAAAGAAGCCGAGAACTGGAAGTCAAGGCGAAATCAGAGATGGGAGCAAAGCTCATAGGATTTAATCCCCGGTACCTTTGGGTTGAATTGTGTAAGGAGCCCAGATACTCTTCTCGGTGATCTTCTCGGTGTGTGTTGTGTGTGTGTGTTGTGTTGTGTGTGTGTGTGTGTGTCTGTGTCACACACGTACATCTCCCCGGTTATTTATTCCACTGACCGGGATCAAAGCCAGAATTCTATTTTCTTTGGTTCATCTCCACGTTTCCTGACACATGTCAGAACGGGTGAGAGGTGCCTTTACCCGGAGGGAGAATTGTTGAGCGCAGATGTGGGCACGGAGGGTGGGTCCCCACACCTTGGAAGAGTAGTGGGGAGTTAGGAGGGCCCAGGAGTTGCCAGAGTTGCCTTTCACAGCTGGGCGACCTTGGGTAAGTCACCTTCCTTCTCTCACTCTTGGTTTCTTCCTCAGAAGATGTACTTCAAAGGGATGTTGGGAATATCAAGCGGGCTGACAGGTAAAATGCCTTGTAACTAGGAAAGCACTGCATGAAAGCACTAAACCTAAGACTGCCTCTCCAGAGTGTGCCTTACACGATCAAGCTCACTCTTGATCTCCAGCTGAACTGTTTGTCTACTATTGACCTAATTGTGACTTATCAATTACTTTGCATGTGAGCCATAGAAAGGTTTCATCTTTTTTAAAAGTGTATTTCCTCTGAGAGAGAGAAATAGAGAGCAAGCAGGGGAGGGGCAGAGAGGGAGACAGAGAATCCCGAGCAGGCTCTGCACTGTCAAGGCAGAGCCCAATGCAGGGCTCAAACTCACAAACCGTGAGATCACGACTGGGGCCAAAATCAAGAACCAGATGCTTAACCAACTGAGGCACCCCAAAAGGTTTCATTTTTAATCAGGAATGTCTGTAGCTATAATGCCTGAAAGCAAAAGGAATGACTATCTAATGGTGAAATTTCATACACATTGATCGAACTCAGTCACATTAGAAGGGAAACATCTGTTACTCTAATCAGGGCTACCCACAGAGGCTTATTCAGAATCCTTGTAAAGCCAGGCCAGCATCCGTTCGTTTGTGGAAGTATTGAGTAGGAGAGGAGGAAGACCTCATGTGGGGTATGTAAGTGCTTATACTAAAGCCTTTCTTGTGCCTTTACACCCTCCAGCTGGGCTGAAGTTTTCTTCTCACTGCAGTGTGCATGGTTACACTCCTCTTCCCAGCCTCAGATAGGAGGGGGACACTTGTGAGATTGACAAGCCTTGATATTTTCGTGTGAAACCACGTCCACGTCTTTTGCCTTCTCTCACGTCATGGGGACTCAGGGAGGCAAGGAGGGGAATTCAGTTAAAGTGACTTAACTTCTTGTCTTCCCAGGCCAACCAGGCTTTGGAAGTATGTAGTGTATGTTCCCCGGCCGAGAGGAAGGGGGCGTCATCCTTCACATGGGGATCTAGGCAAAAGGCCTGCACAGCTCTCTGCCATGGGCTGATTGCTAATTGATGTGCTCAGAATCTCACGTGTTTGGCAGCAACTCATAAGAAAAATTAAGAAGGACTTGAGAGCCGGCCTACAAGTTTCAAGTCCTGGCTTTCTTGCCAACTGTATGTTCTGAACCTCTCTAAGATTGCTTAATTTCCTCAGTCCTTGTAAAACAGCATCGAGATTATCTAACACATAGGGTTGTTGAGAGTGTTCAGTGAGATGATGCATGGAAAGCAATTAACACGGTGCCTGGAAACCTAGTAAGTGCTAAAAGTTGCTACATTTAGTATTATCATTATGGGCTTAGTGAGCGTGTTCCTTCCATCTCCTAGAATCACAGGATATTAGAGCTGGACAGAAGTGTAGGAGTGGTTTTCAAGCCATTTGACCAAAATCTCTAGTAAGAAATGCATCCTATTGTATAAGCTTGTGCAAAACCAAAACCAAACAAAAACAAAAGCCGTAAGTATTACTTGCCAGTAAAATGGAAGTATTTGCACATTTTTCAAAAGTTGTTAAGAACTGCCGCTTGTGTGTGATAGCTTCTGATGTTGGCCTCTTTGTACTGTTTCATTTCTTTAATTTGGCAAGCATCTTGTAGAGGAGCAAAATGATTTCCATACAGATACTATTAAAACAGAAATTTCCTGAAATAAGATGTATTTACTCTCTGTGACACACTCTGATATTTTCTCCTTGGTTTGATTCTGTTTTGTTTTCCTTTTAAATGCTCATTGTGACCCAATAAATCATTTTCAAAATGTGAATGGGTCACTGCTCATTGTTTGAGAACACTGATGGAGACAAAGCATTTCCTTTTACAGATAAAGAGGCAAGACTTAACGTGGCTTGTCCAATGTCCTTCATGTGCCAAGGGCAGAACTGAGCCCCGAACCCAGGTATCGGGGCTCCCGAAATCCCAAGATACTTATAGTCACTGACAGGTGTTAGGCTGCAGGGCTTTGCCTTTGTTGTTTTTATGTCCTAAATAGCTAGAGCAAGGGTTCTCCATGATTCCTTGCCACTCAGAGCAGCCAAACAGACGTGTGCAGGTCATTCTGAACATGCTTGAGAATTTCCCGAATCTTAAGAAAGATCTGTTTTCTGCGCTGCATTGGCAACACAGTTGGAAAGTTACTTGAGTGTTTTTCAAAAATTGTTTATAGATCTGAAAACTGTTTGGGGTTTGTGATTGCTTCTGTTGTTTGCCTCTTTGTATCATCTCATTTTTCAAAATTTAATAAACACTTTGCAGAGGACCAAAATAATTGGTCACACATTTGTGGGTTCCCAGATTTGTTTTACATGTGTATGCAATACAGCGTAACTCAAAACATGTTCAAGCCCAGTGCGTCAAATCATCTCTGATGCTGTGGTCAAGACCAAAGCAGAACTCAAGTGAGCACCCATGGCCTCAGACCACATCACTCATGGGGCCTCTGACCACAGTGCTTGGGGGGCCAGATTCTGGCCCCAGTGACGCATATGGTGCCATCACAGCCCACGGCCAAAGCTGCTGTAATAGGCTCCCACAGAGGTCTGAAGACTCAGTCTGGGGTCTGCTAAGTTGGAGTCTTTGCCCAATTTGTGCCACCGAAGGAAGCAACAGCCACTGTAGGAAGCCACAGGTGACAATGGTGCATCTGCCAACCTCCTGTCACCTGGCCCACAAAGGGGGCTACCAAGCAGAGTTTTTCAGGGGCCCACCTGTAAAGCAGGTAAAGATTGTATCATTTCTTTTCCTTCTTTATCTGGCACTTTTCAGGACCTCTTTTCTCCTTCCCATGATACATACAAGCCCACTATTCATCGAAAGGGTGCTGAATCCCCAGTGGATTTTCTTTTTGTCCCAAATCCTATGCCGGTCTTTATAGAGATCATTGATCTCTTTTTACCTTGGATCATTCAGCCCTTGGGTTGTCTAGAATATCGAAATTCACGAGACAATCCCAAGACGATGTTTCACTTCCATCCCACCCCACTTTATCACGATAAAGTTTTTACCTAATAAAGCTGGTTAACTTGAAGGTATTGTCTCTGCTTTAACTGTCCTATGAAGAAGAAACAGGTTGAGAAGGCTTTGTGCAAATACCAACAGACCTTTAAACTGTGACAGTTTGGTTCTTGCAGAAATAAAGAAAAATAAACAGCCAGACTATAGAATCAGTCACAGCCCATCTGGGATGTTCAAGCCCCACATTTGGATGCCTCTGAAATCTAAAACAATCACATATTCGTTCATGAACTCGATCATTCAGCGGCACGCTTATCGGTTGGATTTCATTTAACAATGAAGTCTCGGTCTTTGCTGTTCTTCACACTAGGCTAAGATCCAGGTTCATACTGATGAAGTGGATTGGAATATGGTATTTGCGGTTCACATGGGGATATCTACGCGTCTTCGCCACAGAGTGATGAAATGCTAGGCCCGTGGCTCGCAGTGCTTATTACTTGTTGATAGGAGCTATAGCCGCTGATGTTGTCTTCCTCTCATGTTGTCATGGAGGGTTTTGTACCAGTAGCTGTAAGCCCAATGTGGCTCTTCCCATACAGCTCCAAAAACAGTTTTAAAATGAAGAAAGCAGTAATTCAGTTATGAATACAGTACCTAGAATGTTCCATTGTAGCCATGGTTAGGCCTTCAAACTTTTAGTCTTTTTTTAGTCACTTAAATATAACCAAATTGGTTCGAAGAGTTATTTGCCCCAGATTGCTCCTTGGTTGATTATCTTCATTCATAGGTATAGTTACTTAAAGGCAAACACCGTGTGAATGATCTGGCCGACACATGCTCCTTATATAATACTGTAAACTCCTTCCTGCTTCCTCTCTCACTGTGCAGTGATTAAGTTATAGTCTCTCACTCTAAGCCTAGCCTTCTGTAATCTGTTCTATGATACTGAGACTAACACTGTGCAAATACATTTTCCCTTTGTTTCCAATAGGAGGCAGAAGTGGAAGGAAGCCAGGAGTAGACGAGAAGGGCCATCTTCCTTCTTATTGTCTGCTGTGCCAACAGCATTGTCTCAGTAATGGCTCCTGACTCCAGCCCCTTTCAGCGTGCTCAGAACCAGCTACACCATGCCCCCAAGGAACTGCAGCATCTAGACAGTTCTCCTACCTGAAGATCTGTGTCCTGTCTCCATGTAGCCCCTCCTCTGAACTGCCAGGTCTCTGGCAGGGTTGTGGTTTTGCACTTTAATTCTCTAAATTCCCTTATTAAATTTCCCAGCTGAAATACTAGACGTGGTTTCTGTTTTCCCTGTGGACCGTGATTGGGCAGTGCTTAGCCCTGGAGTCCCAGAAAGGAGGCCCTCCAGGATGGGGTTATGGGATTAGTTTGATTCTGTCCCTGGGCTTGGGCACCTGCTAATGGAAATGAAATGTTAGTATTTCATGGCATAATGGCAATTCAATTTATTAGGGCTAATTGTGATCAAGTTCCTATCAAGTCAGTGTCTTAGGAGATGAAATACCTGCTGACCTTGGCCTTCATGGTAGCAGAGTGATAGTACTGACGACAGTTCCAAGAACACTGAGGTAAGAAGGCTGCTTTGGATGCATTGGGAGGTTTATAGGAGGAGAATGGTGAGTTCAGTGCTTTAAACTCTCAGCTTGAATTACAGTCAGAAAACTCGAGAACTTTTTCTATGGTGGCCTCAAAGATTGTCTCCTTATCATCACATAGCTGAACTCATTGAAAATCAGACTCAGAACTTAGATGTGTTGACTGCAAAATTACATACACTCACCAAACCAATTATGTGAAAGGCAGGGCATTGACTGGGAAGAAGTGGGACCCTGACACATGGGATGGGGCATCTGGGTCAATGGAGTCAAAGTTGAGAATCGTGAATTTGAATCCTTTGAACTGCTTGAATCCACTACTTGCCAGTAGAAGCAGCCCATCCTCCTGGGTTTGAGAAGACCAGCTTCCCTTTGCTTAAAGACCCTGCAATAACCTTGCTGGGGTGGCTGCCTTGCGAGAGAATGTCTATGGTCTTCAACACTTACCCCAGCTACCATTCACTGGTATAACTAGGATCTATACCTATAACTAGGATCGTATCTCAGCAAGTTCCAGGGGGAGAGAGCTTATACTTAAAAAAAAAAAGTGAGATTTTTATCCCTTTATAATGACAGAAATTTAGCATATGTATGAGAATGACTTCTAAGAATGTTAGAACAAAGGGGATGAATATAATATTGGATTGAACTGACTTTATTGAAGTGAATGCACTTCACAGAGACCGCAGGTTTCCAGAATTGCCCACTTTCCTCTTCTTGCCCACCTTCAAATCTCTCCAACTACCACCTCCATCTGGTCTTCTTCCTCAACTCACCAAAGATGATTAACCCTTCTCTTGCTCTGCCTCCTCCATTTTGCCATCCCCCCGTCCATTTCTCTTTCTCTTCCCCTCCTCCCTTTCCCTCTTCCTCTTTCCTCAAGAGAGAAGAATTGCAAGAAAAGTGCTAGTATTGGACCTGTATCAAAGGAAAGGAGATTCATAAATTTTGAAGGGAAATTAGACAAAAATAAGAGTTCATGTCATTCAGTTCTAAGTATACTCGTGTTCCCTAAACTCCCCTTTTAGATTTTCCACTACAATTTTCATTCACTTTCTTACTTTCATCTAGTTGGGATCTTAGGTATAAGGTCTTTCACAACTAGGGCAACTGAGACCTTGAAATCTTTAATCATCTTCCTCAGCCATTTCTGTTGTCCTCTGTGGTATATTTCTTCTACTACTTATCCTTACAAACTATAATATTTTATTTCCACTGGGGGTTTGATTTTATTTATATATGTGTTTGCTTTTCTTTAATGACCTGGAACAGATTCACAGTTTTATAGCAATATTTTAAGGGGGAAATGCATTCAAAGTGGCAAATAACCAACTTCAAAGAGAATTCGAATTAGAACCCATTTTTAAGTTGAGTGTTGCTTGCATAATCCTTCAAGTAATGATTGAGGAAGGAAGCCAGTAATGAAACTAAATGATTAAGATCACAAATTCTGAGCCCAGGCTGCCTGGGTTCCAATTCCAGCTCTGCCATTTCCTAGCTATGGGACTTTGAGCTAAATATAAAGAATCTCTCTGAGCTTAGGTTTCTTCATTTGTAAAATAATACCTATCACATGGTGGTGTTGTAGGAATGAAATGAGCTAGTATGTGTAAAGGGTAGAACAATGTTTGGCACTTAGTGAGCTGTTTATGTGTAAGTTTTATTATTAACACCCTTCTGAGGACCTTATTTTTCCTGATTTTATAGGTCGGAAACTAAAACTTAGAGATATCCACTAACATGCTCCAGCAGCATGCCTGATAAATGAAAGAGCTTAGATTTGAAACCACATCCATTAGATTCTAAAGTCCACGTCCTGTCTGTTGTGCCATATGCCTTCCCTTTTAATAATCAAACATATAGTAATAGATGTACCACATCATAGTACCCACAGATTAAATAACTTCCAATGTATAAGAGTTTCGTTTATGTAAGAGGCTTTCTTTCTTTTTTTTTTTTTTTTAATTTGGAAAGCATTTTTCAATGGCTAATATTATAAATGGGGTTAAACAGTGTGGGGGGAAATTATGGTGTTACTGACTATATGGAAGAGAATGAAAAGGAGGTGGACAAAGTTGCCCTTTATTCTAATGGCCCTCAAAAATGGGCCACAAATCTTCCTGAAGGAATCATGTGATTTTTGACTTCTAGACTCAGAAACGCCCTCTTATTTGATGCTCTAGTCTCCATCATTCATCTTATGTTTTGGGAAAAAGAGGAAAACACCCCATCATTCCTCCCAATTTATAACTTATTATACAAAAAGGAACCTTTTAAATGTTATGAATTTTTAATTTTTTTTCATTTAGTTGATTCTCTTGCTGAGAAAAGAGGCTGCCAAAGAACTGTGCCTAGTATGAGCAATAAACACCAACAGTATCTGCTGCATTAATAATTTAAACGTAAATAGTCAGACAAAATGATCTGGCAAGTCCCACAGGTGAATCACGCAGACTTTTAAAGATGCTGCTATGCTTAAACCACACAGCTTTTCAATAAAAATTTTGCCCCAAATGTGGTCAGAGGTGTGTTAGAGAGGCCACTGATTTAGGCGTCCATTCTGCTACCACACCTTACTGTTTTCACCAAGATACACCTCTACCCAAGACCTCCATAAATTTCGTATTATCCGTGGGGTCAAGTTCAAGGTCTTTTGTAAAGTAGCTACATTTCGTCCAACCCGAGCTGATACTCAGCATGGACTTCTGATTGACTGGGCATCCATTTGGGCTGATCAGTCTCTGTATCTTATGTTTTTATTAATTATTTTAATTACCATTGTGTTGGTTTTCTATTGCTGCATTAAAAAGTTGTCATGAGCTTAGTGGCTTGAAACAACACTAACTTATTCTCTTCCAGTTCTATGAGTTAGAAACCCAACACATCTCCCTGGGCTGAAATCAAGGTTTTGGCAGAGCTACACTACCTTTTAGAAAACTTCAAACTTCTCTTCTGCTTCCCTCTTTCACTTATAAAGTACCTTTGTGAATAACAGGT
The DNA here is from genome assembly GCF_028018385.1 of Neofelis nebulosa. Classification (NCBI taxonomy): domain Eukaryota; kingdom Metazoa; phylum Chordata; class Mammalia; order Carnivora; family Felidae; genus Neofelis; species Neofelis nebulosa. Next base: position 19,681,257 of record NC_080792.1, on the reverse strand, counting down.
CTACTCATATAACCCAGGATAATCCCCCTATTTTAAGGTTAGCTGGCTAGCAAACTTAATTCCATCTACAACCTTAATTCCCTTTTGTCATATATCCTAACATATTCACAGATTCTAGAGATTGGGGCATGAACATCACTGGGGGCCATTATTCTGCCTACCATACCCATTAATGCAATTATCCCTGTATACTATCAACTGCTCTTTGCTGAAATCAAGTTGAGCTCCTCATTGACTCTCGAAGTCAATGTCTTTTCCCATCTCTGTGCCTTCCCCTGTTTGCTTCTTCATTCCAGCTTAGCCGTGTCCTTTCCTCTCAAAGCCTGCCCATCCTGAGGCACCTGGGTGGCTCAGTCGGTTAAGAGTCCAGCTGTTGATTTTGGCTCAGGTCATGATCTCATGGTTCATGAGATCGAGCCCCATGTCAGGCTCTGTGCTGACAGTGTAGATCCTGCTTGGGATTTTTCTCTCTCCCTGTGTTTCTGCCTCTCCCCTGCTCATGCTGTCTCTCTCTGTCTCAAAATAAATAAACATTTATTAAAAAAACCCTGCCCATCCTTCCAAATCCAGCTTAAGTTTTGCCTCCCACATAAGCTTTTCCCATTTCAGAGTGTTCATCTTATTTTTGTTTTAGCCCTCCTTTTGTGATTTTCCATTAGAATTATATTATGTTGATCCATATAACATTGCCAATACTTTGTACTCACAAAAAAATTGCGTGTGATTTAACCCAATACTCACTATTTATCATTTAGTTGTTCCTAAATTATTTTATTTGTATTTGTTTTCTCTTCTCATTTTGATTGTAATCTCTTTGAAACTAACACTATGTCTCATAGCTCCTTGGAATCATTCCCTTCCAACTCATGCTTGCTCAAAAGATAGTTCATTCAGTGTTGATGTAGCTGGGCAATGTTGTATCTGTTATCGTTATTTCATTGAAATCAACAAAATTAAAATCTTGCCAATTTAAAGGGAAAAATTAATTTATTAGGAGGATAGTGAATTTAAAACTCACACAACTGAAAAAGAATGGCAATCGTCAGAGAGTAGAGGGCTAAATTAACTCTAGAAATGCATATAGTATTGGCTATGAATGAATCAGTACCAAGAGGTTTGGTCCTGTTACACAGTCCTGAAAATCCTGAAAGAGGGATTATCCTGATTTAGGCCCTTCCCTACTTTGTGAGTGGGGAATGGAGCTAACAAGGACATTTTGGTTGGCAGTCCACTAGGACCACATAAAATGTAGGGAGAACAGTTTTTAGACAGGGTTCTCATACCAAAGACAGGATGTAGAGGTCACTGGCTAGGCAAAGTGACCAATGCACATGAATAACATCTAACAGAAACTTCTGTGTTATTTGGCTTGTCAATACAAGGCAAGTAGGGATAATAAGAAAGAGTATGAAACAAAACAAGGGTAAGGATGACTTTTAATGAGCTATAGTCTACATTAAAATCTTCACCTCTGTTCTCCAACTAGGAATTTAGCAACACCAACAGCTAATATTTATTGAGCATATAATGTAAGCCAGGCACTGTGCTAAAATGATACCTGCATTTTCTCATTGAATCCTTATGATAACCCCCTAAGTTGAGAACCATTATTGTCCCCATTTGATGATGAAGGACAAGGAGCAGAGAAGTTATGCAAGCTATGCACACCTTGTACCCACTAACTATAGAGGAGAAAATGTAATGAGGTGAGGCAGAAGAGGTGCAAAAACAGAGGTACACCTATATCATTTGGACTTTGGTAACATTTGAGAAGATCAGGTTAAGGAAAGACAGCTTTAAGTTGGGATTCATTCAGCTAGGAACTGTGTCTCCTGTGCTGGAAGCCAGTAAGAAGTAGAGGGAAGAATAACTCTTTTCTAATGGGGTAGATTGGCACTTGGGCAAACTATTCCAGTGCAATGTGAAAAGCTGTACACTAGAATTTTCTAGAATGTGCAGAATGAGTGAACTCAGACGGTCCCCATGACCCAAAGGATGAGAGGAAAGGGGACATTGAGGGAGTTTCTCTAAAGGGATGTAGGTCTTAAAGAATACCTAGGAAACAGTCATAGTCAGGAAGGCAGTTCTGAGGATATGTATATAGATGAGTGGGAATTCAGTATATTTAGGGAAGTGCAAACAGTGAGGTATGATTGAGGTGTATCAGTCATGATGGGAATTTGGGGATGAGAAGTCCAAGAGATGAGATGGAAGACATAGATCAGAGCCAATTTTTAAAGAGTTTGAAGGCTGTACTAAGGCATCTGCTTCTTTAACTGTAAACAGTGGAGAGTCTCTGGATATTTTTAAAGTCTGTACATCACTCACAAGATCAGATTTGCTTGGGTGGACAGTGTGAAGGTAGGCCTGGAGTTCAGGATGACTCCTTGTTTTCTGATTTAGGTAGTTGGGCAAATGAGGTACCATTTAACTGAGGAATGGATTCCAGGAGGAGAGCAGATTTGAGAGGAAAGAAAATGACTTTGATCTCCTTATGTCAATGTCCAACAAATGCTTGAAAAGGTAGGGCAGAGCCCAGGAAGTATCAACACGTAGGGAACAAGAATTTGAAATGATGGAGAAGGTTAGGGATGGAATAGTGGATGAGCTCATCCAAGGAGAACATGTAAAATGAGAAGAGGGGTAAGAACAGAATGCTGGAGCCACTGACATTTAAGGGTTGGGGGAGGAAGATAACCCAGGCAGGGAGGCTCAGAAGAAGTTAAAGGAGTAAGAGAAATAGAAAAGAAAAAGTGAAATAAATAAAGATAAGAGGATGTGTCAGAAATACCAAGTTGCTGTGTATCCTTCAACTAAGAAGATAATTCAATCTTTTCCATGGGATTTGGCTACTAGGAGGTTAGGGTGGTCTCACTGGCTAAAGTCTGTTTGCATGGTAGTCAAAGTCAGGAAGTTGAATGTACAGGGCAATTGAAGAACGGGGGACACGAAGAGCATTGTACTGAGAATGAAGGACAGAGATGGAAGATGGTGCATTGATGGTAAGGAATGGTGTCTTCAGTGTGTGAGAGGCAAAGAAATAATGTGGAGAAGAGGGGTTGGAATGAGGATGAATTGGATGAAGAGGGGGAGTGGGTAAATAGCAGGAAGGGACAGATTAGGGCCTATGTGGAACTTTGGTCTAGAAGAGATGCTGCAGATTTTTCCCCTAACACAGAGACACCCTATTTAGCTTACCCACAGTTCTTTCCCCCTCTCTTTTCTTTACCTTCTCTGGCCTTTCAAAATTTAGTCCTAATACAGGAATCATGACTAAGGTCATGTATGCCAAGTGCCTAGTACTGTGCTGGTTACAGACAGAGGCTCCAATAATAGTCTATCTCTCTTTCCTTTGCTTTCTCTTTAGGCTGGACCACTCTCCCTTTCCATTTTCCCTTTGCCTATAAAGGACATGAAATACTTCAAAACTGAAATTACCAAAACTGACACATCAAGCGGCTGTGGCATGTTGATTGTAAGAAAGTCTGTGAGACACAGTTGGCTACAGCTCCTAAGACCCATTTATGGACAATGGGCTTCCTGCTGAAACATCCTCACCATGGGCTTCACAGAGTCAGCCTGTGCAGATATTCTCCTTCTTTCTTCCACAAAGAAGAAAGTGAACGAAGCGTGCCTAGGTCCTAACGCTCTATCCATAAAGGGCTCATGTGAGTAGAAGGTCAGCCTCTGAGGAAATAGATAAGGAACGTAATTCTGATGGTCTGTTCCATTTGCCTTGCCCCGACCCAAGTGATGACCACAGTGACGGCGTACAGGAAGCTAAGAAGAAACCAAAATAACAGAAACATATGGAGCAATGGCCAGCCACCAAACTGGGATTTCCCTGGTCCAGTGAGATGTTCTGTGAAATCTTCCTTGAACCAATAAATTTAGGAAACACTATGTGCAATACTTACAATGCATATTAACAGTAAAGAAATTAATTTTTTTGAAAAAACAAGCACTTTAACACTTATTCGATCGTGGATTCCATTTTTAGAGCCACATCCAGTAGAACAGATATAGAACAAGATTTGACCATGGTAATGGTAAACATTCAAAAAATTTTTTCGAATTGATTTCCCATCCTAGCTCAAAGACAAGCTATCACAAGTGATCCAAAATCAAGAAAATGTGTAAATGGGCTTCTATGGATTTGAATGAATAAAATTCCTATAGCATTGAAGAAAGATATATTTTAAGCCTAATTTTAGAAGATGGTCTTCCTTGGGTATTCCATTTGATATGGAATCCAATATTCAAAAATTGCCATCTTTTTCTGTTGTACTTTATCCTAAATATATTCCATAGTATGTTTTCATAATTAATATGCAAATAGATGTATAGTTTATAATTAATTTCAACCGGGCACAGTGAAAAACTTGAAAACCTCAGCATGAAGGCATCTTTTTTGGTAGAAGTTCAATGAAATCCCCAAATGTCTTTGTTTTTGCAATCCATAATTTGCAGATTATTAATACAATAAATCCTTGTTGTCTGTGAGAGTTGGCATCATACCCACAAACTCCTGTGCAGAAAGCCCACAAAGTAAAAATCCAAATGGAAAGAAAAAACCATGTGGTTTCTGTGTACGCTCATTACCTGCTTCTGAAACCATAATATCTCGGCCTTTTATAGATCTTATAACAAGCTCTGCAGGAAGCAGCTGCAGTCATTAGCCATAGGACAGACTAAACACACAATCTGCATGGAAGGAAGCCTGGATCAGCTTGGTCTTTTGGACCCCCAATCTTAGGCACTGGACAGAGCACCATCAATGGCATATTTTGTGTGTGTGTGTTTAAAAGACAAAAACAAAAACAAACCAGAAAGTAGCATATTATATAAGTTGAAAGGCGTTGGCAAATCAAAGATTCCAAATCCTCTCTCTGCCTTTTCTGGTGTGAGGTTTGGATAGGGTAAGGGGTTGCCCAAGATCAAGTGTCTAGGAAGATTGAAAACCAGTTCTGGCTTGTGTCTATATTCTTTCCATCCCCTTCCAGTGGCTTGTTCAGGGACCCTGGGAGAGGAACAGCAGCAGGATTTGGTGTACTTCATGCCACTGAACTTCTTCAAATCTAGCCACTGAACTGTAACCATAGTGACTGCCAATTCAGAGTCCCTCTCATCACACCATTCTAAGAAAAAAAAAAAACACTAAAATGGGGACACTTGTTCCCAAATCCCAAATTCAAATTCCATCCAGGAGCGTCTTCATATGGAAATCACCCAACTCGTCACAAATTCAGCCAGACTAGTTGGGGTTAAAGCACTGACGAGACCAAACACTTTGTGACAGAAGTCATAGCTGCTCCAGGAGTTAGGGTTCACCTTTCTGAGAGCTCTTCGGTGCCAATGCAGAACCAATATCCCAGCGTTGCTGGAGGGAATGATGGCGCCCTGCATTTCAGAGAAGATTTAAAACCAAGATCCTAACTGCTCATCATCATTAAAAATCTCCAGGCAGTTTTCATAAGAGCAAGGGGGTGGTTGCCTGAGGTTTTGGCTGACAGTCAACCCAACTAATTACATTCTGTCTACTGTGTCCTCCTGCAGTTTCAATTGGATGTGTTATATTTTTTTTAACTTCCTGTCCTAATCTGAATGTAGGGTTGCTATGTGTTCTTAAGCAGATGCTACTGTTCTTCTTGGTAAGAGAGGCTTTTCAGACTTGGTTTTTTCTTACAAAAGTTTTTGAGACTTTAAATTTAAAAATATATATATTCTAGGGGCGCCTGGGTGGTTCAGTCGGTGAAGCATCTGACTTCGTCTCAGGTCATGATCTTGCGGTCCGTGAGTTCGAGCCCCGCGTCGGGCTCTGTGCTGACAGCTTGGAGCCTGGAGCCTGTTTCAGATTCTGTGTCTCCCTCTGTCTCTGACCCTACCCTGTTCATGCTCTGTCTCTCTCTGTCTCAAAAAAATAAACGTCAAAAATATATATATTTATTCTAAATGATCCTAAGATCTTCATATCAAATAATTTCCAATGCAATGTTTGCAGATAATGAGTTATTTATATTGTTATTTTCTCCAACCATGCACTGACGTGAGCGTTCATTCTTAACCCCAAGGAAGTAATGTCCTACTTCTGGCCAGCATCACAGAAATACCCTTACCTTTCCCTGTCTCCTTGCCTTCGTGATGACAGTTTCTCCTGTTGCTCTTCCTACTGGTGAATTTCATAGTCAATTCCCACATTTTCTGGCACAGCTGCAAGGAGAAAACCTTAAGTTAGTTTCATCTATTTGTCTATCTGCCTGTCTACCTATGTATTTTGTTATAAGTCAAATTGTTAAAATCTTACCTTCTCTGGTAGAGTTCCTCTGTGAACTCCATGAAATATATCCATCAATGCAATGAGTCCTTTGGTGGGAGCTCAGAAACAGGAAACGTGACTTTCATCCCTCCTTTGTCGTGCACCTGGCTTCTGGCTCTGTGGCCTTGAACAAATGCTGTCACCTCTGTGAGGCACACACTCTCTAGCACTGATGAGTGAAGAGGTGCCAATGGGGGATTCTCCAAGGATGCTTAACCTTTAACTTTATATACCTTCTTTGATATTTAGAGATTAAGAAAATACAAGCTTGCATATAAAACATGTTTTAAAATGTTAATGCTGGATGTCAACTAGAATTGTTGAGGTGGTCATTTCAATATCAAATATAAATATAAATATCAAATATATATAATATCAAATCATTATGTGGTATACCTGAAAAAAAGTTTTTATGATAGATTTTCTGTTTTGATAAAGAAATTACCAAAGTTTTTCGGATATTTCAGTTAATCTGATTAAAAATTCTGGCTACTATTTTGAAACACTTTCTGTATACCAGGTACAGATCAAGGCCCTTTATTTGTATTAATTCATTTGCTCCTCTACTTCGAGATAAAGAAACAGATGTACGAAAGGGTAATTTGCCCAGACTAGTCAGGATTCACAACCAGAAAGTTCAATTCAGATCCACACTCTTCCCCACACTGCACCACTGCCTTCCTTCGAGGCGGGCATTTAATACATTTCAGTTCCCCCTCCCCCTCCCCCCCCCCCACCAAACACTCATGAATTTCCACAGGAATGAAATATGTGTTGTCTTTCCTCCTTCACCCTCAAATAAAGATTTAAAAGAGAGAAAAATAAGATTATCTTCTGGGAGTTAAACTATAAATATACACATGAAGAATCAAAGCAAAGATATCCAAAGTCATTTAAAAAATAGAAGACATCTTAATTCGCGTTCTTCAGCTCTGTGTGGACTTGGTTTTTAAAATCATTTCCTTACGTCTCGGCATAGCCTTGTTCAAGACGTAGGTCTCCCTTGACCATGTCATCTCTATTTCCTGCAGGGATGCCAGCAGAAAATAAACTACCTAAAGAATAATCTATCTTTATTAAAACATGAGTCAGTCAGAAGCCATTTGGTTGGCCATGGAAGCATTGAGTGTGTCCTTGAGTCCCATATCACCAGTGCGTGCTGGAGCTCAAGCCAGAAGGAAGGATCCTTTGGGGAAAACTTGACTTGATTGCTATGGTAGCATGTGTGTTCCTGTGAGAGAATGGATGTCTCAGGTAACTCGGCTTGAGCACTTTGTCTTTAGACCATATAGCTACATTCCTGTGTGCTTACTGCAAGCCCGTTAAACTTTCTTCTGTTGACTAACTGCCCTATCGTGGCAATGCTTACAGGAGGTAAGATTGTAGCCCTGTGAGCATGACCTACACTTCTTGATGCAAACCAGTTATTGGCATTCTGATTGGACGTAATCTCAGGAGCTGTGCGCATGTGAGTCTCTCCTTGGAACTTCCCCTCATCAGTATGATTGCAAACCCAAAGTCGAGGGCCACACCCAATCCCATGGCACATTCATGATGTAAATGCCCCAGCTTGGGGCCTTTTCAGGGGCATCTCTCCATGACATGCCTCCATATCTTGGGCCCTGCATACCCACTCCTTTACACTCCCTGGTCTAAAGGTTTCTTTTACTCCAATAGAAAGTCACAACAGGTGTGTTTCTGAAGCCCAGCTTTCTGTCTTCAGTACAATAAGCAGCAGTTTTCAGTAAGGGATGAACATAGCAGTACATATTTATTCCCACAGGTACATATTGGTTTTTATATTCACATGTGTGCTTCCATTTGCAAGACAAAAAGAAGTACAAAATATGAAATAGCAGCAAAACTAGAAGTGCAGAATTTGTATTTATCAGAATGGAATAGATGTCAGGATAATAAGCATATCAAGGGAACAAACAGTCTCCTTGAGCATTCCTGCCTGCCAGGCCATGTGTGAGGCAGAGCAGAACCCCCCTTCCCTCCTCTTTGGCTGAACATCTCTAGTGATTTAAAATTCAGACATCGTGACACCAATGACAAAGGGATTTCAAGAAAGACGTCTTCAGTGCATCTGAGATATTTCCAGTTCATTGTAAAGAAGGAAATGAATAGACGGCAATTAAAACCAAACTTTATATATCCCAGCTATTGTGTGAATTATGTACGGAATTGTGATCAGAGAAAAGACAAAGCCCCAGCTTGAGTTGTGTTACGTATTATATGGGAAGGATGGGTTTTGAAGTAATTGACATTTCAAGAGTTAGCAGAAATAATTAGTCTTGATGTCACCTCTATTTAAATCAATCTTAGTACAAATCAGAAATTAAAATGTTAACCAACTAGCTTGATTGCCTTTTTTGAGTTAAGCGGTAAGTAAGTGGAGTCTGAGTATCCAGCACTGTGCTGGTGAGTGGGTGGGATACAGGGTGGTCCCTGCCTGCAGATTCTTATAGTCTAGTAAATCCGTAAGCAGATTTACATACAAGAAAGAGCTAGAAAATGCAACCTTCATATCCAGTTTGAGGTTACATCAGTGGTTCTCAATCAGAGGCAATTTTGCCTCCCAGGGGACATTTGGCAATGTCTGGAGACATTTTTGGTTGTTTCAGCTGAGGGTGTGCTACTGGCATCTAGTGGGTAGAGGCTAGGGTTGCTGCTAAACATCCTACAATAAACTGGACAGCCACATTCAACAAAGAATTATACAGACCCAAATGATAGTAGGGCAGAGGCTGCATGCACATACCCCGTACTACTGGGGCATTGTTTCATACAAGAGAAACTCAGTGAAGTGACCGGGGAGGGAGAAGCGAGATCGTGCTTCAATCCTGGGAGGACTGAAACTGTCAGAGTACTTGGATGGGCCAAGAAGCCCCTTTGTTTCACCACTGGAATTCTCAATTGTTCCCTAACTCCCGGCACTCAGCTGTCAATTGAACCTCCTCATTCTGCTGGGATATCAGGCACCTCTCAAGGTTTTGCTAACCTTTAATCAAGCACTTATTACGTGCTAGGATCTTGCAAGCATTTTACAGATTTTAGGTCATTCAGTCCTTTAACAATTTTATGAAATAGTTCCTCTTATCTCCATTTTAAAGATGAGAAAACTGAGGCACAAGAGGCCAAATCATTTTTTTCCTATTATACAACTGGTAGATGATGGGACTGGACTTTAAACCCAGGTGGTTTCACGTCAGTCACTCTACTCCTTCTGCCAGATGACTTCTACTGGGCAGTAGTGATCCAATTTCCCTCAGATTTCTTTCACAATAAAGTGTGTGCTCACAAAACCACCTGCAGAGATACCCAGATAGGCAGCACATGCACCTGGAAAATCCTGAGAGTGGACTTACAGCCTCTCTATTCTGGTTCCAGGGTGTCTCCCTGGAAGTTCCAAGGGAAGCTAATGAGTGTGTGGTGGTTGGGGGTGCATCTTTCCCCCTTTCATTCTCAAGTAAGGTCCTTGATAGGAAGAGCTGGACTAGTAAGTTTAGAATCATAGAGCTTGAAACACAGTTGATAGAGTAAATTTCAGATTGTTAAAATAAATTATGTACCACTTTACAATGGAATTGTTTTTGTTTCCTTTCTTTAAAACTTTATTTAAATTCCAGTTAGTTAAGGGGCCCCCCCGGGTGGTTCAGTTGGTTTAGCATCCGACTTCGGCGCAGGTCATGATCTCGCGGTTCATGAGTTCAAACTCCACATTGGGCTCTGTGCTGACAGCTCAGAGCCTGGAGCTTGCCTCAGATTCTGTGTCTCCCTCTCTCTTAGTCCCTCCCCATGCTCACCCCCTTCTCAAAAAATAAACATTAAAATTTTTTTTAAAATTCCAGTTAGTTAATGTACAGTGTAATATTAGTTTCAGGTATACAATGTAGTGATTCAACACTTCCATACAACACCTGGTGCTCATCACAGGGTGTTGTATTAAATTAATGGAGATCTCCCTTCTGGGAGGGAATGTTTTCAGTTTTAAGCTTTATCTTTCATTGTAGCATGAGGAAATTTCAAACACAGCAAGTAGATAAAAGAGATACTTCAAAAGAGCATCCAGCTCCCTGTAAGTAAAGTCTTTGCTGTATTATATCTTTTACTCATATTCAATTTTTTAAAAAGCAAACATTTATTTTCTTTGAACACCTAACACCAAACAATATTCAGGATACTACAGGGAATCTAGAGGTATAATACTCTAGTTTCTGCTGTCAAGCAATTAAAAACAGTAGTTGAAGAATAAAACAAATGCACAAATAAGCTACTCTAAGTGCTACAATAAATGAGGACAAGGGCCAGTCAGAGGAATTTACAGAGGAGAATTTACACCTGCTTCACAGAGTAGATGTTGGTTTCATGAAGAAGAAAGCACTTGTAGTGGACTTTGAGGGAGGGTAGACATTTAACAGGTGAGGATAAGTAGGTAAGACCAAATTAAACAGGGGGAGCAGCCTGAATAAAGCCTCTGAAGCAGGAGGACAAGGGACATATTCAAGGAAAAATCTAGACAGCGGGATCAATGGGGCACAAGGTATTATATGAGAGTAATAAAATATCAGTTTGAGAGAATCCAGAAGCATGGTTGTGTACCAAGAAGACTAAGAAATACCCACCTAAAGTGGTATTAGACATACGTATAAGACAATTGCTTTAAACAACAAAGAAGAGTATGTTACCTAGAAAAAAACCCTCTCTAAAGGAAGGAAGGAAGGAAGGAAGGAAAGAAGGAAGGAAGGAAGAGAAGGAAGGAAGAAAGAGAGAAAGAAAGAAAGAAAGGGAGGAAGGAAGCAAAGTAGAGAGGGAAGGAAGGAGAGAAGAGGGGAGAAGTAAGGGGGAAGGAAAGCTGCTGAAATGCAGAAGGAATTGAAAACTAGAGTTTTTGAAAGTAATAACTAGTAGAGGTTTTGAACTTCGTAACCTTAAAGTTTGACACAGCTAAGAAATTAACATACAAAGCACACAGACTTATAGTACTTCTAGGACACAAGCAGCAGTGTATTCAAAATCCCTCCAGATTTAAAATTCTCACCACCTAACCAGGCCACAGATAAATATCTGCTGAAGGGAAGCTCACAATTCAGGATTATGAAAATAAAGAAACAATTCAATATGAGGATGAGTCAACAAGAAACATTAGAATTAGAACCCTGAGAACATCAGGTGCAAAAATTGTATAGACAGTATAAAATAAATATGTTTAAATGATTGAAGAAAAGAAAATAACCAACCCATACCAAAAAAAAAAAAAAGATACTATGGGGGAAAAAAGGAAATAGTTGACAAGGAACAAATGGAAATTCCAGAAATATAAATTTTAATCATCAAAATTAAAATCTAAATCAATCAAACCACAGATTAGATACTGCTAAAGAGAGAATTAATGAACTGGAAGGTAGAGCAGGGACAATTTTCAAGAATATAATAATAACAGAGATAAAGAAATGGAAAATGTGATACAGAGGCTATGAAATCTAGAAGATAGTGTATATCTATGATGAGTTCTAGACAGAGGGAATAGAGCAATAAAATATTTGAAGAGAAAATGGCTGAGAATTCTCCTGTGTACATGATAAATGCAAATCCTCAGATCCGAGATGCTTACAAATGACATGTCCTAGATGCCTACTTCTACTCTGGCATGGATCAAAATGAAACGTGCGGGTTCGACCATAGTGTAAAGATGACCCAAATATGAAATCGTGGATTCTGCAGATGAGCTGGCTTCTATGTTGTAGAAAGCCTTGATACAGCCCCTTCTCTCCTCCACCTTCCTGTACCTGGGCTTTTGGCTATATTTTGCTACCAGACCTGGCCTTTGAAGATGTGTCAATCCAAGCCTTCTCTCCATTCTGACCAAGATACAAATAAATAAATAAATAAATCCCATGTCTTGAATTTCAACCAAGACTACATGAGAGTTTTACAAATGGTTGGATGTGGGGGCAGGAGGGGGGACTGAAAAACACCAATATACTTTCCCATTGCCAGATCACACAATGCAAAAAAACAAAAAACAAAACAAAACAAAAAAACATTTGCATTCAAGTGAACGATAGCTTCAGTTGACTTATCCAGCACAGCTCCTGAGAACCCAATCTTTACATTCTCTTATTCCCTTAGCCACTTCTATAGCACATTCTAAATATCCTTATATGACAAATTATTGAGAGAACCCTAGTTTGGAGGTCAGAAGGCCTGAGTTGGGGTCTCAGCTCTGGCAGTGTCTGCTTGAACCTGGGGCATCTCCTGACCTAATGACAACAGTAACCGGTTTTGAATGTTTGCCGTGAACCACACCCTATGCTCTGTATCTTGCATGAATGCTCTCGCTTAATCCTAACAGCCGCACTGTGAGGTGAGGTTTATTATTATCTCCATTGATGGTTGAGGTCACTGAGTTCACCTGCCCACAGTTACACGATTAGAAGGAAGAGGTCCTGTCACTGAAAAACCCAGAATCTCAAAAGTTGCAGTCTCCAGCCACGCTGTTCTTTTGTTTTCTCCTATCTTGCATCAGGCCTCTTTACTGCTCTTACATCCTCTGAAGTGTTTGTGTGTCTGGGCCTATGAGTGTGCATGAAATAAAGTTCCACCAAAGACAATGAGGAATTCGCATCCACCTCCAGGGAAAGGAAATCAAAGATACTGTTCAATACGATTTGGAGATAATGGCTGGTCACTTATGACCAAATATGGCTTTCAAAATTTAAAAAGTAACAATTGCATTTTGTAGATTGTATAATCTTATTTTCATAAATTATCAAAATATCGATGTGTATAAAGAAAAGTCGATCCATTTAGTTAATAAATATTACCCGTTCAATCAGTTTGAAATTCTACATTAGAAAATTAAGCTTTTAGCACATGAAGAGCTTCCAACTCAGGGATGTTGGGCCTCTCTAGAAGGAAAGGATTCTGGGAGCATGAATACAGCAATGTACAATCTCAGTCCTCTACAAAGCAAGGCTGTCTCATCACTTGCCAAGTCCCAAAACACATGCAGGTTGCCTTCTTCCTTGTTGTTTTTCTCCTTGTTCCCGCTTCCTTTTTTTTCCTGCTTGTCCTTGATGCCCATCAAAACCCTGCCTGGGCAATTGCTGCAAATGGGGCCCGCTTCTTACCCTCCTTCTCAGGAGTCTTTCCATCTACTGACCTAGTCAGTCGATAGGCTGCATGAGCTCCCCCTTCCAGATTCTTTAGAGCTTTTATGGTGCTTTCCTCTGACTGACCACTTACCTTTCACTGACTGTTTCTTAAGCTGAGCGTCACATGAAAATAGACACCACGTCTTCCATAGTCTTTGTCACTGTTTTAAACTTATTCTCTTTGCACGTAGCGTATATCATAGCCAAATATAAATGATATCTACATGTATATGCAGATACGATAAATATGGATGCATGATCCACATGGGTCTTAGTATTCGCCTGGGTGCAAGAAACAGAAATCTAACGCACCTAATTTGAGACCAGAGGGATTTTGATAACGGTGCAGGGATATCGCAGAGAGCCTCAGTGCAGGAAGTACAGCCAGTCCCCAGAAGACTGAACTGGGACCTGGAAAACCATCAGGAGCAAAAGCAGCTACTTTCTCAGCCTCTTTTTTCTCTCTGGGGCCACATGATCTACCATCTGCTCCATTCTCTCGCTTTTCTTAGCAGACGGCCTCTCTCTGCACCGAGTTTTCATGGGCCAGGGAGCACAGTGACCTCTAGTCTCTTGTCTCTTAGTTTAAATTCTTAAGAGAGAGAACCTGAATGGCTCAGGTCATGGGTCAGGTGTCCCGCCCTGGTCCCATCAACTGTGGCCAGAGAAGAGTAAAATCCCATGACAAAATCAGGCAGAAGGGGGCCAGCCCTTCAGCTAAAGTTGGCACAGGAACTGTGTTAAAGAAAGGAATATATATACATATTGTTTTCTTTTAAAACTATATTGATTGTGTACTGTGTGTGTGTGTGTGTGTGTGCAGCGAACAAGTGAGCAAGTTAATACTTGGGAGTTGTGCTTACAAATTTCATGCTGAGGAAAAATGAGAAATGAGGTTTTTTTTTCCCAATGGAAAAATAAAAGCAAGAGAAAGTTGTTGGAGGCTTGTAAGGACAGAGAGATCAAAATAGATAGGATAAAAAATTCAATAGAAAAGCACTTTTTGAAAATGTTCTTTAAGAAAGAATATTCTGACATCTATATGCAGGGTGGGCAGAATCTGGAGACAACAGTGGGCAGGAAGCCCATTTGGAGTTTGGATTTTATAATCTTCTGTTCATAATATAGAACCAGACCACAAAGGTTTAAAAGAATGTGGGCTAAGTGTCCCTCGCTCAGCAGACAGCATTTTGTTGAAGATATTTAAAGATTAAAAGCAGAAGCAGTTAGTCTACTGTGTAATATTTACCGATTTGAGCAGCTCCACCATACAGACATCTTACACATAAATTTAACTATTATTATTGTGTTGCCCTTTTCCAAGAAAGGGTAAAGTAGATTTGTAGGAGCACTTAACACATGTAAATCCCCCACCTCTTTAAACCGAAGTGCATTGTATTAAAGAGCTACATAAATTTTACAAGTATTCTGTCCTTTTGAAATCATAGCACTGTTCTTTCTTGCAACGCCATTAAGTGATGCCTCTTTGTAAGCTGATTCCACAAACCCTGATAGAAGATACCTCACAAAAGACATTGCTTTTGCCAAGTGCATAATTGCACCAAGGATATCACTGTGTGCAGAGGTTACAGACTTGAGTATTAGAAGAGCCCTATCAGCAAATAGCTATTTCATTGGCCACCACAAACTTCTTTGAACTTTATTTACTCATTTACTGTGGTTTACCCACTTTTCTTAAGACTGGCTTTAAAAAATGATTTAAAACATGACTTCCTTCAAACATCTAATAGTCCATAAAACAGCTTAGTGCTTGTAAGAGAATGCTCAAATTGAGAGTAGTGGAATCTCAAATGCTATATTTTTCCACTGATAACGTGCAACCCAGGCAAAGACAGTCGGATTTTTGTCTGTCTCTTCGGAAGCATGTTCTCCCCGACTCCATTCAAAAAGAAATGAACATTTCATTTCATATTGAAGGTGGTCCATGCCAAATGATTTTTAATTTTTTGATTAGCTTGAATTATCAAAAATTTAGTTTTTCCAAGATGTTAATGACAATTATTTTGACCAAATACGTACATATATGTATATATATACATATATATATGTGTGTGTGTATACAAACACGTATATGTTTGTATGTATTTGACCAAATCATGTAAGTTCCCGTAAGTTCTACTGGTAATGGAACAAGTAAGAGATTTAGTAGTCTTATCTAATCAGGCTTAGGTAGTAACTTTATGAGAAAAAATTAGTTTGGGTTTGGCAAAATCAGGTTTGGAACTCAACTGTTTCTAGATTCAATGATTTCAACGTGTGCTGTGTGATATGTGTCTACTATGATGTTAGAAAACATGAGATCCTGTGCCTTGAAATATGCTTCCCAAGTGACATTTCATAACAGAATTTTTGTCGAGTGTATGGTATTCCATCACAAGGCTCTGCTGTAATTTATTACTATCATTTATTTAGCTAATCCCTCATTGTTAGACAATTTACATTTCTAAACTTCCACCATTATAAATAATTCTGTAATGAACATCCTTGTAGATAAGTAATATCTTTTAATGTTTTTTAATGTTTATTTATTTTTGAGAGAGAGAGAGAGAGTGGGGAAGGGGCAGAGAGAGAACGAGACACAGAATCCGAAGTAGGCTCCAAGCTGTCAGCACAGAGCCCAATGTGGGGTCGAACTCATGAACCATGAGTGGCCTGAACTGAAGTCTAATGCTTAACTGACTAAGCCACCCAGGTGCCCCGATAAGTAACATCTTTTAAATTTGTCTCCCTAGCTCTGCTCTCCCTCTGCTTAAATCAATGTAATATACACCCCCAACTAAAGCAGATTATTCTTTGGGAAGCAACACTTGGTTGTAAACATAATAGCTGAATATTCTGACTGTCCTCAGAGTCTCCACAATCTAGTACTTATCTAATGCTTCCTTATGATCCCCCAGTTATCTCCCAAGGCTCCTCCCCTTGAACTTTGGCTACAACTACTGCTTGATGTCCATACCAGCATCCAAACCATTTTTCCTTAGGGAGAGGGGAACCCAGGAAAGAGAGTCCACCAGGGTCCTTCCTGGGAAATTTTGGAACTAGAACCAAGAGAAAGAAACTGTTCTTTCTTCAGATGACTGAGGTAGTCATCTACAAACCTTGGAAGCTTATGCTGCCCTGTGAACCCTGGAAAAGGAGGCTTGTCTGTGGAAGGAGAAGAGTGAGCCAAGGTGGAGGAGAAGGAGAAGAGATTGGGAGACAGAGAGAAACTGACAGGTGTTCCAACTGAGATGAGAAGAAAGAAAAAGAGGAATCAAAGCATCCCTTCCCTGGAGGAATGTTAGCACCTACCAGTGGAGGGGGTGTGGGAGAGGAGATCTAAACCGTGGAGGGTGGCTGATCTACACAACAACTCTGCTCATCTCACTGCTGCCAAGCCCTATCAAGCCCCCCAAGTTGGAATGGGGAGTAGACCACCCATCATTGTGTAAATGTATTAAAATATTCTTAGGGATGTCTTACCAACAGTAAAATATCCTCAGGTGTATTCCAATGACACTAGAAATGTAACACAATGGAGTGAATTGTATTTCTAATACTCCTTTCAGGGAGATTTCTACATGGGGAGACCTTCTTTGACAAGCTGCTTAGAGAGGCAGAAGACACACCCTTCTCCCATGAGACATGTGGAGGCTCAACCGATGGTCTTAAAATAACCTTCAAATGAGATTGGATCATCTTAAAATCAGGGCTTTTATTACGTTGAGTGAAGTATATGAGCTTAGAGCCAAAGCTGAAATTATCTCAGAAGAAAGACCTTTGCAAGCTGCCACTCTCCCTCTTGTCCTCTGTCCTTCCCTTCATGTGATTTTTTATTCTTTTCCTTTTTGGAACAAATTAGGAGAGCATCAGTTTGAAAGAATGGCAAATTAAAAGCCTACACAGAGCACCCCTGTCTCAGCCTATCAAGGGCACCTGCATGTCTGATCTTGCGTGATCATTCTCTTCTCTGTACCTTTTATTAGGCTCTTCCTCACTTCTCTACATAATGCTTTTTTCAAGAACCGGTAGAATTCTATTTCAGCCCACGTTGGTTCCATTTAAGCTACCAACTACCCCAACCTTAGATCCTCTGCAGAAGGGTTAATGAGAGCTAGAAACTCAACAAATCTGTACCCTAGATGTGATCCCTGCAAATGCTAGTTGATACAAGGGCATCCATGCTGTTAGCTGGCAGCAGAAAGCTGGTCTGTCTGCTAGACAGGGGCATCCAAGAACCTCTATGCCCATATGACACCTTACTTCCTCTGGACGACCTAGGCCAGAAAGTTTCAACAGGACTTCTACCGTGTCATAATTAAGTGTTCTTATTGTTTAAACCAACTTCTGAATGGTCCTTGGATTTTGACAAGAATCTGTTCTATATTTTAGCAAATGCAGAAAGGGAAACAGGAATGCAATCACAAAACCCAGTCTCTTACAGGCAGCAGGTGGAGGCCAGTTGAATGGCAGGCATCCCTTCTAACTGGAGGCTGTCACAATGCTGCCAGCTCCTGAACATTTTCATGAAGGAAGTGAAAAGAAGAAAATGCATTTGGCAGTTTTAATCAGATAATTACTTAAAAAAAAAAAAAAAAGGTATGTTGAGTATAATTCCCAGGTTTTTTCCATCTGTTTAAACTTAAGTAGAAGAGCGTCACTCCCGAACTGACCATGCTACGTGATGAATATACTCTTGAAATGAATGCTTTCAGATGGTTTCTTTTTATGAAACGTGCACAAAGATGTGTACTGTGGTGATGGAGTGAGCTTTGTGAGACATCTGGCCACAACATGTGCCTCATTAAGTTACACCTGTAAGTGTGGGGTCATTTTTTATACCAGTAATATTAATAATAAAGGGTTCATTGAATAGGATTATTAATGGTGCCAGGTGGAGGATGTGGTATTACTTACAGCCTGGTAGGGGATTGGTTAATGTCTCCTCCTGCCAACGTTTCTGGTTTCATGTTTATAGACAGAGTGCTCCAGATGATGGCTGGCAATGTAGCCATTGAGAAAATGAATTCCCCCTCTTTCCCATCAGCAAGAAAATTTATAGCAGTCGGTGGAGAATTTGAATGAATCTATTTTCTAATTTTGAACTCATAATCTCACTGAAGAGCAAGGAACGTATTTACCGATTAATTCAAGAAATTAAAAAGCCTCTCTCAGAGTTTTGCTTTCTCTACCTTGACTCAAATGGAAACGTTTCAGCTCTGGCCATCTCCTATCACTTCTTATTTCAAGCCACATTCATCGCTGCATTTCCCTTTGTGGTCACAAATGGAAAATCAGGAAAAAGAAGAAATCTAAAACCTTTCCTTCCTTCTGTGGAATGTATGCTTTTTCTGTTTTACGGTGCAAGACTTGTAACAGAAGGAAATAAATGCTCCAGGTAGGGTACTTTTTAATGTGCATTATTACAGGTGCTAACAAGTCTGGTAAATTCGGAGTATTGTTTGATTTGGCAACAAGATCCCAAGACTCAGAACACCAACCCATGTTTTGGCTTCAGATTACATGCAACTAGAATAAGATTTTAAATTTAACAAGGCAATTGCTGAATGCTAATTGAATTGCATCTGAGTAATAAAACTCAATTGATTACTAACACCATACTTATCAAAGGCATACTAGAAAAATTGTCTTTTACAGATCTTTCGCCGTTCGTGAAGACTCCTACACATCAATTCATGCACAGACAATAAACTAATAAAAACAGTTTTTAAAACATCTATGTGTGTCACGCTTCACAGTTGAAAAGTGATTTTTCGTATACATCCTATTAGCAGCTCCGTAAAGTAGGTGGTGGTGTTTTCTTCATTTTGCAAGGAAGAAAACTGAAGTTCAGGGAGTGATATTCTCAAGATACACAGTGAGCGAGTGGCCTCTTCAAAACTGAAACCCACCCCCATCAAATCTAAACTTTTATGTTTTTTTCCACTTCACCATCTGTTTCCCCTCTCTCAGCCAATTCATTCCCCTTAAGAAAATCCTAAAATCCAGGAATGACTTCCACCACTCCCCCATTTTTGGTATAAAGATATTTGCATAATCTGGATGCATCTCATCGAGTGGTGAGTGGAGAAAGACAGACAGGAAGGATACATGCTGTATGGTTCCATCTCTGTGAAGATCAAGTCAGTCAAAACTAATCCAAGGTGGCAGAAGTGAGGGCAGTGGTTACCACTGCGGGGAGACTATTGACCGAGAGGCAGTGCGAGGGAGTTTTCTGGGCTATGGTGATATTCCATGTCTTGATCTGAGTGGTGATGGCACAGGTTTATACACATAAAAGTGTAGCTGCATCCTTAAGATTCGTGAAGCTTGGGGCACCCGGGTGGCTCAGTCGATTTGGCATCCGACTTCAGCTCAGGTCATGATCTCGGGGGTCATGAGTTCGAGCCCCACGTCAGGCTCTGTGCTGACGGCTCAGAGCCTGGAGCCTGCTTCAGATTCTGTGTACCGCACCCCCCCCCCTGCCCTCCCCTGCTCACACTCTTTCTTTCCTTCAAAAATAAATAAACATTTAAAAAAAAAAAGATTTGTGAAACTTACTGCAACCGTATCGTACCTCGATTAAAAATTAGCTTATAAAATGAGGTCATTGCATTGCTGGCAAATATTTACTAGATGTCCCTGAAATCTATCTTCTAATTCTCCCTTTTGGAAAGAAGACTCCTATCCCTTTCCAGGTCCTCCAGGCTCTCTTATGCTCCTACCATCTATTCTAACAGTGTCCAGCTATTTCTCCTATCACTGATCACAATATATGACAATTTTCTGACTGTAAGGCTTTCACTCACTCAGTGGGCAGGGACCATTTTTTCCTCATGTGTGCATTCCCAGCATCTAGTGTGGTAGCTGGCATGAGATACTTACTCAATCCTTGCTTGTCAGAAGATAAAAAGATGAGTAAATAAATACAAGAGCTAGATGACTTTTCATTTCACTGTTTTATAACTCAGGCCTAGGAGACAGGTCATGTTAGGATATCCTGAAAGACCAGGAAAGCATCCTGTAAATGAGACTCTCCAAGAGGTCCTGGGTTACCTCCTTTAAGCCATGGTCACCACCACTAACAGTCTGAACATACAATACACATGACAGTGAGACCACTCACTTTCACCTGATCTGAGTGTCTGCTTTCCAGGCTTTTCTTTTTTATGCCAAGGAGGATCCCTCAACTACAATCCTTTCTGCATGCCTACGTAGGTCCTGGCCTTTTGACCAATTCTTCCCCAGATTCCTGTACTGTGGGATTTTACTCCCTATCCAAGACAAAACAAACCCAAAGTCACTATCCGCTCATTTGTATCCGTTTCACCTGCCAGCCTTTCTTATTCATCCAAGTTCTACTCTCAGGATGAGCAAATGTCCCCATTTCACGAATCCTGACTTAATGGCATCTCCTTTTGAAGGTTTACAGCTTCTGCTGTAGTTTTTGGTCTTTAGGTTGTGGCTCTCCTTAGAGCAGGCCTGGCTGTGAGCAGAAGAGTGAAGAAAGCAGTTTGTTCCGGGCACATCCCTTTCTTTCTCCACTCTCCATCTGTTTTACTCTTTCTGTTCCAGACTGGATCAAAAGGACCCCAAATGGGCCTGACCAATTTCAGGAGAGTCCTTGGGTTGGTAACGCTCTGATAACAAAATAGTCAGACTGTGAATTTCATCCTCTCGGCCTAAGCCTACTCAACTGACTTGTTTACTGTTGTCATCTCTACAATCTGTTTTCCATTTGGAGTGAAAATTCTCCAGAAGATTACATTCCTTATGAGGGTCTGGCCTGAGGGTCTGTTGGTGTTTTAGAGCAGCTAAGCAACCTTAAACAACTGCTAGCACTCACCTGGTTAGTAAATGCACCTGAATATAATCATTAGCCAAGGCCTTGCCATCTATTAATCTGTGGCTTTGTTTTATTTTATTTGTCTTTATGAAGTCGCTTGGATTGTATAGATATTCCACATTTAATGGGGTTTGTGCTTTTCATTTTCCAAGCAGGAATATCAGGCAGTCAGATGCAGGGTACGTGAAAATGCCCTAGGGGGTCATATGGGATTTCAGGAGTGAGGAAAAACCTGTTTTTCTTTCCTCTATCATACTCCTTAATGTCAATAATGTTCAGATATTAACTACGATAATCCTGCCTCTTGCTGGCTATTTACAACGCACTGAGGATTTTCCCTTCACTGGCCGGGCTCCCGTGCAGATGACAGGGCCTGTGGGGTATCTGCAATGGGAATAAAGAAGGAGAGAGAAAAGCAAGTAGAAGGTGAATTCGTACTGAAAAAAGAGGATATACTCCAAACATAAGTGTCACAATTTTGCACAGTGCCAGTGCCCAAGTCTCGGAGACTGGAAAGTATATAACATATTTGCTCTCTCCCTGCTTTAAGCAAAATCAGTATTTGTCCCATGCACCTGGGCTATGGCATCTTTTGATGGCTGAAGACGCATATTAGTGCTATGGTCAAGTGCAGGGTTTGGAGTCAGAGGAGACTGCGTTCAAGTTCCCACAACTTCTTACTGGGAACCTTGGCTGTCCTCCCTACGCCTTAGTGTCCTCATCAGTGGAGTTAGTATCTATAGATAGGCCACCACAAACTGTTTTAAGAATTCGTTGAGATGCCGTGTAAGTAAAAAAAAAAAAAAAAAAAAAAAACAACTCTATAAGTGGAAATACATTGCGCGTAATGTTCAAATATTAACTGCGATAATCTTGCCTCTTGCTGGCTACTTACAATGCACTGAGGATTTTCCCTTTGCTAGTCAGGCTCATGTGAGGATGATTCCAAACCAGGGCATGATTATATCTAGGTAATGTGTTTGAATGTGTCTGTTGGTAGGGATGGGGATGTGGGGTGTAGACAGTGGGATTGAATGGGTTATTCTGCTATATGGTCTGCTCTGGGGCCAAGGAGTTTCCTTGCCAGTCATTAGGCAGGGGTCCATTTTTTAGACACTGAGACAGTTGACATATTTAGTCGCTCTATGTGATTTTTTAAAATTAATGGCAGTGGATTCTTAAAATAACACTTTAATGGGTTAACAGCCGATGAATGAGTCCTGTGTTGATTAAATTCCCTTTCAATACACGTTCGATGACTATGGGAATAAAGCACTGGGTAGATTGCCTTTAGGGTATTATTAAACCTAAAATGTGCGAAACATTGTTTGAGAGAGGAACCCAATGCTTCCACGCTGCTCTGCATTCCTCCATGTCTGGCTTGAAATGAGATATGGCTTGGTCATTAGGGTGGCTACAAACTGTCTTTGAACACACCTCCCACCCTAAAGATGGAGGCAGGAGAAACCTCCAAAACGTCAAACAGGGCACCAAATCCAGCTAGAAGCTATCCTATCCTGTCATCAAAGCCACACTTTCCTGCTGATTGTGAAAGCCTCCAGTAGTGCCACCAGCAACACTGCTGTGGAGATCCAAAGTGGAGATACAAGTCCATCCTACCAACTTCTGCTCCTCCAATTCCCCTTGGCTCTGCTGAAAGCAGGAAGGAGGTAACTGGACTCCCAGGGGGTCAGTGTTTAAGCCAAAGCAGGGTGAGAGTAAGAAGACAAAAACGGCACAAAGAGACGAGAGTAGGGTCTGGTAGACATTTGAGAGTAAGCCCCAGAGGAGACTCCCCCATCAGAGGGGAACCTTATGGGCCTGCCTTACTTTTTCCCTTTGGGAAGCACAAATCAGAGTGGAACAAGAAAGAGAAAGGAGAAAAATCACTTCGTGGATGGATTAAAGAATACTGGGGACAAAGATGATTTGTAGGAACAGAGAATACTTCCTTCTTTTCGCTACATGTTCTAAAGTCAGGGGGCGGAAGAAAAGCGAAGGAACATTCATTGTGTGCCAATTCTGTGCCAGACATTCTGCTCGCACTTTTAACTTTACCTCGTTTAAACTTCACGGGAATTGTAGTAGGCTTTTTAAATCCCTCTCGTTCCATATGAAAAAGCTAATGTCCATGGTGGTTAAATTACCTAAGGTCACACGTGAAGCAGCCAGGTTGGAACAGGTGTGCCTGCCTGTAAAGCACCCTTCCACATTGCCTCCCAGTGTCTGTGACTTCCTCGGTATTTCTACAGGTTTAGAAATAGGGTTAGCAACATATGCTTTGACACGTTGTTTTTTAGGATTTTCAGAGACTTTTAAAAAAAGGCAAACCAAACATTCATAAATGCAAATTATTTATTTATAGATGAACCAAATACATTTTGGGAAAATCGATCAAAATTCTAAACGGCAACGATTTTCTAAACAATGGTTTGAGACTAATAACCGAGTCTTCAGTTACCTAAAAATTGATCACATAAATTAGACGCTACAAGTGTGGCTGACTTCTAACAGGTTCACGATAGTCCCAAGATTTACAAATCAAGTGACCAGGTTTCAGAGACCTCTTCAGGGTCAAACTAGACTTATCCCCAACACTTAACACGTAACACATGTCTTGAGTTGGATCAGATTTGGGGTGGGGACTGGGTAATGTGTGTTCACAGAAACTGTATTGCATCCTGGGTTTACCCTGGAGGTGGTGACTGGGCTAAACTACTTGAATATATTCAGAAGAGATTTAACTATCTGCCCAACTTCACCAAATTATCATCTCCAAGTATAACCTGAGCCCCCCCTCCAGGGGAGCAGATAGTCAAAAAATAAGGAGGTGAAATTCAAAGGATATTTGGGAAGAGAAACAGAGAATGGATGCTGAGTTGGGAAAGAGGAAAAATCTTTGAAGGTCACTCCACTTCCCCCCATGGAGCAAGAAATGCTGCCTACCGGCTCCTCCCTGATGGGTATACAATGCCTTACAAACTGGGCATGTTGTGTAAAGAGATGCTCCAGAAAGCTGGGGCGGGGGGGGGGGGGGGGGGAGGCGGTGGTGCTGAAACCTGGAAACCAGTCCCTGAGAGTCTCTTTCCTGAGATTTTTTTTCACCCTTGATAGATTGGACAGACTCTTGCAAAGTTACAGAAAAGAGAATCTGCCTTTGCAGAGGTGTGGGAGTGATTAAATGAGATGCTGCAGGTAAAGGGATCTGTGTTTAACACTCTATATGTCAGCCATTTAAGCGATGACGGTTGTGACGATGGTCATGATATGATGGTGTCGTGATGGCAATAAGAGCACGGTGCCCGACAAAGCGCCCCCAGGTAGGTTAGTTCATTGCATTTGGGTTGCACCCTGTGAGATAGATAGCAGGAGTCCACACCAGAAAGCCTGGTCTGCTGACTCCCACCCATCATTTTTTCCCCTTACTCTCTGCTGCCTCCCAGGGGAGTTTTTTTTTTTTTTTTTCGACGTTTTTTATTTTATTTTTGGGACAGAGAGAGACAGAGCATGAACGGGGGAGGGGCAGAGAGAGAGGGAGACACAGAATCGGAAACAGGCTCCAGGCTCCGAGCCATCAGCCCAGAGCCATCAGCCCAGAGCCTGACGCGGGGCTCGAACTCACGGACCGCGAGATCGTGACCTGGCTGAAGTCGGACGCTTAACCGACTGCGCCACCCAGGCGCCCCTCCCAGGGGAGTTTTTAAGGACATGGGAGAAAGAGGAGTGGAATGAGAAATCAGAGTACAAACAGTGATTCTGCAGAGGATACACTGTGGTTCCATTCACTGCATTTCTCAAATGGGGTGAAAAGACCTCTTTGTTAGAGAGAACGGAACCCAGAGAATAATCCTCCCCGCTTTTCCCAACAGGGGAAAATATAGAGGGGTCTCCTGGAGGTTATGTCTCCTCTAGGCCTGCAAGCCAAAGTTGGCGCTCCATCCCCTTACTAATTTTCAGGAGCAGAATGATACTTTTGTCCCTTAAGAAAGAGAAATTTACAAACAATAATCAGAATTGTTTCCAAAAGAATCCTAAATTCCTGCTTTTAGGTTAGTCCTGAAACGCATTAATCTCTTTCACTTGATGTAGCTCACTATCATTCTTCCATTTTAATATCTCAGGGGGAAAAAAAAAAAAACCACCCAAATAACCAATAACAGTTTACAGCTTTGACGCAGAGCACTAAAGTTGTTTTTCTATGAATATAGATTATTACATTTTTTTACAAAGCAAGTAAACAGATGCATAAAAATGCATTATTTCAGGAGCATAAGAAAACCTGCAATAAGTATAGTGGTTTTAATTTGTTTTTATGATTACTTGTAATTAATTAGCATCAAAAGTAAATTATCAACCTCTGAAATTGTACCATCAGATGTGAGCAGGGTACTCCATGAATGATTGGCTGGCTCATCTTTATACCAAGGTAGGAGAAAGAATGATCTTTTCTTTACTTCTTTCTTTTTCTTTTTTTTTTTTTTTTGCTACGCCTAAATGCAATTGCAAAAAACCAGTGACAATGCAAAGGAGGAAATTTAAAAATGAGTGAGGGGAAGGCCCAGTTTGTTCTGTGACACACGGCGTCAGGGCGTGAAACCGATGTACATGAGTAGTCCCATCACCCTATCAGGTTAGGCCTGGGAAAGTTTCCTTTTAAAGAAAACAAAACAACAACAACAAAAAATGGATCAGATCTGCTATGCTGGAGAAGGTTCACATACCTCCTCCAAACCTTCACTCTTCAGCCAGAAAAAGGGAGACATTTTGACAGGTGTAGGTATTTCTTTTAAGCAAATCGTGCTATTTGTTACCCCTTAAGATTAATGATGGAGTTGTTTGCTGCAGTTTTGGTCAATTTAAACTAACCAATAAGTTCAAAGGAGCTATCCCCTTGACCTCTTTCCATTTCCGCTGACATTTACTGCAGCATTTCACCCTGCTGTGAACTGTCCTTTGCTGAGGGAATGCCAAGAAGAAAGAAAAATGGGTATTTAGTAGGCAGCCTGTTTTTTTATCTGCGAGGAATATGTGCAGGGATAGACCCACGTCTATTTTATTAACAAGAACGTACTTGAACTGAGAACTCAATCTCTGAAATACAAATAGAATTCGACAACAGAAGGGAAGAGAGGGGAATAAATCAGATTAAAAGCCCACAGCCTTCTTTCCTGCTTAGTATCTCTCCTAAGAGTTAGGAGCTGTCACAATGGGATTATGGAGCTTCCAACAAAGTTAAATAAAATAAATAGATTCACTTCTAACAAGTTTCATTCCATAGCAGGCCCTCAAAAGACACCCAATTTTTTATTTTTGGTAAGCTACCTGAAATGAAACTGTATGTCTCCATTTTTCTAAATAATCCACTGGGATGAATAAAAAGTGTTACATGTTGATGGGGAGTTGGGGATTGATTTGCACTTACGTTTGCTTCAACATTGATGAAATGATATCAAGTCAATTCCCCCCAATCAAGACATAGCCAAGAAAGTGTTGCTCTCACAGACGTTTGTGATTATCTTGTCCTCTTCCTCCAGGGATTCTACTCCAGGTAACCATGTTGCTACCAGTGAACTTGGCTGGTTACTAAGGAACAATGTCAGAATTAGCAGTCCCTAAAGAGAAAATGTTAAATCGAATTAAGGATGTCTGTGTTGCAGTTATTATACTAGAAAAATCTTTACTAAATCACACTAAAGTAATAAATAATGGTCAAAGTTCAGACTTCATCAATTTCATTCTTGTTTAAATATTTCAATGAAGGGTTCGTCACAAGCCTTGAATTGCCGTAGTCGCTCCCATCTGCTGGAAGTGAGAGTCAGGGAGGACTGGAGAGCCCACAAAACTCCTGGCCAGTCTGGGTTACCAACAGTGAACAGACGTTCCCATCCCCCAAATTTATTGCCTGCCAAATTTGTCTTTGGAAGGTCACAGCACTCTTCCTCAAATACAGTGCTCCACGGCACATACCAAGATGGATATTTTTTTCACTGATGAGAGGAAAGGGATAAGGCTGTTCAAGGCAGACTCAAGGAGCAAAACAGTTCTCTGACTTCTTGAAGAAGTGGACCATGTACTAGCAGCCCTTACTGAAGTCACCAGCATGGAAAAGCCCATATTTTGTTTCCGGTCATCATTTCTAATTTGGAATGTAGGTTCCTGGTTAGACCATATCTTGGCATTCCTTTATAAAGCTGTTCTTCTGTGGGTCCAATGAGGCCAGTTAGCTATTTGGCCAATGAATGACCATATCTTTTTAGTTATTGGTCTTTCATTATTCCTTTTTGTGTGAATGTGTAGGGGATGGGGAGGAGAGGGAGGTTGATGGTAGGTGAACTTAGGTCCACCTGAATGCCGGATCTCAGAGATGGCTCAGATTACTTACATACAAGGAAATGTCCAGTTACTTCAAAGTCTGCACGATATTACAATAGTAGGGTACATTTGGATGAGGACCAAGACAGACAAATTATTCCAAAACTTGTTTTATGGTGAAAAGGCTTAGAATAAGGTTCCAGAAAGTCTAGCAGGGACACCTCTGGAGAAGATTATTTAAACAGGAAAATGTGTATTTATCACCCCACATCCTTCTGTTGGGCTCTTTCCTCAGATGTTCTATGTCCTAATGAAGCTTCATCTGAGGTATAGGATCCGAGCTTTTTCCTCTTGAGCAGTTCCCTCAGGTCTGTAACTCTGTAAATACCCTTTCTCTGTAAAATAGCTTTATCCTGATGCTAGACTCTCTGGATTCTGCACCCAGAGTTCCAGGCTAACTAAAGTTTTTATTGGATCAAGTTAATGCAATAACAGGTAATTTTGTATTGTTGTACTTCCTTCCTGGTTAGCAGATGTACATTCTAGCAGGAGCTCTCTAAATATATTTTGATTAAAAAGAGTGGTCCTCAAGGGTGTTGATTCCAATTCAGTAAGGGAGATGTTTGGGGGTAGATGAAGCCTTTTGACTCCTTCTAAACCACAGTGGGACAAGGCAATGACTACATACTCTGACTCTACAAAGACTTGCCCTAAAGGTTTATGCTCTATTAATATAAGACGCATGATTTCCCCGATAATTGCTTTTATCTACTACTTGATATTTGCGATAGAGGCACAGTCTCAAGAATTGCCTAGGGCAACTGTCTTGTTTAAAACCAATATTGCTTTAAATCTACACATTTTAAACAGCATAAAAGCACACAAGTCATACTTCACCCATTTCCGATTTATGAAGTTTCCTGGGGACGTTTTTACCATAAACATTTTTGCAATACAAATATACAAGCTTCTTTCTCTTATTTTAGAAGTAATGATTGGTACCCAAGACTTTCTTACAAACTCCTTTTCATCAGCAGTTTAATGTCCTTTTTAAAAGCTCCCTTTTACTAAATTCCTTTCAGAATTATACTTTTCCCTCTTAATATTATGACATGTGACCCTGAAAATAAACATTTGGATACTTTTTTTCCCCTGCTCTTCAATATTCATGCTTCGGTTGGCAACTTCTTATACCTTTATGCTTCCCTCTTTTCTCTTTTTCTTCCTTTGATGACTGTTTCTGAAACACACTGCTGAAAATCTTTCCCATGTCTCTAAACAGTGTTAAGCTGTAGATGGTAACAATTTCACAACTTGCTTGTCTCATTCTTTGCCCTAAGGAATACAAGAGACAGAAAGGGGATGCTGATAAAGCTTAGGGTTTCACCAAGAGAAACCTAACAAATAACACTTTAAGAAGAGCAAATGATCAATGCTAAAATATGTGGCACTGAAAATAAATATTTTGAGGGTACAGAGGTTAATGTCCTTCAGCGCTAGACACACAGAAGTTCAAAGAACACTTATGGTTCTTCCAACTCCAGTACTTATGGCACTTACGGTTTTAAATGATTAAGGTCATAGACACGTTCCTTGACAAAATTCTAAAGTATATATCCAGCAAACAAGCAACCTAACAAGGGAACGCCAAAGGATATAAGTGAATTCCAAAAGGTTTTATCTTTAAATTGCAACATGAGGTGATGTTAGGGGTACTTCTAAGAGTTACAAATGTGCTTTCCTAGGAGTAGCAGTAACCCATTGCTGGAGCATGCCGATTGGTCTGCTTTGCACAAGAAATCACAAAAATTGCAATGGGTCAGCAGGGTGTCTGCTGAAGGATAAGAAGTTTTTCTTTTATTATCCTAAAGAAATACCCCCGGCATTAAAACTCACATGAATCTACTCATGGTTCAATTATCTTAGTTATTTCTGATTTAGATAGACACTTTAATAATATGTTTCCATGTTTTTACTGTATATGCCTAATTTTTTTTATTTGTTATAAAAGGTAAGCTTTCAATTTATTTAATTTTATTGATTTCACCATTAACGAATGCCCTATCTTCTACGGTTGATGGCAGTACCCATCCAATTGTCCATGGTAGGAAACCTGGACTCATTCTTGCTTAAAACTAACTTACTTGGGGAGCCTGGGTGGCTCAGTCGGTTAAGCGTCTGACTTCAGCTCAGGTCACGATCTCACGGTCTGTGAGCTCGAGCCCTGCGTGGGGCTCTGTGCTGACAGCTCAGAGCCTGGAGCCTGCTTCAGATTCTGTGTCTCCCTCTCTCTCTGCCCCTCCCCTGCTCATGCTCTGTCTCTCTCTGTCTCAAAAATAAATTAAAAAAAAAAAAAACCACCAAAAAATTAAAAAAAAATAAATAAAACTAACTTACTAAATCTTTTAAATTTTTTTCATCAAACTTCTCCATTAAGCAACATCTGAATATGAGTAACCCACGGGTACTTTATATCTATAAACTTTGCCAGTTGACACCCTCCTGATTTCATAGTTCTGTCTTCAGGGCCTACAGTGTGATGCCATAAAAATCCCTCTCCTGCTGATCTAGCCACATCGGATTCTATGCTCACCAGTTGTAGAAGCCAATTCTCTTTACAGTCAGCAGGTTCTTTATCAACGTTTGCCTTCATGAGACAATTGGTGACTCATGACTGTCTAGACCTGTTCTGTTCAAGTGGTGTTGGGTAATCAGCAGCCATAGAACCGTTCATTTTTAAACTTAAAAGATAGATAATTTCATTTTGTTTTGATTCTGAGGACTCCGTGGAAGAGACTCCATTAAAAAAGCTTTTTCTTGGATGAGTCAGGATAAAGAATTAAAGGAAAATATTCTAATTTGATAACCTTCCATATGAGCTTTAACACTATTTGTTCAAAAGAGATCTGTGTTTTAAGAGCCTAATTTCCTTTCATTTAGCATTTTAAGGTGTCAGATTTTCTTGATGTTGTTGTGTTGGTTGTAGCTTTGGTAGATGTAAGGGTGAGCTGATGACAGTGATTTTAGTTCAGTATCAGTAGGATGGTGTCTAAAACATCTAAAACTCTAACCTTATGACTTTCATTCTTAATTTGACTCAGTCAAAGGAGACATTTGTCTGGTTGGTGCAAATATAGAGGAAAGAACACAGGTTTCATGTTTAAGATTATAGAGATTAAAATTAAGATTTAG
This sequence comes from Neofelis nebulosa, assembly GCF_028018385.1. NCBI lineage: Eukaryota > Metazoa > Chordata > Mammalia > Carnivora > Felidae > Neofelis > Neofelis nebulosa. The sequence goes on along the minus strand of NC_080792.1, from coordinate 19,650,431 downwards.
CCCTCAATTCTCTGAATTAGCCTTCCATAAACAAGTGGATACTCAAACCTGTATTTCAGAGTTAAACAGGGACAAGTGCCCAATAGGAACTCAAGTGTAGATTTCATTATCAATTACTATGGTTTCTCTTTTTGTATAATTCTACTAATAAAAAGCCTGCGAATTCATCAGAAGGCTAATCTGGACTTGGAATCTCTTTAACCTAGGAGTCACAAGGCTCAGAAATGTTGAAGTGAGGTAGAGATTTACTAATGCATATTGGTCATAAGACCTAAAAGGGAGAACTTAATTTTATAGGCTACTTTTCTAAAGCTAGCCATTGGGTCATATCATTTGATAATCACAGTTCAATACTGTTCAGTTGTAGCCCATCAAGTTTATCCTTGCCCATATGTATTTCATGCTATGCACCAGACACGATTTTGGTCATTGAGAAATGTTTAGGACCAACTTTACTTTCACTTCAAATGAAAATTTTTCTATGGTGGTTACTGTTTATTCTTATTTAATTATTATCTCTTCTCTATTTACCACTCCCAAGTATGAGGAAGTAAAGATTTCAAATGAGAATTTTCCCACTAAATATGCATTCTCTTAGTCTGTTTAAAAAATTGGGTTGGAGAAACTGGTAGACCAGGAGGACTAAACCAGAGGGAAGACCTCTCTGAACATGTAATGAATGGCTTCTGTGGTTCAAAACACTTAAGTCTGGCTGTCTTCTGGGAGAAGCTTGTGAAAAGGTAATAAATTGAAATGTACCTCATCTAGGCAGTCTTCAAGACTGATTTTCTTTTGGTTGATAAAGCCTAGAAAAGTTATCCAGAGAACTTACTCTCAAGGGAAGAAATACTTTTTTAATAGATATACATTCAGATATGTAAGGGAATGGGCCTTGATTTAGCTACTGGGGCAGATGGCATCTGCAGACTTGGGCACAACTCTTGTTCAAAGTGTGGCCCTGTGTGAGCAATTTCTCTGGCCTTGTAGCACCACTGTTTTGGAGACCATTGGAGACATGGTATAAGTCACAAGAAGAGGAAGAAAAGTTAACCCAGAGTTTTTTAAATCCTTCCCTAGGAGGGATGCCCCAACCTTGCACAATGATTTATTTCTAATTAACTTGCTAATAGACATTATCTCCCTTTTAACAAAATTTGACCCAACACTCGGCTGGATATTCTGTCTAGGCTTAACTCCAGCTTGTACCCCCCCCCCCCAAAAAAAATCTATCTGGAGTCTCCTGATCTAACATTTTGCCTGGTGAACAGAAACACTTTAACCCATAACTGCAGTTCTTGTGACTATTGTCAGTAACATGGAACTTGTCAGGAAAATGGTGGGGATCCATGAAAACTTTTTTCTGTATATTCTTTCACTGATTCATCTAAAAGAAATTTTTGAAGCAGTGATCGGTAAATGAAAGGCAAGCAATATACAGATGACTCAGATCTCATTATCCTGGGAGTCAGACATGCAAGTGAAGATTCACATTATGAAGTTGCATGTCTAATAGAAAGTTATCTAAGCTCAGAGGAATGAGACAGATTTCTCCTGGAGGAACTAAGGATGGCTTTGTGTGTATCACTTCCCATTGTGAGCCTAGGCTGAGGATTTGCCCCCAGGAATCTGGAACTTGGAGCTTTATCTAGGGATGTGAAGTTTTTGCAGCGCACAAAGACTCTGCTGTGCTACGCTCCTTTAGCCATGTGCCCTGGCAGGGAGTGCTGTTTGCCTGAAAGAAAGGAGGACATGGAACCATGCAGCCCTAAAGTCTCTAAGTTGGTTATTACCTCTGGGCAACATTTTCTAATTCACTTAAGGGTAAGCCAATGCCCTCCTGGAGAAGCAGTATGTGTTACAAAGAAGAGAAATCCAAAAGGCTACTTTCTCCTTGGGGAGAAGCCAAATCACAGCCCAACAGACCCTTTACATGACTTTCCATCACAAAAGAGAAAGAGAATCCATGTATAGATTAGGGGTAGAAAGCAAAAGGAATAAATTTCCTGAATTAGGTGCTGACCTACAATGAGCATAATGGGTATGGGTGGGCTAGTGTGTAGATGTGATGAGAGTATCACAGAGCCAGCCTGATGGGAACAGGTGTCAAAGACAGAATGAATTTGAGCTGTGTGATGGAGGAAGAAAATGAGGAGAGAGAGAATTCCAGGCACGGGGACCAACTCTGCAAAGACCCCGAAGGGTGGAAGGCCATGGAGTGATAAGATGGAAAGGAAGAGAAAGGCCAGCTCTCAAAGACAATGCCCACATAATTACCAGGACAACAATTTCCTCTTAGAGGGAAATATTTGTGCCCTTGTGTGTTTCCTTTTATTACATAGTTGAATCTGGGCACTAAATCAGCTTCCCTTTTTGCTTTGGTTGTCCCCAAGCTCTGGGCTCTGTTGTAGACCAACCATGGCTTGGTGCACCACATCTTATTACTGGGATCTTGTGTTGTTCCCCTTGACCTAATGTGATTCCAAGGCATTCATTGTCATGTGTATTAAGGCACCATAAATCCCTTTTAAAAACTTGTGAAAACATGAGTGCTGCATGGAATATATAATAGTGTCTTCTATTTAACAATTGATCGGTAAATGTTTCCTGAACACCTCTGATAGTTGATTCTATTATTTGGAGAGTGAGAAGCACAAGATTAATTTCATATTTGATTGTTAGCTTGTGATCTCTTTGAGAATATAAATCATGTGCAGATAACATAAAAAGTGGTAGTACAAGGCATTATAGGCAGGATTAATATTTTATCTATTTTCATTGTTACAGAGGTATTTGCAATAAAAACATTCCAGTACCCCTCCTTTGAGTAGTATAAGAACTCCACTGAGATCTTCACTTCAAATCTTCCCTCAGGAACCCCCCACCCCCACCCCCTGGTGCCGCAATCTAGCAACTGAGGAGCTATCGCTGGGCACACCAGGGGCCTCTGTTCAGGGACGAAGTCACGGTTTGCTCTGATGGGATGGGGCCCACGCCCTGACTTGTATTAAATATTTTGAACGTCACTCCTGAGTTGGTATTAGGTGCTAAATAATCTGTCTGTACGTGATCATTGCTATATATAATAATGGCTACTGTTATTTACTCACTTACTGTGTTCCAATTTAACAATTATAATTACCCATTCAGGGAGTCCTTCTTAGTCCCATTTTACAGAGGAGGCAACAAGCACCAGGGAAAGAGACTAGTCAGTTGGAGCCAATTCTTCAACCCTGGTCAGCCACATTCCACATCTGAAAAAGGCTTTGTCATCCTGCATTGGGTGGTGGGTGGGAGAAGCAGCAGGAAAATGTGAGGGGGGAGGGCATTCCCGGCTGGAAGGGAGGGGGCATCAAGGCATGTTAGGTGGGTAGATGTTGTTCTGGATTCTTTCATTTTCAGTTACTCCCACTATCCTAATCATCATAAGCGCCCTTGAAATCACATCCACTTTTTTTCTTCTTTTTCCTTTCCCATTTTTTTCTTTTTCTCTTTCTTTCTTTCTTTCTTTGGGTCACTAATAACACTTCGTAATAAGTTCAGCTACAGCAGAGTAAATTGGACCTTCTTGGCCCCAAAAGACACCATCTGGTTTATAAAACAACAGTGTATGCCCTCTGGATTGTTTTCCCTTAGGAAATTCCTCCTTATCTGCTGCCTGGCTACTAACTTAAGAATAATTTTCAGACTTTCTATTCTAATCATTTTGTGCTGTGGTTGTTCGGTTTATTTTGTTTAGTTTATGAAGGGAAAACAAACACCTCTTGTAAAAGATACACAGGTTAGTCTAGCATGAGAAAACTTTCTCAGATTTCCAGGGAAGGAACAAGTTGGTACTTCACAGTTAAGGAAAGATTTGAGCAATTCAGAGAACAATTGAGAACGGATTAATTGGAGACCCATTGTGGAAGTGAAGAGGTTTGAAACAGAAGGAAGAATCAAAGGGAAAGGAGATGCTCTTTTTGGTTGGTATTTCCTCCTCTCGTTTTTTAATTCTCTGACAGTTTAAGCTTTAGGCATAACCAGTAAGCCTGGGAAAACTTTGCGGGAAAGTAGAGGAGGCGGGGTCACAGGGTCTGCAATTTCAAAATGACAATTCATCCCGTTGGCTGGCAGAGATGTAAAAGGTCTTCACCAGCGGTATTCAGCCCTGTGATTGCCTAAGCTTCCCTGGTAATTCTGAACATACTCCCCCACCCTCACATCCGGGGAAATGACCAGTCTATGCCTTCTGGAAATGTTACTGTCTTCTGTTCACTCATTACCTTTGGTGGCCACGTTTCGTTCTTTCTCACTTTGATGTGACAAATCCCAAAGCTCTCCCGTCCGTCCTCCACCTCTCATCGCCACCCACCGGGCCTTATGTCAGTCCAGAGTCCCAGACAACATCATTAGAGGGGAGGGAAAAAATCCTGTACAGATTGGCTGGCTCCCTGGCCTGGGCCAGTTCAGGCAGCTCTTGGCTTAGATACCCTGCTTTCCAAACACAATCTGTTTTCAAGATTCCTGGGCAATTTCAGGTCCAAGAGGGGGTTTGGTCTTAACTTCACCGAACTCTATCTCTTCTCTGTTCCACTCCACTCAGGCGCAGTGAGACCCATTTGCCCAGACTCAGTTTGCGGCTTATGTGACTAAGCCGTGTTCTTGGCGCTAGAAGAATTTCCTGCCCTCTCCTGGCTCAGTGTTCTTTTCTTTCTTTCAAAACTTTGCCAATGGGCCAAGCATGACTCCATTCGATTCTACCCAGGAGGATTTTGGAAATGGAAAACTACAGAAGATGCTGAGTGGCCACCTTTAAAGAAGACAGTGCTCTTAATAGGGCACAAAGACCGAAGCTCAGAATGTGGGCCAAAACCTTACCTTTTCAGACCCTCTGAGAGTACCAAGTTCTGTGTAGTGTGGATCCTGCTGCTGGCAAAGTGCCTGCAAGTGGGGGGGTGGGGGGGCTGGGGCCGGGGGTAGAATATGCAGAAAGGCTTTGGAAGCACTCTGAAACAGAGTTATCTAAATGACAAGTGCTGCTCCCTTGTGTGTGTGGTTTTATCCTAAGCGAAGAAGTACCGTACAGCTTGCCCTCTAGTTTTAAAAGTAATAGACAATTCGCTTCTTTTTCAGTGTTTTTGAATGTTATTAATATCCTCTTGGGTTATCCTAGGAACATCATTTCCTGGTTCTTCTGTAACATAGAGATGCACTCAGAGGATGTAGGAACCCCATTTGTCCCCACTCTGAGTGGCCCCAGGACGCCATTCTTTCTTAAAGCTTCTGGGGCCTCTCTCTGATCAGCAGCCCTGGCAGTTCTCAAGGTAAGGGGAACTCCATTTTTAATCTTGGAAAACTTGTTTCCTTGCAGGTCAACTTCTTCCCCCTCCCTCTACCTCCTGATTTTCGGGACAATGTCTGTGTTTGGAATAATTGAGGTTTCCAGAAGTCAGACCTGCAGACAAGTGGAGATTCCCACTATTAGTGATCTGGATTCCAAAAAAAAAGTGTCATGGCAGTGTTCCAAATTAACAGAGTAAATAAAATAGTAAATATAATTTATAAATGCTAACTCCTTGTTGGTTATGGGGCCAATTATTTTTCATTATTATTAATTGCTTATAATTATTATCAATTACTTAAATTAGTTCATTTGATCTTCACACAGTCCTTTGAGAGACGTCTTCTTTCATCTCTATGTGATAAATAGATGAAGTAGTTAAAGCTCAGGAGAATCAAGACATGTTTTAAGTCCTGTAGCTTTGATTTAAACCCAGGTCGGCTGGACCCCAACTACCCTCATCCTAACCAGTTTGTGTAGAAGCCCACATTTCAAATATGACCTTTATTTTCAAAATATATTTTAAATAAAACATATAGAATTATATAAAATGTCGATACTACATTTTTATGAAATCTTCATATTTTTTTTTTAAAAATTGAAAGATTAATTATAGGAGGGGGAAAAAACCACTTAGCTTTTTAACAGATACTCAATGGTGACTTAAAAATCAGCTAGAAACCATTGGCTTCAGTGAACTTAACAGAACTCTAGTCCGGGGAAAGCGGATTGGTTTTCACTTCCCCTGCATGGCAACTTTGACCCGTGGAGTGAGTCTGGTTTGGAATGCTGGGTTGAGAGAGATTCCGAAGCCACTGCTGGATCAGCAGGAAATAAAAAAACACACATTAGAAATATCTGCCGTGATCTCATTCGGTAACGATTTGAACAATCTATTTTAAAAAATCATGAGGCATCAGGGAAATTTGAACACTGAATATTTGACGATATTAAGGAATTGTTAATGTTTCAGATATGGCAATAGTGTTGTGATGACGCTTTTGTGCTTGTTTCTTTCAGAAACACATTCTAAAATATTTACAGATGAAATGTTATGATGTTGGAGATTTGCTTCCAAGTGATTAGGGGGTGGGAGTGGGGCTGGGATATGATGCTGGAAGAGGAAGCAGGTGGAGGTATAGAGAAAACCAGATTGGCCCTGAGCTGATAATTGTTGAGGAATCATTAAAATATTTTTTCTTGCATATGCTTCAATTCTTCCGTAATACAAAATTTGTTTTCGAAAAAGATAAATCAAAAATGTTTTTGAAGGGAAGTAACAGAAATATCTACCATGGACACAGAGAGTGAGGTAAAGTTGGAAGGCTGGTGGAAAGGGGAAGGAGGTGCCCTACCGTGTACTAAGCACCATCTCTATGCTAGTCACATCGTAGTATTTTATAAAGGAGAAAACAGGCTCCAAGCAGAAAATGACTTGCTCAAAACCACATTGCTAAAGAATAGAAAGGTTCAGTTAGCGTCCAAGTACCTGCACCCAGTAACCTGTCCACCACCCCCAGCTACATGCCATGGATGCAATAGCTCAAAGTCAGAGCACAAGAAACATTGAAATACTCATTATATTCTTCTGGGTCCAAAGTCCAAAAGAATTGTGTGAACATTCAGTATCAACTAGCCAGGAAGGGCTTTTTAAAAAATAGTTTAATTGTATTTTACTTTTGTATTACTTTTTTTTAAACGTTTATTTATTTTTGAGGAGACAGACAGAGCATGAGTGGGGGAGGGGCAGAGAGAGAGGGAGACACAGAATCCGAAGCAGGCTCCAGGCTCTGAGCGGTCAGCACAGAGCCTGACACGGGGCTCAAACCCACAAACCGCAGGATCATGACCTGAGCCAAAGTCTGACGTTTAACAGACTGAGCCACCCAGGCATCCCTAATTGTATTTTAACTGTGGTTTTGCAAATTGTAGTTTAATTTGGGGATGATCATAGATTAACATACAGTTGTAAGAAATGTTACAGAGAGATCCTATATACCTTTTACTTAGTTTCCCTCAATGGTAACACTGCATAACAGTAGTTGAATACAACAAACAGGAAATGAGCACTGGATCAATCCGCCAGTCTTATCTGGATGTCCCTGGTCTTCCATGTACTAATGTGTGTGTGTGTGTGTGTGTGTGTGTGTGTGTGTGTATTTAGTTCCAGGCCTTATACCACATGTGTAGACTCCTGTAATCATCACCATTGCCAAGGCACACGAGAGCTCCATCACCACGGAGATCCTTACAAAGGGATGTTTTGATAGATTACTACCACTGAGCAAAAAACTTGACTGCCAACCCATAAATACTTCATTTTCTACCTGGATAGGGACTCGAGCAATGAAAAGAGTTAAGCTAACTGAAATGGAATCTGAATAAAAGAAATGCAAGTAAATTAGTGCAGGTACATAAATGGCAAAGGAGCCCATTTTTAAAAGTCAAGGATATTTTTAAGAGACTATTTTGTAAAGCTGTATATAATAATAAAACCCAACTTTCACACATTCAGATAACCAGATTTTTTTCTTCTCTTTTAGCAAATGACTTAACTTCTCTCAGATGGAGTTTTTCATCTGTAAAATGTGGATAATTATACCTATTTATGGAGCAACTTGTGAAGATGGAATAAAATAATATATAAAAAAGCACTCAAGAAATGGTAAAGTACTACTGCTACTAAAAGTCTTGTGATGATTTCCATGAAGAGAACACAAATGATAATTAGGCTGACATCAAGAATTTATTTTTGAAGAGAATCTCCGAGGCTATACCATGCAGCCAGTACCCATTTACCCAATCTACTATACACACCCTGCTCCTATAGGCCCGTAAAACTGTCACGATTCCCTTTATGATAATTCAGAGAAGCTGAAAAATTCGGAGACGTCTTGTATCTCATCCAGGGAAGAGCCCACGGAGAGGTTTCGATTTGGGGAGACAGAAAGCGTCTTAAGCCAACTGATAAGTGAATATGTTGACACCGGAAATGTAAAGTAACTTTTGAATGCGTTGCTGATATTTTACTGTGTTGTAAAGTTTTGACGTAATGTCTTGGACATGTGGTGAGGGTGAATTTTCGCTTTAGTATTTGATTAATTTGGGCTACTGGATTCCTTAAGAAATTGGTGTCCCAGAGAGGTGACGGCAGGATAAAATTTGGAAGGATGGAGAACATGAACCAAGAGCTATGGGTACTGGGACAGGCCCTGCAACGAAAGGCACATCACTTCACTGTTTTCAGGCCCGTGAGTAGCTCCAAGGGTTAACCCATCAAATTCCTTTGATGCCTCCATTTCTGTATGTTTCTATTACGTATTTAAGCTCTCTTTGGCTGATATTCATATCTTCAGCTCTCAGGGAAGTGGAAACACCAAATCAAACACTCTTCTTGTGCATGAAGGAAGGTCCACTTTTAGGACCATTCATTAGTTATAAGAATTATTTTTATTCCTATCCTGTAAAGATATTTCAGTTTTTAAAACAAGTATTATGAAGCCCTCTGTTCTCAAACAACTCCCCCATCTCCAGACAGAAATCACTTTGGAAAGATCAGATCTTAGGGAAATTTTTGGAAGCAGTGGCCTTCCCTGATAGGCTCTATTTAAACACTACCTCTAGTATTAAATGCCAAATCCTCAGCTCTGTGCACTGCTTCATTAGTTATTAATGAGGCAACATATTTGTTCAAAATTTATGATTGTTGATTTGCTCCCATCACTGTATGAAATATTAACATAGCATTTGTACTTGCAACCATTTGCAGACATTAGATTGTGTATTTGCATATTCATGAACACTCATAAATGTTTAAGGAGACAGCACAGAAAGCATGGGAGCTGTCAGACAGCCAGTAAAAAGGCATATTTACAGCGTTAATAAGTATTTGAGTTTATAGGCCAAAACGATGAGTAACAAATTAAGTGAATTTCTGGTTTGCCTATTGCAGAGAACTAGGGATTTTGCCATTTTTGAAAAGCTTTGTAAACTTAAAATTCATTTCATAGATGCTGAATAAATGCTTATTGTTTAGTCACAAAATGTATGCCCTCAGTGTAAAAAATTCTTAAGAGTGTCAGACTTTGAGAGATTTCATTTTCACTCTTGCTGAAACATAGTTTTTCTGCCTTGGGCTTGCTTTCTATCAATGTAATGTGGAAAGCAAAATGTGTCATATACTGAGGCAGTGTTATTTTCGATTTTAGTTCCATCGAGGAATTTGGATAAATGATATCTCCTGGTGTTGCAATATCAGCCAATGTACTTGACTTGTGTCAACCTATTAAAACTTGATCCTGGAGATTGAAAGGTTAAAACATGGAGCATTAAAGGACAATAAGAGATAGGCATCCAGCTGACAAATACCTGACTTATAAATAATCCATATATATAAGTTGCTACTAACATCCCACCAACCTATTCTATTGCAGGAAACCTCACTCTTTGCATTGTGAAAACCCTAGGTGTTTTGGGAAGTTTTATCAGTCAGTAATGGGGAAAATATTAAATTAGATCCCTACCTCACACCATATAAAAAAAATAAGTTCCAGGTGTATTGATGAAATATACCTGGATGAAAGGAATAACTACAAAGTTTATATTATATAAAACCAAGATAGGGAACTATCTATGTGACCTCAGGGCAGGGAAAAAGTAATTGATCTACTTTATGAATAGTGTCACTACCTGGGGTCATATCATTGTTAAATGTCTCAAATATACCTCTGGATAAATGAACGTGTGAGCTCACCTTATCATTGTGCTGGCAGCAGAAGGGATCATGGATTAGCATGTGGGTCACAGTCGGTCTCTGTCGTGATGGCCTGATTGCTCTATTGGTCACTGCTTGTCCCACTGGCATCTCCTGCTGAGACGGGCCAACAAGGACCTGATGGTCATCTCAGGTGACCCAGTCCCAGTTCAACTTTTGCTCATCCTTTTTGTCTCTGACATCTGAAAGTTATTTACATGTGATATTTAGACCGGGTATCCTCCTCAGCAGGTTGTGGCAACAGAGCCACTTCAACAATAATCTCACTAGTCAGAAACACCATCACCTTCCTTCTGTGTCCCTCCAGAAAGCAAATTGGAACCTGTAGATATTTTTGAAAGCATGGGAAACTAAGCAGAATAGGGGACCTGGTTCTGGGCACTAATTTCAACCTATACCCCTCCTAATCATGCCATAGCAACAATTTGATTGATTCATAGATGGTATAGAGAAGGTAGGAGATGACTGTATGAAATGTCTTTTCTCAGAATATCTAATAAGGAGCAAAGGAAGACTTCCTGTACTAGAACTTCTGTGATTTCTACTAAGGTGAGAGGTGAGCCTGACATGTTTGTGTTTGGTATTTTCTCTATATCTTTTTGTCTCCCTTTCCTTCCCCACAATCATCTTGGACCAAGAAGGATGGGCTTTTCTTTACTCTTTTTGTGCCACAATAGTGGTAGTAGTCCCTACATCATATACTCTCTTTCCAGAAACACATTTATTCTGCTCCTTTCCCTGGGGTCATAATGACAGAAAGGGTACAGTGAAAAAGACATTGACTTTTGAAGAAGGAAATAAAATCTAAACTCCCATGTAAACAGCCTTTGATAAACCAGTTGACAAAACACACACATACACACACACCTTTCACACGCACATTTTAACTTCTACTAATCAGAAGACATTTATTTATTAATTCAATATGTATTTGTTGCAACTCACATGTAGGCACAGTGGTGCAGAAGGTGGAAAAGGCTCCTTTTTAAAAATATAAGTTTGTTTATTTTGAGAGAGACAGATACAGTGAGAATAGGGGAGGGGCAGAGAGAGAATCCCAAGCAGGCTCTGCACCACCAGCTTACAGCCTGATGTGGGACTTGAACTCATGAAATTGTGAGATCATGACCTGAGCCAAAACCAAGCCATGACCTGAGCCAAAGCCAACTGACTGAGCCACCCAGGAACCTCAAAAAGACTCCTTTTTAAATGAAGTTATAGTTTCTATTGCAAGGAAAGAAACAACTAAAAAAAATAAATAAGTGCTTAATATATCAGGTTTTTATAAAATGCTAAGGAAAAATAAAGCAGGATAAGAGCACAGAGATTGATCGATTGATGGAAAGAATGCCTTATTGGATATGATGACCAAGGAAGCCCTCTCTTAAATGATGATTTTCAAGCAAGGACCAGATAAAGAGAAAGAATAAGCACTGTGGACATCTGGTGAAAGATCATTTGAGGCAGAGGAAATAATAAGTCAAGGGCCCTGAGGCAAGAGCATGCTGGGCATGTTTAAGGATTATCAAGGAGGCCACGGTGGCAAGAGAGAGAAAGAATGAGAAGGAAACGAGTTGAGGGAGATGGTGGCAGGACACATCGTAAGCTTAGATCACAAATTTGGGTTTTATTCTGCATGATTTGAGAAGCTTTGGAGGATTTCTAGCAGGAGAATGGTATGATCCAATTTCGATTTTCAGAGAATCCCTAACTGCTGTGTGGGAATGGCCTGCTGAGGGCAATTGTGAAGGCTGAGAGAATAGCTAGGAGGCTAATATAGCAATCCAGGTGAGATTGGCTCGGACCAAGGAACTAGTTGCAGAGGCAGGGAGAAATTGTTGCATCCTGAAGATACTTTGAGGATAGCACCAGTGGGACTTGGATATGGAGTGTAAAAACAAAAACAGAGAGAGAGAGAGAGAGTCAAAATGATTCCAGGGTCTGGGACCTGAACAACTTGCATAATGTTGAAATGAGGATGGTGGGTGGTGTAGTTTGGAGACGAGGATCAGAGTTCAGTTCTGGACACGTTCGAGATGCCTATTTCAACTAAAGAGAGACAATAAATTGGTTATATGAGAGTCTGGAGTTCAGAGAGAGTAAGTCAAGAATGGGGCTGCAAATATGAGAGTCATCGGCATAGAGAGGACATATGACATTTAAAGCTATTGCTCTGGATGACATCATCTAGGGTGGGATTCTAGACAGACAAGAAAATTGGGTGGGCACTGATCCTTGGAGCCCTCTAATATTTAGAGGTCATAGATCTGAGGAGAATCTGGAAAAAAGGAGACAAAGTGGTCACTGAGGAAAGAGGAGAATGAGCAGCATCTTGACATGAAGGAAGTGGTTCAAGGAGAAGAGAGTGTATGAATGCAGCTGGTCAGTGGAGGGGGAGGCAGAATTGGCCATTGGCCTGGGATGTGGGAACCACTGGTGCCTGGTGAGGTAAGTGTCTGTGGGGCCTTAACATGATTCAACAGAGACAGGGGAGGAAGAGAAAAGCTTTAAGAGCGAGTTGTGGTATAGACGTCTTTAAGCCATTACTCTATGGCCTAGTAAAATGGGTCCCTGTGAAGGGCAGAACAAAATGGAGAAACAACCTTCTTGTCCTCCCTGAAAAGTGCCTGTCCTGAGCGGTCTAGTGCAGGGAATACAAGTTCCCTAAGCTCCTACAGCAACAAGAAATGAGCTCAGCCTGTGCTGCTGAACCCTACTAATATGCTTAACAAGTGGAACGCATCTTTGTTAAATCAATGCCTTCATTACATCCTGTTCCCAGATCCATCCTCCAGCCCCTTCAGCCCCTCTGCTGACATTCAGAAGCACAGTCCAAGTTAAAATGGGCAGCCTGCCTGTGGGAGAGATGAACAGGGGGAGACTGTAGCCTATTCACACAGTTTGGTGGAAAGTAAAGACTAAGGGGGCTTATTAAGTGGCATAACTCATAAAGCTCCTGTTTATCTAACCCCACATTCCATGGAGCTCCATTGGCCTTGAAAACATTAGCTCATTTCTTCTTCTTGCAGAGGTAGGGAGTCAGGTTCCTTGGGTTCTGTTTTACACATGAATAAAATAATGTGAGAAACCAAGAATCCATGGCAATCTCTGGGCCATGGGTGATTCAGCATAATAATGTGGGCAAGGAGCTCACCAGGGCCAAAAAGCTATATTGGAGGATATATTTGAATGCGAGAGACAGGACAGGAGCATGTCACCATGCAATCTAAGTACAAGTCTGTAGAGGTGATACTAACCTGAGCTTCGTATACGGAGCTCAGTACTGAGTTGTCTGAGGGTTTTGCCCCTGGCTTTCCTCAGGATGCTGATTTAATTTTTCTGTGCCTCAATTTCTTCAGCTACAAAATGGAGACTATACTGGAACCACTTGAGGATTCAATGGCAGAGCACATGTAAAGGACTTAGAATAGAGCCTGGCACAGAGTAAGCATTCATTAGTGGCATTAGTTTTAATTGTTTTATATAATTATAATTATTATTATTTAAAGAGAATCAACATTAATTAGTTAATTAATTAAACTCTTTCTGGCTCTTTCTATTGAGGGAGAGAAGAAATATTCTATCAACCTGCTTCTACTTACGGAAACGGTGTTTGAGAAGGGAAGAGCCCTATCTAGGAATTTGGTGTTACCAAACAGAAAACCATCATATTAACTAGGGTAATTCTAGACATTCTAAGAAGTAAAGGCCCAGGTTTCAGTGGCTTAACACACTAGCATGTAAAAGCACCAGGCAGGTTGGCAGAGCAAATCTCGTCCACATAGTTGTTCAAGGACCCAGGCTGATGCCACTTGCAACACATGGATTTCAAGGTCACCGTGGTGGTCGTCTCCATTCCCAAGAGGGGGAAAAGCATGGAGGAACACAAATGGTGTATGTGTGTTAGAAGGAGAGGGCTAATATGGACCAGGTCTAGAAATGAAAGACAACATTTTCATTTTCTTTCCATTGGGTATAACTCAGTTGGGATGCATATCTCAGCCAAAGGAAAATTTTAAATAGGCAGTTGGATATAAGGGTCTAGAGTTCAGAGAATAGGTCCAGGCTAGAGAAGAAAAAGTGAGAGTGAAACCCTAACATTGGTAAGTGGGATATTGGAAAATATAAACCTTGGATTGGCCACCACGTCTCAAGTCTATGCCATGGAAGCAAGAGTGTAACTGTTCAGTGAACAGCTGGGTTTCTACTTCAACTCAACCTCAAAGAGGGCTTGTTCTGTATGTTTCAAAAGTTGCAGATGAAAGAAAGGTGGTTTTTCTGATGAGAAAATTCTTTCATGGGATTTTTGGCTATAAAAGATAGGCCTTGGACCTGATATGGGTTGGGGTTTGAATCACTTAGTTTGCAAAACAAAATCAAAGAGAAGGGCTTCTTCCACCAACTGATAAGGAAGGGAGGTGGGGAAAAGGAATGGTAACTCCAGAGCAGGGCAGAGGGGTTAGGCCACCGAGAATAATGGCTGCTGAGAGCTTTCGTGTGGAGAAGATGGTCTGGAACTTTCGGGTGTTGACTTGCAGTGATTGCCCTGACTTAAATGGTATTCCTCTGCCCTCACAGGGCAAACACAGGCTTTGGGTGACCTCACGCTTATACAATTTGGGAAGCCCTCATTAAGAAAAACAATGCAAAATTACAATACAATTTAGTTACAAAAGTGAATATTTATTTAGAAGGAGAGAGAGAACCACAACGAATTACACATTTTAAAAGCAATAAATACCACAGACATCATGAAATCCAGATAAATAATACAATATTTTTATTAATTAATGGCCTGAATCACTTCTATAATACTTTTTTCTACACCTTTTGGCTGCACATGCTTTGATTGCCAATTCTTATAAACAAGGTTTTTATTAATACAATGTTTCATAGAATTAAAAAATAATACAATTATTCCATTAGAATGGCTGATCGAAATACATTGTTATTGTTGATAATTTTTAAAGGTTTCTTTCAGCTTCACAATTTGTTGTTGATAATGTCATGTAAACTTTTAGGATTTTGGTCAAATCTAGGAAAAGTTTTATGAAATTTCTTATATGAGCTGTTATAGATAATAGGCTTGATAGGACTGCTATATGCTTATACTCTACAATCACTGCTATTATAATATAGTCTGGACTGCATAATTCCCGCCAAGAAAGAAAAAAAAAATATGTTGCCTTTATAACTGTACATGCTGGAAAACTGAATATACTCGTTGCAGGAGATCACTTCTGTTTTTTTCTGTTTTTGTCGTTTTAATTTTAATTTTTTTAATGTTTACTTATTTTTGAGGAGATAGAGGAGATAGTGTTTGAGCAAGGGAGGGGCAGAGAGAGAAGGAGACACAGAATCCGAAGCAGGCTCCAGGCTCTGAGCTGTCAGCCCAGAGCCCAACGTGGGGCTGGAACTCACCAACTGTGAGATCATGACCTGAGCCGAAGTTGGACGCTTAACCAACTGAGCCACCCAGGTGCCCCAGATCACTTCTGTTTTGATCAGTGGTAAGTACTGAATCCTCCATTCCAATTATAAACATCTGACAATTGCAAGATTTTGCTCAGTCTAAGCTTCTGGCTTCATTCTCTTTACAGTTTCTCATTCATCCACGTGGTGTCTGTGCTGTAGGATAAATGCATTTCACTAGACGCCCCCTGTAGGAGGACCCTGGAAGCCAGTCCAACGCTGGGACCTCCAGCAATCACTAACCTAAACCCACACGTCCCTGTGGACCACATACACTGAATCCCTCTAAACACAAACTAAGGCCACTGCCTAAAGGCCACCTCAGTTGGATCTAAAAACACCGCAGGCACTCGGATATCTCCTGATTTGAGGGCAAGGGTGCTTGAGTGGAAAGGGTCAGCAGTGTTAGTTGTTGATAAGATAGCTTATATTTTAATGTTTTAAATAATTCAAACTTATTAAATGTATTTAACTAAAGAAATATGATGATGTGAGCACATTGCCAGGGCCTTCGAAGAGGTCTATGCAAGTGAGGGTCCCTGAACTTCTCTAGTTCTCCCCATACCTTCAAAGGAGCATTGAGCACACAGCCTTGTGTCAGCACTTTGTTGTTGTGTTAGTCCCCTAGCACTACCCTAACGAATTGCCACAAACTGGGGAGCTTGAAAGGACAGAAATTTATTCTCTTACAGTTCTGGAGACTAAAAGTCTGAAACCAAAGTGTGAGCAGTGCTGTGCTCTCTCGGAAGCTGTAAGGACGAGCCGTTTCTTGCCTCTTCCAGCCTGTGGTGACTCCCAGCAGTCATTGCATTCCTTGGCTTGTAGATACATCACTCGGTCTCTCCCTCTGCCTTCACATCTCCTCTTCTCTGTGTTTCTGTGTCCTTCGCTGTCTCTTATAAGGACACTCTCATTGGATATAGGGCCCACCCAAATCCAATATTACCTTATCTCCTCTCTCACCTTCATTACATCAACAAAGGCCCTATTTCCAAGTATGATCATGGTCTGAAGCTCTGGGTGGATACACATTTTGGGGGGACACTATTCAACTCACTATAGTTGAGGAGTAAAGGAAGGGTAGTACCTTCAGGGGGGAGGTAGCAGAGGGGCCAAAGCGGTGCCTAGGGAGAGGAGCATCTCTAGAGATGAAAATTGAGTGAATGAAGACCCAGAAGTGACCACAGAACGTTAAGCACGCCTTACAAATCGTGGGTAGAGTGCTGAATTTCCCAGAGGGGCGAGCAGGAGCGCTGGACATTGAAACTAGAGGACTTCCCAGCCTGCAGGTGGCTGGCCCACTCAGCTACTGTTCAGTAGTATGGCCTGTGTATTAGGGGTCCTATTTGAAATTGGACTGTTTCCACACTCAGCAGGTCTCTTCTGTTGAAGATCAACCTGTCAACTTCAGAACCTACAGGTAGGATCCACAAGACCTTTTGTACTTCGGAACAAACTGCACAAAACATCATTCATTGTGCCACACTTGGGTCGATCTGCCTTCTGGTCTCTTCTTCTCTATCTTCTAGGGTGGGGTGGGGCTGCTGACCTTTGAAGCTGTGTCTCCAAGCTCCCACGTCTGAAGGTCCCCAGCTCCCTCCCAGTGGAAGCACTGGTGGGAAATTATAAGGTGGAAGGAAGGTAGAAGTCAAGGCATCTCTCCTTCCTTCTACCTTCAGGCTGCATCACAGCTTCATCTCCTTTTAGACCCCAGCTCCATAGCCAGGCCCAGGGGGTCAAGCTCAGTTGGATGATCCCAGCCCCTAGGCTTTAGTCACACTGTCTGCCCTGCAGCCTAGGAATTGCAGGGACTTCCTGCTGCTAATGTCTACATTTCCCCGAGCTCGTCACAGATCTTTTATTACTCTTGGAAGCAGTTAACCAATTATCTATATTAATATCCATCGTTTCTTAATGTTTATTTATTTTTGAGAGACAGAGAGCAGAGGAGGGACAGAGAGGGGGGTACAGAGGATCCAAAGTGGACTCTGTGCTGACAGCACAGAACCCGACGTGGGGCTCGAACCCACGAACCGTGAGATGATGACCTGAGCCCAAGTCCGATGCTTAACCGACGGAGCCGCCCAGGCGCCCCTAAAATCCACTGTTTTTATATACTGCAACTGGTTTCTGTTTTCCTGGTTGAAGCCTCACTGATACAAACTACAAATGCTAAGAGAGGAAATAAATTCTTCATCCATATTCATTAGTGTATTAGTTACAGTAATAAACAATATGTCAGTTCATTAGTTTATACTGATAGATGTATAATATCTACATCCATACCCATATCCATGTCCATAGCCATCTATAGAGATTAGGTATATATATATATCTTTGAAGAAAAAAGGGAGGAGGAAGGTACGGGTCCAATCCAGAAATAATTGCGGATTTAACTTTTAAGAACTCAGAGATAGTTCCTAATAATTGATTTCATAAAGGTTAACAATTATGATTTATGAAGAAAGCACTTAGTGGCTGCCGTAACCACAGGAGGTCTTATGTGGTGACTGATGGGGACTCTCCAGGTCAATCCGGCACGAGCAATCCCCTTCCTATCCCCTGTACCTATGAGGATGAATGCCATGGCTGGAGTTGCTTAGAGTCACTCTGAGACCAAAGCTCAGGGCTTAAAAGTCTCAAGTTCTTCTCTTGGTGTATCAGCAAAACATGCCAGTGTTTGAGGAATATTGCTACGCACTGTTTCATGCCACATTCCTTTGTCTGTCACCCCTCCGTAAAGTGGTATCCCCAGTGATCCCAGGTTTGTAGGGGCAGCTTTGGCAAAACCATGTGGAAGGCCCAGCTTTTCACCAGTAGCCTTGGCCTCTCTACTGTGGCCTCAGTCAGATTTTTCCAGAACTGTCTTTTCTTTCCTCCTTTTGTGGGCTTCCTTCAATTGCCATGGCCCTGCGATTTTCCACTTGGGAGGGAAAATCTCATCAGTGCTTTACTGTTAATTTCATTTGATGCCTCCTTTCCCAGGATGATTTACACTCTTTCTCTGTTTCCAGGAGGGGGGAAAAAAAAGGAAAGGAAATCAAAAAGGAAAATCCCAAATCCCTTGGTACCTGGATAGAGGAGATATTTTGCAGTGAGGAGTTTCCATCATCCCTAGTTGCCTTTCATAGGAAACAGCCCAGCCCTTCCATAAAAGAACACAGCCCTTCTCAACTTGGCAATGCTAATAACTCTGCATTTAGAAGACACTGTGTGATGTAGGTATTGATATCTCAAACCAGGTTGATCATCCCTGACACCAGATGGTATCTGAGACATGAGATTTCCCCCCTTGCTCCTTTAGTACTCTTCCCTCTTGCAAACAAAAGCTTTTTACATGGTGAGTAATTTGTAAAGCATAAATTGGACTCATAAATGGATATTTATTTTTATGTAAATCTTGGCAAACTGAGGCAGCTACTTTACAGAGGTGATTAAAATTTAAAAGGCAGCATTGTGAGTAGAAGATAATAAAGGGTTGTTATTTACAATGGCCGTATTTACAATAAAATGCTAAATTTATTTTAATAAATAATAATTTTATATTTATGGACAGTCATTTATAGACAAGACAATAAAAACTTCCATTTCTGCTTACTGGATTTTTCTGCGTGGCATATAAATCAAATCTTTCACTCAATACTGCATTCATACTTTGAGCTTGCTATGTTTTATCAGAGTAGTCAAGTCTGTTGTTTCTTAAATCTGTTTTCTTTAAAATAAATGACTTTATTGATTTGGTTTGAGCTCAGCTCCAAATATAGCAGAATAACACTAATGGTCCAAGAAAGAGAGGGAAACGAGAGAGCATTTTATCAGCATGTTTCAGAGTCACAGGTAGAAACCATGGTCGTTAGCAATTTCTTTGTACAGTAACCACTTACAAAGACCTTAAATAGGAGGCTGTTAATAGCAGAGACCAAGTCACCATGTTTTCTTCAGGTTCTGAATTTGGGTGACTTTTTTTTTATTTTAGCAAAATTCTTACTTGATTATTTTTAATAACCTTAACTGATGATAAAGGGAAAATTTTTGTGTGGGAAGAAATATTGTGTGGTTGGAGGTTTTCCAAAGTTCTGCCTGATTCTGTCATAGAGAAAGGCCTATGCTAGCTTTTACCCAAAATACAATATTGTCAAAGTAGGTTTTATGGATTAGAATTTTTTAAAAAATCCCTAAGTTGGACCAGTGAGAAAAATCAACATATACTGAGCTGTTATGCCTGACATTTTATTTATTCAGGCAAGAATTTTTTATTGAGCACATACTGTGTGTCAGGTACTATATTAGGTGCTGCACTTAAGAGTTGTCAGCAAGGTAGCCTAACCCTAGGACATAGCTGAAGACAAATGAATGTCAAAAGCATCCCCTGAAATGATGAACAGATAATGTCCAAGATTGGTGTCTGCAGACATGAAGGAGAGGTGGGCATAATCAAGAGATCAAGAAGCAAATCCTTTCTCATGGCAACTGGTCAGAGGTAATGGAACTTTGATGCACTTGACCAGGCCTCCTGTTTTAACAAATTTAACAAATTCGTCACCCAATTGAACCTTAAGGTGAATTTTGCCAACTGAGTGAGTGAGAATCTTGTGGGCCTTTAGGGATGAATGTGTGACACCTGGCCCCTGTCTTGTACTCTCTTTAGCATGAAAATGTCACAATCCATGAAATGTTACAAGCAAATGTGAAATAAAGCAACAAAATAATGAATTCATTAGCTGAATGCATCTTTTTCCATGACTTAATGACTCTAAGTTTTACATCCATCCTCATTTTCAATAAATTCTGTAAGTACATGTTTGATATGAGGACAAAAACAGGGTTTCCTTCTGATATGACACCATGGATCCAAGTATATTAGACTCACACCTCTTGGTAGTAATGACTGTGTGGTCCCCTCCCACATTGACTCTGGGCTTGGCCAATGGGATACTAACCAACACAATGTACACAGGCGATTTTAAAAAGTCCTTGCTCATTGGGCTCATTCTTGGAACCCAACTGCCATGTAAAAATGTCCAAACTAGCCAGGTGGAGAGAGAGAGAGAGACAGAAACAGAGACAGGGAGAGACTTTCCAACCTTCAAGCCATCCCCACCGCACATCCAGACCTATCAGTAGAGCTGTTGAGGTTATTCCAACTCCCAGATGTCATTTGACAGCAACCATGAGACATCCTGCATGAGACTAGCAGAAGAACCATGTAGCTGAGCCCCAGCCATCCTAGAGTCATAAGGAAACTTGCTATTTTAAGCCAGCATGTTTTGGGTTAGTCTGCTAAACACCACCCGATATGGGACACATAAAAGGACTTCGAATAAATGTAAAAACAAAAACAAAAACAACAAAAAAGGAAAAATAGAAACAAAAGAGAAATAAGGGAAGAGAGAAAAAATTTTAGTTCTTACATCTAAAAGTTTACAGCAAGTAAACAAGCTCACAAGACTTGCTGAGAGCTTTTCAGATCTTAACCATTTCCTCAGTTTATATATAACTTTAAAAATTAATTATATTGTCACCATCCAGTATGTGGCTTCACAGAAAGCAAATTCCAAAATCAGCCTCCCAGTGGAAAATTCACCCATGCAGATGATCAACTGCGAAAATCTGCGTGCAAGTTTGTGGGCCATCATCAAATTTAGCATCTATGGCTAAATGTTTCCAATGCAACAATTTCATCTCAAGGCCCGTATTAACTGAAAATTGCTCCGGGGGAATTAAAAGCTGACGTCTGCAAAGAATTGTTATCCAACACCTGCCTCTCCAATTAAGAATACTGACCTTTTGAAGTTTTAAGGAAGGATAGTTTTTAAATTTGTTTCTCTTCAGTTACTTTAAAATCAATCTTTCCATCGTCCTTGGACATTGAACCCTAAATCACAGAGTGCACTCTTTCAATTTAATCACGCGGAGATGAATTAAGTAGCAAGGAGGGGCTGTCAGAACTAGCTTACAAAGAAAGGCCTGGGGGTGTCGTAGAGGAGGCAGAAAAAGCAGACATCTGAGGATTGTGGTCCTCTTTGCCAGATTGCCATTTTCCTCTACAGTTTCCTTTTAACAGAGAACTAAGACTGCTTCATGCCTGTATTTCTCAGGGGGTTCTGGGAGTTGGAACAGGCCAAATTTTCCTACCTGCAGCTTGAAGATTAAGGACTTAGAGACTTCTTCAGAGGCTGCTTCTCCCAAGTTACTGATAGACTGAGGACAGGAACTACTGATTCTTTGAGTGAAAAAAAAGAAAAAACCAAAAAACCCGGCCCAGTTTGGGGTCATCCTGCCCCTTAAATGGAAGCTGTCCACCATGACATGGTGGGATATTTATGGTAAGTAAAACTTCTCGTGACTGAGAAGAATTTGAAAGAAAAGGAGTGTGGATTGTGAATTATTAGGTCTTTCTGGGGAAAGACCTATTTAGAAAAGTATGAACTCAGAAGAACTGTTTTCATATAAAATCTAAATTAACCAAACTCCTCAGTGAATGTGCATTTAAGAAATTTAACTTTTTCATTAATGGTATTTTAATAAATTGTATTAGTTTCCTATTGCTGCTGTAACAAATTACCACAAATTTAGTGGCTTAAAACAACACAAACTTACTATCTTACAGTCTGGAGGTCAGAAGTGAATCCTATAGGGCTAAAATCAAGGTGTAGGCAGGACCGTTGTGTGTGTGTGTGTGTGTGTGTGTGTGTGTGTTTTAATGTTTATTTTATTTTGTTTTTTGAGAGAGGACAGAGAGAGAGAGAGAGACATAGAATCCAACACAGGCTCCAGGCTCTGAGCTGTTAGCACAGAGCCTGACTCTCGAACCCACGTAGGGTGAGATCATGACCTGATCCGAAGTCAGATGCTTAACTGACTGAGCCACCCAGGCGCCCCTAGGCAGGACTGGTTTACTCCAGAAGAGATTCAGTCCATTCCTTGTCTCTTCTACCTTCCAAAGGCTGTTGATACTCCTCGGTTTGTGGCCGTATCATTCCCACCTCTGCTTCTGTCATTATATTACCCTGTCACCTGACTCTGGCTCCTCTGTGTCCCTTTTACACAGAAACTACACTGGCCCCACCCAAATAATCCAGGAGAATCTCCCCATCTCAAGACCCTTAATCACATCTTCCAAACCCCTTTGCCATGGGAGATGACATTTACAGGTTTTAGGGATTCACATGTGGGCGTCTTTGGGGCCATTATTCAGCCTATGATACAACTCAGCTCTTCCTTTTTCAGCCATTGCTGTTCCTAAATCTTTCTGACTAAATAGGTTTACTTTCCTGCCTCATAATGTACTATGCTATGGAATCTTTGCTGTACAAGGATTTTCAGTGCCCAAGGCCATTACTGTGAACAGTGAATTTTCACTATAGAATTTTAAAGACACAAACCGTGGCAAGGCTGTGCTCTAAAGGGGAGGGGGGTGGTCCAGTGTATGGTTCCAAAGCCTAGGACTCTGTCAGAAAAGAGAGGCCTAAGGCAGAAGACAGCCTAGTGCCATCCCACAGGAGACTCAGGGCCCAGAAAGCAAGACATGGCTTGTTTGGGAGAGACATCATAACAGGCAGACCCGCTCTTGGAAAATCTCTTCCTAATTCCACAAAAGCATTCTGTAAGACAACTACACCAAAGATAATCACAGGATGTTAGGCAGTACTTTAAAAATCATGGGCTCCAGGGGCGCCTAGGTGGCTCAGTCAGTTAAGCGTCCGGCTTCAACTCAGGTCATGATCTCACAGTCCATGAGTTTGCACCCCGCGTCGGGCTCTGTGCTGACAGCTCAGAGCCTGAAGCCTGTTTCAGATTCTGTGTCTCCATCTCTCTCTGCCCCTCCCCTGCTCATGCTCTCTCTCTCTCAAAAACGAATAAACATTTAAAAAAAAATCATGGGCTCCAGGTTTTGCCCTCTGCTGATGAGGAAGCCTAGTCCTGGAGAAGGCTCTTAGCAGAGGCTCATAGCAAGATAGTGGCAAAGGCAAGATTTGAACCCAGCTCTGCTTTGCAGCACTGTGTCTTTTACATTCCACCATGGTACCTTCTACAGAAAACATGTACACTTCATTCAGCCCAGATCCAGAAACTCAAGGTTCTTCTCTTTTGCCGTCAATTGGGAAAAGAGGAATGTTGCAAATTTCCCACACCATTTCATTTAGGTGTAAGCAGCTCTCCGCCTTAAAACTCAGCCCTTCTCACAGGTGTCCCCCAACTTCAGATTTACAAGGGTAGGTCCCTCCACAATCCCATTTTCCTCCCGTCTTTAGCTGCTACTCCTCAAGGGAACAGGGGTACACTCATCTCTCGAACTAGGGGGTTTAAGCTAGGTGAACCCGCTTTCGTTGATTTGAATCTTTCCAGACATAAAGTTTCACGTAATAACAGTATTAATTATCGGGGCTCCCCACTTTCCCTAGTGAATCTTCACCAAATTTCAGTAGCTAAAACCCTGCAGGTTGCCAATGTCTGACTCTTCAACAGTGAGTGAGGATTGGCCTGTGACAAAAAGGAACAGGGTGGTCAGTGTTCAAATCAGATCATTTCCTCTGCCCTGGTGCACCCCAACAGACCTGTGTTCAGAAAATGGGCCACTCCTCAATCTAATTCATTTCTCTACTTACCAGGCACCTTTTGTACTGCATACTTTAATCCCAAGAGTTTTTGTGGCTGGGACTCTGTTGAGAACGGGAGAGGGATCTCAATGCCTCCAGCGAAAGCGGTCCCAGGCTGAAGACAATTAAAGAACCCCATCTCGCCCTCTTGAATTCCATATGCATTCTCAGGGTGGCATTGTTCGTGCCAGGGTGAGGGCAGTGGTGCCGGTCTTCCACACACCCCTGACAGTGACAGTAGACAAGGACATTAACTTTGAACTTCCCTGTCCCAGCTCAGAGTCAGAGCTGCCCTGAAGGCCATGCTGGAGAGGGCTGTGGGAAGCAGCAGGTGCTTACAGAGGCAAAGAGGCAAAAGCATGTTGTTAGGAAAAATTGTCCCCAAGCCCTGAATTGGCCTTTTATCACTGTCACTCTGGCTTATAAACCCCTGTAACGTGTGGCTTTCAAGAAGGGGGAGCTAAGTTCAGTGCCCGATGCCCTGCCAAGAGCTTTATAATGCATGGAATAAAAAAGACAAAATGTTTCTCCAGCCACATTGCTTTTCCTCCCCACCCAACTCCCTTCCCTGGGGAAGAATCATAAACACAGACAGCAGAATGACGCTCCTTTATTATTTCGCCGAGTTCTTTCTCTGCAGATGACCTATAGAAGTGATTTAACATAGACCTGCTGGAGTTCCCACACTTTCCATGGGCTCCTCAAGCCGAGACTGGTTGATTTCTTTGGGGTGTTATAACTATGACCTGCTCCATTAAGTAGCAAACAAAGTCCAGCTGGATATATCAAGCTCAGCTGGACTCTTTGCTTTCACACAACCTGCTTGATTAGGAGAGTCGCTGTGCCCTTGTCACACGGCGCCTCGTGCAGTCTGCAAAGATTGGGCTGCCATTGATTTCTGCATAATATGGATTCACACTGCCTTTCCACAACAGTGTGGCTTTCACACCCCACAATAACCTAGCAAGGATTGTGGGGGTTTTGTTTTTGTTTTTGTTTTCTTTTTTGTTTGTTTGTTTGTTTTTGTTTTTTGTTTTCTTTCCAGGCTTCTTCTGCTGCTTCAGACTTATGCTGGGGTTTAGTTCCAAAAATTAGTCACTCCTGGAGGTAATGTGTGGCTTATTACCCAGCACTTTATGACACATTAATTGCAACTTGATTTAGACATTTCCCATTTGGTGACTGTGTTACAATCATACAAACATGTCCTGCTCTTAAGTCAATAACTCAGGAGCAGAAAGAGGGCCAATTTCAAGTGCCTGGTTCTTCTCAGGGGATGGACCAGAGCAATTGTCAAAGTAACATGATGCTATTTGTTTACTGGGAAGTCGTGTTTATCAGGCTCCTTTTCTTGAGTTGTTATCCATCCTGGACCTGCTTCGGTAACCTCACTCTTTGTTTCTATGCCTGTTTCCCTGTTTTAAAAAAATCACGGAGCTTGAAAATTAGTGCAACATGGTAGAGAGGTTTTATTAAACATTCCAAGGCATTCTGCATACTCTGCAAATCACAGGGATAAAATATGGGATATGGCAGCCAAATCTTAACCTTTATTCAATTGTCATTTTAATTTATGGTGATCTTTTAAAAATCACTAAGGAGGAATAATTTAGAGCCATATCATCGTGCTCATTTTGGCATTGTGTATATGGTGACTATAATGTATATAGTGAAAATTGGAAGACAGCATAAACCTCCAGCAATGAGGATATAAGAGATAAATCAATGCTCATTCATACTGTGGAATAATATTCAGTCATCCAAAATTATGTAGACCTGTATTTGATTAGATATTTATAATATTTTTAATGAAAGAAAGAAAGCAAATTTATAGGATAACCTTTTTTTTTTTTTTTTACTTAAAAAACACACTTCAAATGTGAATATAGGTGCATATTTTCTGGGAACATGTAGTACCATTGATAGCATCATAGAGAACTATATTCCAACATGTTGTTAGATATTTTTCCTACATGGAGACACTATGACTTTTAGTAGTTCGAACTATATGAAATTGCTGAGAACCTACCATTTTGCCCCACAAAACATCATCTTCATATAGTTCTATGTCATTTGTCTATTGTGCTTTTATGCATTTTTAAATATTGCTCACATTTTATGCTTACAAGTCAGGAAAGTTTCATTCTTTTACGGTAGTTCTTTGAACTTGGATTATGAAGGCACACACCATCTTGTGTTGTAATTCTGCATTCGCTCTCTTCTTTCTCTCTCTACCCACCCCTGCAATTTGCCTACCACTAAACCAAGGAGTCTAAGTACCTTTTCTCTCTGGGTCCTCAATGCTTAGCACGGTGCCTGACTCTAGTAGACACCAACAAAATCGTGTTTAAGAAATGAAAAATACCTTGCAGTTGCGAAACTAAGGAGAAATTGCCTTGAATCGACTGGAGAGCATCAAGGCATGCACACTTGTGTGCAGTGATGACCGTGAGTGGAAATACCTTTGGAATCGCTGATCCAAGTGCGGGTAGAATCGTTCTGATCTAAGGGTATTCATGGCCCATCTTCTCTTGAGGAAGGCAGTGCCACCACCTGACACAGAATTTTGTTGTGAAAGTTTTATTGTGTGGCTCTTTCATTTGAAGACATGATTTCACTAGTGTTTCATAATTATAGAGTAAAGCCAAAATAACAGTCTTCGTTCCACACGGAGAGGTACTAAAATACATGACCAAATCCTCTCGGTCTACAACAAATTCAAGTATTCTGAATAATACAGCTCATTTTAGTCATTAAAAATTTTTTTCCTAACAGTCTTTAGGCCACAGTGCTAATAAAATCATCAAATCAACAAATGAATACATCTTACTTCCTTTTCCTTCCCCCGAGCCATATTTTGGGGATTCTAAGGAAAGTAGGTTCAAGAGAGAGACAGAAACAGAGAAAAGGAGGGAAGGAAGAAGGACGGAGGAAGAGAGGAAGGAAAGAATGTAAGAAAGAAAGGTGGAAGGAAGGAAGGAGAGAGACGGGACAAGGAAGAAAGAAGGAAAGGAGGGAGGGAGGGAGGAGAAGCAAAAATACAATAAGAGGTCAAGGTGATTCTGTGTAAATGGATGATTAAGCTGTTCATCAGGATTTCCCTGCATTGATATATAGCACATTGCATGCTATTTGCAGAACTGTCTGTCTACCTCCCTCCTGAAGTCCTTCTAGAAGAAGCAGTTGACATGCTGGATTTAGAAGGCTGAAAGTGACTTAACTTATTGGAAACGGATAGTGTGAATAAGACTAAAATTAGCCAATTGAGAGCAATTCTAGGAAGCAAACTAGCTAAACTTATATGAGAGGCGCTGAGCAGGGGTCAGTGGGAAACTGAGGCAAAGTCATATGGGAGACTGAACAGCTGGCCTGGCAGCCCATAGTGAAGATTGTGAACTTGTAACATGCTTTAAGGAATAAAATAACGGCACCAAAGATCACTTCTTTAGAAGTATTAAGAATTGACTACATAGAGAAATCACCAATAAGTTCAGGAAAATTTTGAAGATGATGGCACGTTATGAGTAGTAGGGGCAAAGGAGAAAAGAGTAGAAAAAGAATAGATATTTAACTCCTTAAACTATATCTTGAGGAAAGTCTATATTGAGAAAAGAAAAATGGTAACATAACTGAACTGTTTCAAAACCTACATAGCACCTGAAACAAGTAGTTCAACCAGTTTTCTCTTACAGGTTCTAAGTTGTTGTTTGTTCTTTCCCAGGAAGACATTGGACATCTTGCAGGAAATGGTGGAGTGGTGTCACGTTTGCATCATCCCTTCTGTAAAACACACCAAAACGAAGACCCGCCTAAAGACGTGGGAACGCACCAGGGCCATTTCTCTTTGCCAGACGTAAGCAAATTCTGTCCAACCTTCAGCCAAGTTTGCCAAGAGGAGTCATTTTGGTTGTGAGTTCCGTCTTTTCGTGTTCGCTTTTCACTGACAACTGCAGGGTTGTCAACTACTGGGACTTGATAGAAAACCCGTGACTTCCCACATGTCGAGTGAACAGTCCAGCAATAAATAGGAGGCAACATAAAAACCTGAGGTGAAAGAATAACTGGGAAATTTAATAAAGAAGAAATGACATGTTCAATTTGAGGATGAAATTGCTTTACCAGAACAAAATTCAGTAAGGTTTGAAGCCCAGTGCCTCCCATGCTACCACAGGGCCCGACCTCCCCGGGTGTGAAGAAACCTACCTCCTACTCTGAGCTTATTGTGAGTTTAAAGAGTCATTAAAAAGCAAAGCAAACAAAAAGAAAAACAACTATGTGCTATAAGACTCCAAATCATTTGATGTGACACTTCAGGAGGAGTGTTTCTTCGGTGCTTTTTTCTATGTTAAACTTTATGAAATTTATTTTTTATATCACACACCTGAATGCTGTTCATTGAGCAAATATTCCAGCCATCCTTTTTAGATTCTCTGGTTTGCAGCTAAACCAATATTTTCTTGAAATGAAAATATAATTTGAATTCTTCAGAGGTCAAGAGTATTTTGAGGAAAAATAGCTGTTGTAATTGCAACTGGCTAGTTGGAGGCCAAAATCTATCGTAACAACGTTTCTCTAGGGAGGACTCCATTTAGCATAGAGTTGCTCTTTGTCTTACTTTTTTCCATGAACAGATGAAGCTCATTCAATCCACGTTTAGGGCCAGTGCTATGCAAAGAACAATAATATTTCCCATTAGATCTTTTTTTGTTTCTTAAACTCTTAATGGCCATGCTCTCCTTAATTCATTAAAACAATTCTATGAATGCCTTAAAAATAGGATGTTTACTCTCTGAAACATCACCACAGCATAGCACAATGCCTCGTAAGCATTCAGTGAATGTCCGTGGACTCAAAGGAATATTACTAGCTTCACTTTCTAGGTAAAGATATTAAGATCTAGACAAAGTAAGAAATGTGTCTAGGATGTTATAATAATTGAAAAGCAGAATCAAGAATCATCCAGATCTTATTCCAAATCTTAGTGTTCTCCTACTAGAACATCCTGCTCCAAGATTTGCCACCCTGACAATTTTGCTGGCTAAGATCAAACGCTAGGATTCACATTTAATTCTACAGAAATGAGAAATGTGGTAGTCTAATCAGTCTTATTGAAGAATGTGAGGGAATTTTAATGAACAACATGAGAGTCGTCAATTTCCAGAGATTCAATCTCTACTTGTCCAGCCCACACCCCTTTTCATTATGGGTTTATGTGATGTAAGAGTTCAGTCGGATTGATTAATAAGGTGAGACACTTCCATAGTTTTTGAGAAACACTTTCCTTAAAGAGATTAATGTTTATTTTTGAGACAATGCGAGAGACAGAGTGCAAGCAGCGGAGGGGCAGACAGAGGGAGACATGAAATCTGAAGCGGGCTCCAGGCTCTGAGCTGTCAGCCCAGAGCTGGATGCGGGGCTCAAACTCACGAACCGTGAGATCATGACCTGAGCAGAAGTTGGACGCTTAACCGACTGAGCCACTCAGGCGCCCCTCCTTTAAGAGATTATGACTCTACTATTGGGCTCCCAACGCATCCTCTATGGACCACTTAGCAGCTTTGACCTCTATGGTACCACTTCACAGCTTTATGGAAGTAATAAACTCATTTTGTTTGAATTGCATGAAGCTTCAACTCTACATGTAAATACGCTGCATTGTCATTTTAAACATTGTTTCAAAACATTCTGCAATTCTACAAAATCTTCCCAACTTGGTTAACAACAAGAAAAACATTAGACCCTAGGATAGGGTTTCTTAAAGTGTGATGCTGAGACCCACAGTATTACCTGGGCGCTTATTAAAACACAGATTCTGTGGCCACACCCAGACCTGCTGATTCAGAGGTTAGGAAGCAGAGACCAGAAATCTGTGTTTCAACAAATCTTCTGGATGACTCTGGTGGCCACTTGGGCTAGAGACCACTCTTCTGCAATATGTAAGTCCTCAGCTAGAAAAAAAAATGAAGGGGGGGGGGTCCTCAGCTAGAAAAAAAATTAAAAATAAATAAATAAAAGAGCTCTCCCCTAGGAAAAGAAGGCAACCTAAATGGAGAAAGCATGAGGTAATTTTGTCCTCAGAGGGAATTACCAAATGCACTCAAGAGGCCAAATTCCAGGGCTTACATTTCTAGATAAATATTCCTTTGGGGTCCTAATAAAATGCCTCCTTTAAGGAGCATCCCTTTGACCTTCACCATCTTGCATACAGTGTAGTACTGATCGTATCTTAGGTGACATTTCTGTATTACTCCCATCAGGTGAGTGTTTTTGTTTTACAGAACTTGTCCCTGGTAAAATTTAAAATAACCATTTTCAAACAACTAGCACTTGATTTTGAGTCATTCCTTGGCCAAAAAAAAAAAAAAATCAACACAACTCTTCCAGAAATGGTTTTAATCCGATGGAGCAACGGTTACAGGATGAATCTCTGGTGGGAAAATTACAAATGTAAATAAATTAGAATAGAGCAGGTTACTATTCAGGAGAAATTCTTTACATTCAAACAGTAACTTTATAATGTCAAAATAACCGGTAGGTATTAATCAGTATCTGGGCTATGTAAATATTTGCTTGTTGCCATAGTGACTGGCAAGCCCAGATACAGAAAAAAATCCACACATGTTATCACTTCCTAATAATATGATCATAAAAACACGACTCAGACCAGACTGAGAGGAGAATAAACACCATTAATTAAAAGATTTATAAACTAGAGGAGGAGGTGACAAATGAAGTATTGAGTGCAAAAATGCACAAAGGAGGTAATATATACCTTTTTTTTTTATTCTGAAGGAAACTTGAGCAACCCTTAATTATCTTCCAAAATGTTATTTGGAATTTTCCAAAAATAAAACATCTGACAACTGCTCAAAGCACACCGCACCCCCACCCACAAAACATACACTTTTAAAGTGGATATACAGCCATGGCTGTGAAGAGTGTTTGAAAAAAAGCGAGATTGTTGGCATTTCACTTGAAATCAACTGAGAAGTTCTTTACTAAAGAAGTGAGAAGCTTAAAGCTGTTTTCCCAAGCTTTAGGGGAGTACAGCATATTACGGAAGAGGAGCATTTGGTCAAAGAGTAAATTAGTAGTGTGGTTCACACATTGCACGAGAAATCTACACAGGAACCACAGTTGTCTTAAATAATCAGTCCCGTTAACAGGCCTTTGGTTATGAAATTTCTTCACAAAGCAGTCACCAGCGCAAAGGCTGTTTTTAGAAACACTTTGTTCTTCTGATATCTGCTAGGATAATGCAGCACCTTCCCCAACCCCCAATGATTTCTAAAAATAAAAACAAACACAAAAAGCACAAATACACCCTCAATTAGCAAGAGAAGAAATGAACATGCCACAGAACGTTATTTCAATAGGTACTTAGTTAAATAGGCACTCAAGGGGGAAATGCAGACACAGATCCTAAGTGGAGCAAAGTCCAAATTGAAGATTATTCTAAATGATCCTTTTTTGAGCACATGGTAAGACCAAATTTAAAGCATCATAATAAGGAGAGAAAGTGAAGGGATTACACAGCTATTGGAGACTATCTCATGCTATATATATGCAAATATACAAGTTAATGAAATATTTAAGTATCATTAAAATGAACTGTATAAATTATAAAGGAAAATTTCTACTATGAGGGATAACGAAGAATTCCTAAAAAAAAAAACCCCACAATACCCATATCACTGACAGATTTGACTCTGTAACTCAATACAAATTTGTATACAGAAAACTTGATAAGCAAAACTAACATAGCATCAGATTAGAAGAAAATATATACAAATCCTACAATAGACAAATAGTTTCCATTCTTAATATATAAAGAATTCCTCTAAATCAATACAGAAGAGGCGAACAACAGGGGGAAAAAATCAAAAGGATGTACAGGGAAAAGATAAATCTAGTAAATATTTGACAATATGATCATTTCACTAGTATTTAGTGTCTTGATAACTAGAACAATTATACTATTTCCACCCATCAGGTTGACAAAAACGTTAAGATTAAACACACCCAGTGTCATCAGACATGGGCTCACTCATATGGTGTTGATACAAATGGATAACATTTTTAAGGACATTTTGGTATCATCTTTCATAGTTTGAAATGTGTTTGGCTTTGGATCCAGCTATTCAAACTGCTAAGAATCTATACTACAGAAAAATGACACACTTGCTCAAAGATTCATGACAAAGATAGGCATTGTGATATTTTGCAGTGATGGAAAATTAGAAATCATCTAAATGGCCATCAAAAGTGAAGTAGTTAAAACAATGATGCATCCCTATGCTTATTGCAGCATTATTTACAATAGCCAAATTATGGAAGCAGCCCAAGTGTCCTTTGATTGAGGAGTGAAATGATATAAAGAAGATGTGGTATTGTGTATACAATGAAATATTACTCAGCTATAAAAAAGAACAAAGTCTTGCAACA
The DNA here is from genome assembly GCF_028018385.1 of Neofelis nebulosa. Taxonomy (NCBI): domain Eukaryota; kingdom Metazoa; phylum Chordata; class Mammalia; order Carnivora; family Felidae; genus Neofelis; species Neofelis nebulosa. The sequence goes on along the minus strand of NC_080792.1, from coordinate 19,617,820 downwards.
GCATGGAGGGAGCCAGAGAGGATGATGCTAAGCGAAGTAAGCCAGTCAGAGAAAGACAAATAGCATACAATTTCACTCATATGTGGAATTTAAGAAACAAAACAAATGAGCAAAGGGGAAAAGAGAGAGAGAGAGAGAGAGAGAGAGAGAGAGAGAGAGACAAGCCAAGAAATAGACTCTTAACTACAGAGAACAAACCCATGCTTACCAGAGAGGAGGCAGGTGGGGGATGGGTGAAACAGGTGATGGGGATTAAGACGACACTGACCTTGATGAGCACCAGGTGATGCATGGAAGTGTTGAATCACCATTTTGTACACCTGAAACTAATATAACACTGTTCACTATAGTGGAAGTAAAATAAAAACTTAATTTAAAAAATCATGCTTTATGTAGACTACAGACTATTTACAAGCATTTTTAAAAGCTCCAAGATATATTAACTGAATAAAGTAAAACAAACTATTACAGGAATTGTTTCTTTTTTTTTTAATTTTTTTTTTAACGATTATTTATTTTTGAGACAGAGAGAGACAGAGCATGAACGGGGGAGGGTCAGAGAGAGGGAGACACAGAATCTGAAACAGGCTCCAGGCTCTGAGCTGTCAGCACAGAGCCCGACTCTGGGCTCGAACTCACGGACCGCGAGATCATGACCTGAGCCGAAGTCGGACGCTCAACCGACTGAGCCACCCAGGCGCCCCAAGGAATTGTTTCTTAAGAGGGGAGTGAGACTGAAGAAATTAAGGCAGGGAGGGAGCAAATTAAAGGAGACTTTGATTTTTACTTTGTTTACATAATATTTTGCTAAAAATGTAAACTATGATTGCATAGATATAACATAAAATGGCCCACATTAATCATTCTGAGTGTCTAGTTTAGCTGCATTCAGTGCGTTCATATTGTGTGCAGCCAGCATTACCATCCATCTCAGAACATTTTCATATTCCCAAGCTAAAACTCCGTACCCATTTAATGTTGACTCCCCATTTCCCTCTCTCTGCTGCTCCTGGAAACCACCGTTCTACTTTCTGTGTCTATGAGAGTACCTACCCCAAAATACAGCCCCTTTGCAGATTGAACATTTAAAAAAAATTTTTTAATGTTTATTTATTTTTGAGACAGAGAGAGAGACTGAGTGTAAGTGAGGAAGAGGGAGAGAGAGAGGGAGACACAGAATCCAAAGCAGGCTCCAGGCTCAGGGCTGACAGCACAGAGCCCAACACAGGGCTCGAACCCACAAACCGTGAGATCATGACCTGAGCTGAAGTCAGACGCTTAACCGGCTGAGCCACCCAGGCTCCCCTGAATACTTTAAGTAGAAGGAATTTGAGAAACAGCAGGTACAGGAAGGACTCTGTGACCTTCCACCGAAGTGAGCTATGGACCCACATGTGAGAGGTGCCCTTTCTGTACCCAGAGGACAGGAGCATCCTGGCCCCAAGGCAAAGGACACCAAAAGGAATCTGAACAAACAGACGTTGCTGCTGTACTAGTTCATACCCACCCCATTGTCCTACCACATTTTCCCACCATTCTCCATCCTCATCAAAGCTAGCATTAAGAAACTAGGTTTGACTGCTTCTTTCTTTGGGTCCTCATTTCCTTATGATGGTTCGTGTGTCACACAAAACTTACATTATTAAATAAATCTGTTCGCTTTTCCCTTGTCAATTTGTCTTTTGTTATAGGGCCTGTCTGGGAATTTGGAAGAGTAGAGAGAAAACATGTTTTTCCTTTTCTCCAATGTCAGATAAATAGAATCCCATTTGTCCTTTTGTAACTGGTTCTTTCACTGAGCGTAACGTCTTCAGTGTTCTTCCATGTTAACACATGTCAAAATTTCCTTCCTTTTTAAGGCGCAATAATATTCCATTGTATGTATTCTGCAGTTATGTTTAATAATACACATGAAATGCTTTTATAATATACAACAATTAAAGTACACATAAATCTTAAAACTGTGCTTCCCAGGGTACATTTAAGAAAAGCCCTGTGTCAAAATACTTCTTGGCAACAATAATAACGAATTTCAAGGAAATTACATCTTGATTGAATAAGTTTTGTAACAGTCTTAAAACATTTACTTGTTTGTTTTCACTTGGCTGTGTTCGCAGAGAACCGTAGAACCTGATGGACTTTGAAAATTAAGAAATAAAAGAGAAGAGAGAGAGAGAGAGAGAATTTTTTATTGAATGATTAAGTGTTGGAATCACCTTGAATTTTTAAATTCACTTAATTCTCAGTCAGCTCTGTGTGGTGGATCTTATTATTGTCCCCAGCTTACCAGGGTCTTATGACTTCCCCAGGTGATACAGTTGTTAACAGTTGAACACCTGCCCTCCAACTATAGAGCCCAAGCTCTTAGTTCTCAACACACCCGAGTATTCTATTTAGTAAGCTATCACATCTGTTTAACTATGAGGCTTAGGAGGTGGACTTTCCAAAAGGTTTTTATTCATTTTAGGCTTCCTGTCAATTCGATTGCAGACACATAATCAATGAAATGACCATCAGGAAAGAACTAGCTTCCTTCTTCCATAGAAGGAACTAGGACAAACTAGCCTGGAGGAATAAACAGTGTCAATGTGATCGTGGTCAAAGTCAAGATCTTGATGATCGCAGGTTTATGAGATTTATTCCTTCGCTTTTAAAATGTTTGTGGATTGCCAAGCACATGTATACTGAAGTCAAAAACTGCCTCTGCTTCCCAGAGGTACACCTTCCAGAAACATCTAGCAAAGACTGAATGAACCAAGTAACTCAACCAACTCATTTGCTTCAAATTAATTTTCATATCTAGTTGTTATTATAGATGCGGACTATTTGGCAGGCCCCACGTGTATAGTTTTAATGAATATACATAATCAAACAATGGAGTTGCTCATGATCTGACCCTTTCTCCACAAAAAGTTGAGCACCGCAAAGCAAATGGGAAGATGTGTGAAGATGGGGGGGGGGGGGGAATCGCGCTGTAAATAGACTGACAAATACTGACAAATGAAACACCTCCCTTATTCTTTGCCGTGGATTTCCAAGGAATGTCCTCCTGGAGCTTATCGTCAAGAAGCAAAGATGGACATTACAGAGACTAACAAATAAATACGTATGATCTCAAGGTGGGATATATTCTAGGAAAGACAAGTGCAGTGTATTATGAGAGAAACATGAGAGGCATGGCATGATTTAGACTGGGGGTTCTGAAGAGGCAGAAAAGTCTGAAAAGTGACATTTACACCCAGATTTGAAGGATGAGTGGGTACAGTGAGGTGAAGAGGAGTTGGGGCTGGGGGTAGAAGAGAAGAACTTTGGCAGGGGTCCTGTGCTCAGGAACAGATTGGAGATTTTGAGACTGGAGAGGGTTTGGTCCCATAGAGAGAGGAAGGACGGTGGCCCCCAATAGCCAGGAATACTGGTTTTTGTGGTCCCTGTGGCTGGTGTTCCCTGAGCCAAGGGAAGTCTGGGATCTGAGTGCAGCAGGAGATCTCATTTGCAATTTAAAAGAAGCTTAGTGGCTGCCGAAGGGAGCAAGATTTAGAATGGGGCAAGAACAAAGGAAGGAAGGAGCCTCTGCTTGGGGCTTGGGGGATAGCCAGCAGCTGGGACTAAGGTGCTGTAAGTGAAGGTGAAGGTCAAGGAAGATCTAAGAGATACTTTTGAGGTGATAAATACTCATGCTGTCCCTACCCTGTCCCAATAATAAATCTCCCCTTCTTTTATCCAGATGGTTTAAGTGGAATTCTGCTATTTACTACCAAAAGAATCGACTACGGATCAGTTCATGCCTGTTCAGTCCTCTCAGCCTCAGAGCATGTGCTCTCACCACTTCGGATGCCAGCACCCCTTTCTGGATAATTTCCCCAAGAAGGCCCATTAACTTGCTCAGAATTGGTCCCCAACTCTGTCATCATCCCACTGCACATGCACCCCTGTTTATTGCATTGTACGTGTTAGTCTGTCTTCCCAGCCTCTTGAGCCCAGCCTGGCACGTGATTTTACTCAACAAATATTTGAAAGAAGGAAAAATGCAAGGCTACAGGAAGAGAGAGGAGGGAAAAGAAGGAAAGAAGGGAGCAAGGTAGAAGACAATTGGCTTTTCCTGGTCACTCCTGCTTGTGTTAGCACCAAACATGTTAGTGGGAAGCAGTGGGGGATCCCCTCCTCATCTAGCTGGCTTCTTCTGCAGAAGCCACCCTTCCATCAGGACGGGGCTGACCAGGGACTGGCTGCCCTCTGCCCTATCAGAAGATTTGTAGACACTGAAGTGACTGATGCACTTGAGTCTGCATGGAACAGCAAGTTCTCTTGCTCCCCCACCCACCACACAAATTCCCCCCTTCCCTGGTCTCCTGAGAAGTCGGTGGCTCCAACTGAAGCCTTGGGCTAATCTAGCACGCAAGCTACTTTTCAGATAGAGTGAGCCAGCAGCTTGAGAAGGCTTGGCAAGGTATTTGTTACCAGGGCCTTTTATCAGAGGCACCGGGTAGGCGTGGAGTTCTCAGGGATTGGTCATTTACCAGGCAAGCCCCACCCTGGGGAGCTCTCTCTTTCTCTCTCTGTCACACCCGCCCCCCCCCCCCCCACACACACACAGGTGGAGTGCACACCCCTTCTGGGTGTCCTATACAGGCATGGTCCCTGGGTATCGTCTTTTCCAAAAGTTCAGAGGAAACAAGGAGAGATGGCCTGGAAGGGTCTGGGATGAAGGGAATCCCTCTGTCCCACTTGGTGAAAACTGTCAAACTTACTATAACCCATTTCATGTTGTAAATACATCACGTATGTGTGCTTTCAATGGGCTCCCTAAGGAGTGTGTCCTCTCTGCTCTGTGATCCTTCATAATTAAAGGTCAGATATATCCAGAGAACAAAGACCCACTCTCAAATATGGTACAGGTAAGCTCACGTTTTTAAGCCGGTGCTAACTCCTCAGGTCTAGTTTTAAGTTTATAATTCTTGATTTGTCTCGAAGAGCAGAACCAAATGCTGATGAGTCCGTGTTGCTCATATCCAGAACCACAACCACATGAAAGTTTTCAAAAGAAAAAAGAGGAAAGAAAAAACTTAAATAAATACTTCCTAGAGTCAAAGAATTTATTTATTTTTTCTAAAATAATTAGAACAAAATTGGCAGGGGGGTGCTCAGGCAGAGAAAATTTGACATCAAAAAAAAAAATCCTATAAAGTAACCACATAGTTTGGAAGTTTTGTGGAAAGCTGGAAAAGAAAAATAGACACAATTCTCTCTCTCTCTCTCTAGGAATTTGCTCTCCAAAACAAAAAATATTGACACAGGCTCACAGCAAAAAGACACATAGACAACTGCACAAACATTAAAAAAATAATTAAGCAAGAGACCCAAATATTGATAGAAACGTTTCCTCAGACTTGTGCAATTTGTTTTTGCTGCACATTTATTTTTCTCACTTTTCTTTTGTATCAGAGGCATGTGGCTGAGAAAGTACAGAGAGGAACAGATCAAAGGATGGCTGGAGAGAGCAGTGGCCCCAGGCCCAGGCAAGGGCCACTGCAGGTGCCTCCTGGAGAGCAGTTGCAGAGTCCAAGACTAGAATGGCCCTCGCCAGGGAAGAACTGAGTTCTACTCCTGCTCCCCTACCAACTTCCTAAAACTTGGGTTTTGGTCCCTTTAATCTGGGAAACAGAAGTGATAATCACCCACTCTGGGCATTTCACACAGTGAGAACACACTTTAAACAACCATGTAAAGATACCTGTGAGAGGTTTACCTTTAGAGCCTTCTGGAAGTTCATTCGTTAGGCACTAGCTATTTCACCCAGACAAAATCCTAGAATCCAGGATTCTAGCATTGTTTTATGCTGTTCACAATAAATCTAAACACACGTAGGAAGAAAAGGGCCTAGTTGTATTTAAAAAAAAATGGGGCTGTGAAAATTGCTGAAATCTTGCTCAGCAAAGAAGATATTTATTCAAAGTGAATGACTCACTGTAGAGAAAAGAAGAAGCCAGGAGGAGAGACAAGATTAGCTGGCAGTGAGTATAACCCTCTCGGGCTGTCTACCGACCTTTCTTCCTAAGAGATAAGTCTAATAGGAAGGTGAATCACCAAGGATGTGAAGGGACGGATGGTCCTGTGACAGGAAGAGTCCGAAAAATCTCCTAAAGGGAGAATATTGCTTCAGGGTGCATGGGGCAGGGGAGGGAAGGAATCCTTTTGTTGGTGAAAAAGGAAGCAGAAAGCTGGTTCTCTCCGGGAAAACTTAGACTGTAAGGGAGAGTACAGTGACATAACAGAAATTTGGGAGTCCAAGCACTGTTTACGTCTTCCCTCTGCTAGTTACCCCACATAACTAGTTCAACTTCTTGTGCTTCTGGGAATTTGGGGGGGTGGCAATAGGACGTCTCTCAGAGGGCTGTGGTGAGAGATACAGGAGAGATCATTTGCAATGTTCCCGGCACAGAGCAAGCACTCAAATGGCATGTTTTCCTCCAGAAAAGGGCCACCGAATCAGAAATTGTTATGTGTGCATGAATTTTTCATCGATAACCATTGATGAAATATAGCCTCTTAATTAAAATGTGCATAAGTAGGGGCGCCTGGGTGGCGCAGTCGGTTGAGCGTCCGACTTCAGCCAGGTCACGATCTCGCGCTCCGTGAGTTCGAGCCCCGCGTCAGGCTCTGGGCTGATGGCTCGGAGCCTGGAGCCTGTTTCCGACTCTGTGTCTCCCTCTCTCTCTGCCCCTCCCCCGTTCATGCTCTGTCTCTCTCTGTCCCAAAAATAAAAAAAATAAAAAAAAAAAAATAAAAAAAATAAAATGTGCATAAGTATTTCAAAAGAAGTTTAATCAAACTTCTACAAAAGTATAATTATAAGTATAATTGCTAGATAGGAGTCAGTTTAGGGAGCAAGTCAATTAAAAGTATAGTATTTGGCAACATGAATTAATCTCTATCATCAAAAGTCCTGCGGAAAGAGTTTGACTTTTTAAAGTCACTGAATAGGCTTTAAACCAAAATGATGTTGCTGCCAGTGAGGAATTTGAGAAGTTTGGAAATATTGAATTCACTTGCAGAGACAAAGCACCTGCAAAAAAGAAAAAAAGAAGAAGAAGAAAAAAAGGATGGGGGTTGGAGGGAATGTTAACAACAATTTAAATCAAAATGGAAGGCTCCTGGGTCCTGCTCCTAACTTAACATCCACAATGACAGTTTGGGCTTTGATCTTTGAACATCTTACTTCTGACTCCAGGTTTGAATCACCGAAGGAAGCACCTGGCTTTGATTTTTCGCTGCTTCATTAAAAAAGATTATAACCCCAATGTTGGCCTGAGTTTGCCTACAGAGCCAGTAATGTCAAGATGGTCTGGGATCCCTGCAGGGTCTCCTTGGGAAGCCTTGAGGGACTGAACCCTGCCAGTGGGACCACCTTGCAAAACTTCCTTCAACAATAGTAGGTGGGCACGTCCTATATGCCATGGACCACTCCAAGCCCCTAAGGTGGTTCTCCAAAGGCAGCCAGAAAAGCTTAAAACAAGTTCCATATGTGTGACTGAATGTCTTCAAAATAAATCTACCTCAAAGTTACACACACACAGGAACACAAACAATTGGTGATTCCATCCATTCCGAGGAAGATGGGCAATGAGAAATGAATGCAAAGTGTATAAACTTCAGCTGCCACGCTCCTAATGGAATTGAGTCTCTATATTTACTGAAATCATAAGGATTTGTGCTTTTTTTTCCCCATAAAATTGCAAGTTTAGGATATTCAAGTGTTTTTTCTATACCAGTAAGAAATTGCATTCTTATGCACCACAAAGGACATGAAAAATTCCATACTTAAGAACCCTTAATTCTAAAATTTTTAAAAAATGTTTATTTTTTTTTTTTGAGAGAGAGTGAGAGAGACACAGAGTGTGAGCAGGGAAGGGACAGAGAGAGAGAGGGAGACACAGAATCTGAGGCAGGCTCCAGGCTCCAAGTGATCAGCACAGAGGCCCACACTGGAACTGTGAGATCATGACCTGAGCCAAAGTTGGATGCTTAATGGACTGAGCCACCCAGGTGCCCCAGAATCCTTAATTGTAAACAATGTCCTTGATCTAATGGGACAGGGACAGCATAGTAAATTGTTTTAATAAGATCCTTGAACAAATTTGTTGGGCCACATTTAATTAAGTAAAAACTCACTTTATAAGACTCTACTCCTTCCCAAAGAGAGAGTAGATTCCAAATACAAATGACAAAGGTAGTGTCCTCTTCTCCAAGGCCTCTTGCCACCTGGCTCACCTGGGAGCTCACCACATTCCTTACCAGCCACAGTGCAGTCACCCCAGACCCTGTATTCAGAAGAGCTCCCTGCTTGTGATTTAATAGTCTGTAGTTGCTGTCTTTAAATTCTCAGTTTTATGTTTCAAAATGCTTTGTAAGTGAAGTCCCACAGCACAGTGGAACTTGGGGGAGGGATGGGGGGGGGCATCATGGAGAGGAGAGTGGAGCACCAGCCCATGTGTAATCCCACATTCTCTAGCATGGGGCCTTGGCCCCACCTCCTGGTGCGCCCAGCCCTACTTGGTTTCACTCTCCCCACCTCCTGTATGGTGAGACTGTTGCCTTCCACTCTAGTGGGTCAGGGTTGGGCATGACAGGGTCATAGCACATTCTGCGGGCCGCTCAGCAGTGCATTCTGGTATGCAGTGCACCCCTGGGCTTGGAGGTCACCATCTGCCATGAATTGGGGCAGTGAGTCTATGGGGGAACTTTATATTTTAGTGCTTTTAATGGACATTTTTCTATTTTTTGAACAAGGGTGATTGCATTTTTATTTTACACTGGGTTCCCTCTACCATGACCTAAGCAAAAGCCATGGATAAAGAGTTAAAAAAAATCACAGTTTAAAATTTTTACTTCTCAGCTGATGGCTGAAGCATTGTGAGAACACAGGAGTCTTTCCATTTCTGTTCCCAGATGATTACCTGCCTCTCTTATAGATCCCAAGGCCAGATCTTCTTTCCTTCTGCTTCCCTACCTTTTATGAATTATTTCGTATGTGAAGTTTTCTCTTTCTAGGGCTCCTGCATGGTTGGAACACAATTACTTGTAGAAAACCATAGCATGGCTTTCACTCATGAAATATATACTCCACAACCTTTATGTTTTAAACTTTTTATAAATGTAAACCTTACAAAGCTATCTCCCAAATAGTCTAGTCTAAGAGTGATCAAAGACATCTACTCTATTAACAAGAAATAAAATTCAAAATAATTAAAATTTCTTGGGGCGCCTAGGTGGATCAGTTGGTTAAGTGTCCAACTTTGACTCAGGTCATGATCTCACGGTCCGTGAGTTCGAGCCCCAAGTCTGGCTCTGTGCTGACAGCTTGGAGCCTGGAGCCTGCTTCGGATTCTGTGTTTCTCTCTTTTTCTGCACCTCCGCTGCTCACACTCTGTCTGTCTCTCTCTCTCTCAAAAATAAACATTAAAAAAATTCAAAATAATTAAAATTCTTCACTTGGGCTTTTCCTATTCAATGCTGAGGCCCATGGATATTCTTGAAATTCCATGTCTTCCTCCATCCAACTCCCTTTTGCATTCACGTTCACCAAACTAGTGGTAGAGCCAGGATCTAAATCTATAGCTGAATGAAAAGTCACCCCCTTTGCCATTATAGTTACTTCAGTGGTTCTCAAACTTGAGCAAGCAGAATCCAGAATCGCTCGGATATCTTACAAAAACAGATTGTTGAGTCCAACGCCCAGAATTTCAGATTCATTCAAGTCTGAGATTCTGTGTTTCTAACAAGTTCCCCGGTGCTGCTGGTCCAGGACCACACTTTGAGAGCCACTGACTCTGTAGTGGTTTAAAGCCTGATGTAAAATAAATCGTGGGGAAAACTTCAGCTTCCTAGTGCTTTCTCACACAAAGGAAGGCTACTTAGCCTTGTGATCTTCCTTGCACAAAGGAAAGATGCTCACCTGCTAATAATTTTCTTTAAATCTTCAGGCACATTTCATGGTGCTGACCAGTGCTGCCAAGACAGCAGATTCAAAGATATCGGTTGCCAGTTAAGCTCCTGTGCTCTGCGCGGAGCTGGAGAAACGGATCTGTGCACTTCTCCTCCAACAACTGCAACAAAAGCAACTACTCTCAAAAGTGGGGACGATTCACTTTGACGTCTTTGGAGACCACAGAAGTTGTCGAACGTTATCAGTCAGCTTGGAGTTTCCAGTTATACAGAACAATGAGAATGACCACTTGCTCTGCCAGAAGCCTGCTCGCTTTTGCTCTGGCATAAGCTCGTGTAGTCAGTTCATTTAAAAAAAAATGTGTTCGTTATAAAAATAATTTTAAAAATTTACAGGCAATTTCGAAAAGAAGGGGTAAATGACCCATAATCTCACTACTCTAACAAAACTGATATTGGCATTGTGGTTTATTGCCTTCTAGTCTCATCTCTATTCATATTATTTAACATGGTCGTAATTTGTAATTACATTGTCAATAACTCTTCTTACACTTAACATTATACAGGATAATAATCTGTGTAATTACTTCGACTTCAAATACAGAAGAGTCTTTAAATGTCCACAGCATTTCTTCCAGTCAGTATTAGGATACTATCAATGGTCATATTTAAGATAGACCCAACCTTTCACTTAGATTCCAGGGGCTTCTTTGTTTGTTCATTTTTGCTCTGCAGTATTTATTCAGATGGTTCAGTGCTTAACCCAAGAGGAGGGGGCCTCCTCAAGCTTTACTTAGATATCTCCAAGTTCATAGATCAAAACCAGTGACCTGGCCTTTGGTTGGAGGCCAGCTAGCTCACTCCTTGGGTTTCAGATTCCACTCCTTCACTCCTGTTTGTGTCTCCACAGAACTGGGAGACAGGTCAGTGATTTCTTCATTGTAAATGCTTCTTTCATTTATTTCAGGGAAGAAGCACTTTTTCCCCACCAGAATTCCTTTGTATTCCCATTGATCCATCCAAATCCTATGAATCCTGCAGCCACAGTGATGCAGTCTACCTCTGATCCCATTCAGACAAGACTGCAACTTCCCATGGGTCAGTAACATACCCTGTTTATACCATAGGCTTCGTTGTCCCAGGGAGACCCCTGGGCAAGGGGCCTTTGTCCTCTCGTCTCTGCATCTATGCTGCAGACTCTGCAGTGAACACAAAACAATCAGGGCACTGAGTGTCCTGCAATAAACACTGCTCCATTTTATGACGTTTCCTGTTAGAAAATTAATGTATTAGGTTTTAAAAATCAACTATTGGGACACCTGGGTGGCTCAGTCAGTTAAGCGTCTGACTCTTGATTTCAGTTCAGGTCATGATCTCACGATTCCTGAGACTGAGCCCTGTGTAGGGCTCTGCACTGAGAGCATGGAGCCTGCTTGGGATTTTCTCTTTCTCTCTCTCTCTCTCTCTCTCTCTCTCTCTCTCCCTCTCTCTCTCTCTCTCTGGCTCTCTCCCCCTCTCTCCCTTTCTCCCTCTCTCCCTCTCCCCCTCCTTCATTTGTGCTCTTTCCCTCACTTTCTCTCAAAATAAATATTTTTAAAAATTTTAAATTAAATAATCAAATATTGATTAGCAAAGAAATAAATCTTAAACAAAGTAATCAAGGATAACGTTAACAAAGGATAATCACAGAGGAGAGCGCTTTATAACCTATGTTTTTAGACAAAGATCCTTCGTAAATAAACACACACATGTGCACACATATTTACGAAGAGGTAAAGACGATCGTATAGGAACTAAGGTGAGCAGTAAAGCTTCATGAAGAAACTAAGAAAGGAGTTAGTAGTCTGGAATTCTCCCCTGCTCTGACTCTGACCCCCCACCCTCCATACACACATCTCTTACACACACACACACACACACACACACACACATACACACACGTACAGTCTACACATAAACTCACACACACAACACACACACACATACGTTTCTTGCTCTGACAAGAAATTAGAAAGTTTTAAATTCATATACACCCCCCTTAAATGGGGAAATTTCAAGTTTTTGGTACTTTAAGAGTCTGTGGAGAATAACTGGGTAAAATGAACCTTTTCAAAAGGCAGCTACTCATAACGGATAAACTTGTCAAATCGCTAAGTTATGCATTTGGAACTAAAACAACATCGGGTGTCAACTATACTCAAAAATCAATCGATTAATTCATTAATTAAAATAGAAGGCAGCTGGTAAACTGGTCACTCGGACCAAGTTTGTATATTACAAAAGTTGAGCTATTAAGCAATCATCCAATACTTTCAACTCCTATCAAACTCAAGCATTCCTTATTGTAGTTTTAAGTGGCTTGTATCTGTTATCTGAATACTTGCATCAATGCTCCATTTTGACTGTGAAGACATATCCCAAGTTAGCTTTATCTTCTACCATTTGGGGGTGGGGGGGAGGAAAACAGCCTTATATAAAACAAAGACAAATTCCGCCTTCCGATATTCACCCATAAGTCCCTCTAATTTCATGTCAACATGCACACATTTTTCTGAGCAAAGAATTTGGCCGAGACCAACCAAATGCTAATTTAATGTTCTTGTAAGATTTAACAAATTATGTGTAACTCGGTGCATATGCTCATCAAGTTTTTAGAGATGAAGAGCATATTTACCCTAGTCAATATTCATATCTTTGAGAAAAGTTCTTTTTTTTTTTTTTTTTAATGCACTGGTGCTTTGACGTGAGCTCAAGTGAATCTGCTTATTTATTCCGAGAGGACGGTCTTAATTTGTCCATCGGAAGATAGGAAAGATTTGCCATCTCATTATGATGTTTCCTTAATCATACCTGAACTTTGAGCAGCAACCTTGATTGGTTGGCTCTGCGTTACAATCTATAACAACCAGAAAATACATATGGGTTGCATGAATTTGAAATCTCATCTGACATCTGAGTAATGTTAATCTTGTTTATATGACAACCTCATTATGGCATATAATTGCTCAGCAATCTCCTAGCAAATACTGGGTTAAAAATGCCTGGAAGATGCTTGTTCTCCTCATTATTAATTAGCACGTGTCCACTTCGCCAGATCCAGTGCCCAAACTTCATTTGTTATGTTCAGCCAAATGCATGAATAGCTTTGGAGTAATTATTTTCCAACATCATCTAATACCTCTCTGCACATCAATTAAAAATCCTCTTAACAAGGAACTGCATTTTGTGTGAGATCAAATGCCTGGTCCAAAGCTATATCAATCATGTAGAGCTAATTAGTGGCTCTGCTTTATATCATTTGTTTTACTTTATTATTTCATTGTACACTTCCTTATGAAACCAATTGAACAATTTTAAAAATCTTTGTTCAATTAATTGACGGCTTAAAGGCCAGCTACCTAGTCAGGCTTTCTTCGCTGTGAAAAGAAATACACGTAAAGAAGGGAAGAGAAGGGGGGCCCCATAGATGTGTTATTATACCTACTTACTTTCTGAAGTGCCCGCTCTATAGATACAAGTTTTAAAAGGTTTATCACCATTCTTCTTCTGCTTGCAAATAATTCATCGCTCGCCATACCTTTATAGCTTTTCTCTATGTGGAAAACCATTTCAGAAGGATGAGTTGAAACAATAATACTAGATGTAGGGCCGTTAATCTTGGCGACTGCGCATAGAAGCCCTCTAAATTACTGTGTATTTCTGTCAGCATTTTATAAACCAGTTGTCCGGCTTTCTTCCTTAGTGCAAAAAAGTGCTGAGCTGTGAAAACTGTTTAGCAGCACTCCTTTGGGGTCTGGATAGAGCTGTGGATTCCAATACAAATATGAATGAATTAAATGCACGCTAACTATCCAAAGTGGGAACCTATAATGAGGAGGACAAATTCTAGCCCTTTAGAATTTCCGCTTGCTCATCAGAACCAGGCCCCAGCGCAGGACAAACAGGGGCAGGAGACGGCCGTCTTGTTGGCCCCAAGTGTGCGCCATCCTGGCCTGCAGGCTCTTTCACACCCACCCTCCCTCCTGGTATTCATCTTGATTTATGAAATCTCCCCACCCCTCCCCCGCCCTTCACCAAATCCTGGTGCAAAGTGGCCCCTGCCGTCACAGAGCCTATCGCAATTAATGCAAAATCAAGGAGTTCATACTGGAAAAAGTAGAACTCATTTGCTCCAACACCAGCTCCTGTAGAAGGCCCCCTTCCTCACACACGCAAATCCATTTTAACTAAACAAAGCTGACAAATCGGCAGATGTCAGGGCCTCCAACAAATGGGCTGGGTCCTCTTCGGTCTGTGCCAGAAGGGGAAAAATCAAGACCAAATTTTCTGAATAGTTAGGCTGGATTAAAAAAATGCTTCAGAGTGCTGCAAGTATATAAATGAATGGCGTGTATTTACACATTTATTCCTTTGAAAATAAACGGGTGGGAGAGATTCTGTCCAAGGATAAGGATGAGAGTTTTTTTAAAAAAAGCTTTTATAAGGTTTGAAAATCCTCTCGAATCACTGGGGGGTGGGGGTGGAGATTAAAAGGCTTGGGAATCCCCTAATTTACTCGTTCCTCACCCAGACGTCTGTTCTTTATAATGATTAAGTTACTAACCTTTATTTGTCAGTAATAATTGAATTTTACACCAAAGTGAATTATCGCAACAAATGAACTGTTCTGCCGCAATTTTAAATAGCCTCCTTTGCAAATTATCTCCCGTGATTTATATTAATCCTATAGGGAAGGCAGAGAAAAATTGTATGAGGATGGATGGTTTGGATTTAATGTAAATGGATAAAAGTATATGATAGCTTCTCATGGTTCTGCAAATGAATTTAACATGATACCCTCCTGGCTCCAGTATCCATTTCAAAGTCTGGGTAGCAAGTTTAAATATAAATCTTCAAAAGGTCTGCAGGTTAGAAACCATGGCATGCTCTACCCTAAGAGAGAGAGAGAGAGAGAGAGAACTTGCACGAGAGAGAATTTCACTCAAGGTCACATTACTTTGATTTCCCCCCAAAATCTGTGATTATAGGATTAAATATCTCTATAAAATACCCCTTTTGCAACTAGCTGAAGGGCCCATGTAATTGTTTGAATTTCTCTTTTCCTGCTGACACGGACTCAAATTCACATTCTGTTTCTTCCATGAAGCCTTCCCCGCAACACGCTTGCCCTCTGACTTTTCTGCCTAATTTCTGCCCATCCCAGCAACTCCCGAAACCTTCCCTGGTTGTTCTAGTTCATGGTTTCCCAAACTTCTGCGATAATGGGAATCATCTGGGAAATACAGATTCCCAGTTCTCTTCTCTAGAGATTCTTGAACAAATACATTTGGAGTGGGGCCTGGGAATCTGTATGGTTTCACAAGCAACCCAGGCAATTTATATCATCAAGAAAGTTCTACAAACACATTGGGAGAGGGGATGGATCATGTTCTCTGAATGTCTTAATGTCATGTTCTCTTAATGCTCTCACTGTCCACGGTTTTTACTGCTGAGAAATATTCTATAGCTATTTCATGTATGTCTCCTATAGGGTGTGATAAACACCTCAAATGTAGAGAATATTTTATTTGGGCACTTCTACTCCATCTAATCCTCCTAAAAACCCAAGAATACCTTGTAGGCTCTTGACAAGAAATAACTGGATATAATTTAAGTGAGAGCATTGCCAACACTTAGCAAGACTGCAGGAGACACAGCAAGGACAGTGTGGAGCAGGTGGTGGTGGAAAAGGTAAGAAAGCTGGTTGTGTCATCCTCAATAAAGACCAATGACACGTACAGACTTTTTCTGATGAAGTAATGTTTGTAGAAATTTAGAAAGCATGGAAAAGCACTAACATTAAAAAAAAAAAAAAGGAGAGTGAGAAAAATGGTTGAAGGTGGTCAAAAGATACAAACTTCCAGCTGTAAATAAATAAGTCCTGGGGATAAAATGTTAACAACTGCGACAACAAAAGGCTTATCACGGCAACCGCCACGAAATTGCCATTGTTAATATTCTGGCACTTATCTCTCTTAATTATTATAAATCTAGTTCCCCAACTTGCAAAATGCTCATGTGCTTCATGGGAAAGTCCCATGCAGAGTTGGTGAACTTAGCTTCTGCCCAGGATGGGGCCAGTCAGGGATGTTTATCTCGTTTGTGTCTTTGTAGCTTACATTGTTGGGTCCTTGGGAGCCTGGTACTGAAGGCAAACCCTGGAAAACAAACAAAACAGCCAAGTCAGTGGTTGCTAAAACTGAAACAGGTAAAAAAGAATGTTCAAATCCAAAACAATTAGAGTCCTGCCCCTGAGAAGACAGGAATGGCCGACCAATAAAAATGGGATAAAAGGCAGAAAAATGGGAACTGGGATGTTAGTTTATACATGCCTCTGGGGTTGGGGGGAAGGATTTAAAACCTAAGGGGATAAAAATCAGAATATAAATTTCAAAACTACCTGAAATTAGAAGGCTTTGAAATTAGAAGACTCACAGTCATGAGTATTTTACTCTAAAGAGATGAAAGTAAAAATTCTAGTCATGGAGATGTTGATGATAAAATGAAATTTAGGGCATTTATTTAGATATTTGATGTTGGACAAATCCAACCACATTTTAAAAATATTTTTTTAAGTTTGTTTTTTATCTTTATTTTTTTTAAATGTTTTATTTTATTTTCGAGACAGACAGAGACAGAGCATGAGCAGGGGAAGGCAGAGAGAGAGGGAGACACAGAATTGGAAGCAGGCTCCAGACATTGAGCGTGTCTGCACGGAGCCCAGAGCGGGGCTCGAATCCACGAACCGTGAGATCATGACCTGAGCCAAAGTCTGATGCTTAACCGACTGAGCCACCCAGGCACCCCTCCAGCCACATTTTAAAGAGAGCTCTGATCCTCCCTTCTG
This sequence comes from Neofelis nebulosa, assembly GCF_028018385.1. NCBI lineage: Eukaryota > Metazoa > Chordata > Mammalia > Carnivora > Felidae > Neofelis > Neofelis nebulosa. The sequence goes on along the minus strand of NC_080792.1, from coordinate 19,600,992 downwards.
CCTTTTTGATACCATATTTTCACAGATTTTCCAAGAGGAACATTATTTCATCAATATTATGCTCACTTTCTACGCAAAGCTCACAATATCTTTATGATTGACATATACAGTGATGATGTCAAGGTCTTTGATTTGTGTCTGTGTTTATTTGTAAAGCACATTTAGCCCTAGCTCAAATGTGAGAGCTCTTTTTGAACTGGAGAGCTCTTTCCCCCGGTCAGGGAAAAAAAGCATAGATTCTCCCACTAAACAATGTCTTCCTCAATATTAGAGAATGTTTTGAAAACTAAATCTACATATAAATAAAAGTTCCATCTAGGAGGAAAAACTGAAGATACGCAAAAGAAAGAAAAACGCAGCTAAATATTGTATCTAGCTTTTGTACTGCTGAATGATAATTGGTATATTTTCTTCATTCTTGAAAAATTTAAATGTTTAAGGAAATGTTTCCCAGAGTTTATTTTAGAATACTAGTCCCAAGAGATGCTCCAGTTAAAGAAGCTCAGAGTTTGAATAAATTTGGGAAGTTCTTATCACCTACTAAGCCATTCACTTAGAGCCTCCAGAAGCATATTAGCATATTAACGTCTCTAATAAATCCTGCTGCAAAGACACGAATTTGCTTGGCTTTATCCCTTGATTACCCCAAATAATTATCCTTTCTCACACATACTTCCGACTATCTCTTTGGGTATCCTTTTTATAAAACAACAGGTGTGATATTCTAAATATCTAACAACCAAGATAGCAGGAAAATGAGTACTCAAGAGAGACAATGACTATAAAAGCCATGTTAGCTGTATCACTGCATCCTGGTTACATACTAGATCCGATAATTCCCATTAAGAACTCCATGGAATTTCCTATTGAATTCATTTTGGGACACGCTAGTTGAAAAGACACTAAGAATTAGAGTTTTCCAGTACTACAGATTAACCCGTGTCTCTGCACTAAATCAAAAAGGTTCAGGGCTACACAAGGAATTACAAAAGCAGCTGCATCCTAATGTTAAGGATACATACCTGCCAACTACATAGATAAAACCCTAATAAAGAACAATATCTCTGAGAATGCACAGCCCAGCTACATTAACAAAAACTACTTTTGCATCACCTAGAAACTCCTCCCCTTGCCACCCTTCCAGACTGCTAAAAAAATGGGTAGGGGCGCCTGGGTGGCTCAGTTGGTTAAGCATCTGACTTGACTTCAGCTCAGGTCATGATCTCATGGTTCGTGAGTTTGAACCCTACATTGGGCTCTGTGATGATAGCACAGATGCTGCTTGGGATTCTCTCTCTCTCTCTCTCTCTCTCTCTCTCTCTCTCTCTCTCCCCCTCCTCCACTTGCTCTCTCTCTCTCTAAGTAAATAAATAAACTTAAAATTTTTTTTAAAATTGAAAATGAGTAGAACACAGAATTGATACGAATTGCCTTCAACAGCTTGCAACAGAGACCTAATTATAGTAGCTTACAGAATTAAAAGCTTGTTCTTTCACATAAAATAATTCCAAAGGTGGGTCATCCAAGGTTAGGATAGTGAAGCCATAAATTTACAAAGCACTCAAGTTCCTTCTGTCTTTCTTTTCCTTCACCAAAAGCTTGTGGCATTCATTCTACAATGGCTGTTAGAGATTCGGTCATCATGGTTAGACTCCAAGAGGGAAGAAGGCAAGGGAAGAAGGCAAGGGAAAAAGAAATCCTCATAGCTAAATTGGATCTTTTAAAGAGATGTTCCAGAAGCCCCACTTAATGATTTGCAAATATATCTCATTGGCTATTGCTATCTACAAATGAAGCTAAGAAATAGTCTTTTCTGTCTGGGCACATTGTTTCTGGAAAAAATAGTGTTCATTGGGTTCACTTTCCTTCTGATGTTTTAGTGACTGCTTTTTAAATTTAAAATTTGCTTTATCCATAGGGAAAATATTTACAAATTCCCAAAGTCAAAACTACAGAAAAAAGAAAAAAGAGAAAAAGAAAAAAGTATATTCGGATAAGTCAAACTTCTATGACTCTCTTTTTTGGTATATTTTTTCTTTTCAACTTTTTATTTAAATTCCCGTTAGTTAACAAACAGTGCTATATTGGTTTCAGGAATAGAATCTAGTGATTCATCCCTTACATACAACATTCAGTGCTCAACACAAGTGCCCTCCTTAGTACCCATCACCCATCTAGCCGATCTCCCACCCACCTCTCTCCATCAGCCCTCGGTTTGTTCTCTATCATTCAGAGTCTCTTATGGTTCATTTTTCTCTCTTTCTTTTTTTTCCCTTGCCATATGTTCATTTGTTTTGTTTCTCAGATTCCACATATGAGTGAAATCATATGGTATTTGTCTTTCTCTGATTTATTTCGCTTAGCATAATACTCTCTAGCTCCATCCACGCCGTTGCAAATGGCAAGATTTCATTCTTTTGGATGGCTGAGTTATATTCCATTGTATAAATATACCGCATCGTCTTTATATATTCATCAGTCAATGGACATTTGGGCTCCTTCCATAGTGTGGTTATTGTTGATAATGCTGCTAGAAAGATCAGGGTGCATGTACCTTCAAATCTGAATTTTTGTATCCTTTTCTAAAAACAATATTTTAAACTTTTTTTAAAAGTTTATTTATTTATTTTGAGAGAGAGAGAGCACAAGAAAGGGAGGAGCAGAGAATGAGGGAGACAGAGCATTCCAGTGTTAGCACAGAGCCCGATGTGGGGCTCTAACTCACAAACCGTGAGATCATGACCTGAGCCAAAATCAAGAGTTGAACACTTAACCAACTGAACCACCAGGCACCCCTGTATTTTTGTATCCTTAGGGTAAATATCTAGTGATGCAATTGCTGCATAGTAGGGTAGTTTTATTTTTAACTTTTTGAGGAACTTCCATACTGTTTTCCAGAGTGGCTGCACCAGTTTGCATTCCCACCGATAGTGCCAGAGGGGTCCCCTTTCCCCACATCCTCACCAACACCTGTTTCTTGTGTTGTTAATTTTAACCGTTCTGAAAGGTGTGAGGTGGTATCTCATCATGGTTTTGATTTGGTCCCTGATGATGAATGTTGAGCATCTTCTCATGTGTCTGTTGGCCATCTGTATGTCTTCTTTGGAAAAGTGTCTATTCATGTCCTCTGCCCATTTCTTACCTGGATTGTTTGTTTTGGGGGTGTTCAGTTTGATAAGTTCTTTATAGATTCTTTTTTGGTAACTTTTAAAAAATTATTAATTCTTCAATTTTTCAAGTAGTTCACAATATATCAATATTTAGAAATATTCTTCATTCCTGTTTTGGTTTACGTAGTACCCTACTGCAAGGATGCATCATGCTTCACTCAACCTGGTCCTATTGGTAGACATTTGGCTTGTCTTCTGTCTTTCGTTATGACAAATGATGCTGGAATCAGTAGTCTATAGCATACATCTCTTCAGTTTTTGTCTGTGTACCTTTGTGATAGATTTCTAAAAGCTTATGGTATGTAATTTTGCTAGACATTGCCAGTTCCCTTTCAAAATTAGCAGCATTTTTTTTTAATTCCCATCAGTTAAGTGCTTTCCCTCAACTGCCTTCACAATAGAGTATGTTGAAAAACTTTTGGAATTTTGTCAGTCTGAGACATGAGAAATGATACCTTGATGTAATTTTATTTTGCACTGTCCTTATCATGAGGAAGGGAGAGTGAACACTTTTTCACAAGTTCAAAAGTCACTGCATCTTTTTTTTTCTTTGAACAGTGTCTTCATTTCTTTAGTGCCTTTTGCTAGGGTTCTTGGTCTTTTTCTTCTCTAATTTAAGAAACTATACAAATATTAGGGCCATTATCCTTTTGGGATGTCAGTTGCAAAAGGTTTTCTCCATTGGTTTGTGTCTTTTTACTTTGTTTATAATAATTTTGCTATGAAAATGTGGGTTTTTCTGAGCTCATAGACACAGAGAACAGATTAGTGGTTGTCAGAGGCAGAGAAGCTAGGGATGGGGGGGGGGGGTGCAGGGATGGCCAAAATAGATGCAGATGGTCAAAGGATACAAACCTTCCAGTTATAAAATAAGTAAGTCATAAGGATATAATGTACAGCACAGTAGCTAGAGTTAATGATACTGTATTATGTATTTGAAAGTTGCCAAGAGAGTACATCTTAAAATGTTCATCACAAGAAAAAAAATCTATAACTATGAACTATGCATGGTGACAGATGTTTACTAGACCTATTGTTGTGACTGCTTTGCAGTGTATACAAATATCACATTGTTATGCTGTACATCTGACACTAATACAATATATGTTAATACCTCAATAAAAATGTTTTATTAGAAATTATGGGGTTTTTAAAAGCAAGGCAATTATTCTGGATTTTTAGTCATAATTAGGAAAGTTTTCTCTCTTCTCTATAATATAATATATAGAAACCATAATCCACATTTTATTCTAGTGGTTGTATGTTTTTACTTTTTAATATCTAAATAGGGGCTCCATTTGGAATTTATCATGATGTAGAGTGTAAGAGAGAGTTTCAATTTTATATCCTTTGCCATAGAACGATCTACTTATCCCAACACATTTGAATATTCAAATACAATTACATTAATTTCTGGACTTTCTGTGTTCTGTCTATTCATATGATAACATGGCATTATTTTAATTATAGAGAGTTTTAATATATTCTTCTATTGAGTAGAGCAAATATGTGCAATGCCATTGCTCATCTTTTTTCAAATTTTACTGGCTACTTTTGCTTCTTTTTCCTTTCAAGTAAAATTTATAACTAACTTGTCTTGTTGGAGAAAAATAAGTCATGGTATTTTATTGATAATAAATTAAACTTATCTTTGCAATATTGAATCTTTCTAAGAGAAACAGTGGATCTAAAATGGGTCTTCTTTTGTATTTTCTTTTCAGAGTATTTATAAAAGCTATTCTTTTTCAGGTTTGTTTTATAACATGTTTATAACACTTCTGTTTTCCCATTGACTCTTGGTTTCTCCAGATTTATAATTGTATCATTTATTAAAAAAAAAAAAAAAAGATAGTCGTTACTTCTTGTTTACCAATTCTTTTGCCTGTAGTGCTCCTTTATATAATTGCATACCTTTAATATAATTGCATATACTTCTAATGCATTATTGGGTAATAATGATTACAGAGGCCATCCTTTACTTGTTCATGGATTTAGCAGAAAAGCCTTTGGTGTTTCTTTACTAATTAAGAAGGTATCTATTCATCTACCTATCAGTTAAGAAGCTACCTCTCATCTCTGTTTAAGGAAATAGCCCACCATTCCTACCTTATTGAATATTTAAAAATATTTTAATGTTTATTTATCTTAGAGACAGACAGACAGAACTCGAGTGGGGGAGGGGCAGAGAGAGAAAGACAGAGACAGAGAATCTGAAGCAGACTCCAGGCTCTGATCTGTCAGCACAGAGCCTAACATGGGGCTTCAACCCACGCACTGCAAGATCATGACCTGAGCCTAAGTTGGATGCTGAACCGACTGAGCCACCCTTGTACTTTATTGAATACTTTTATCGTCAATAGGTGTTAAATTTTTCAAATATTTTTATATATTTGTGGAGATATCATATGAATCTTATTCCTAGCTCTATAAACATGATGAAGTAATTATAATAATCAGTTTTTTTTTTGAAAGAAAGAGAGAGAGGGAGAAAGGGACAGAGGGAGAGGGAGAGAGAGGATCTTAAGCAGACTCCACGCCCAGTGCCAAGCCCAACACAGGGCTTGATCTCACCACTATGAGATCATGACCTGAGAGGAAATCAAGAGTCAGATGCTTAACTGACTGAGGTACTTAGGCACCTCACCATTTCTTTTTTAACTTTTTAATTTTTTAAAGGAATTCCTACACTGAATGTGGGTCTCAAACTCACAACCTTGAGATCAAAAGTCACATGCTCTACCAACTTAGCTAGCCAGGTGCCCCTAATAATTTAATATTGAACCCTCTTGCAAAAAAGTCTCCTTAGTCATGTTGTATCATTGTTTTGATGTGCTATTGGATTCTGACTAGTAATAGTACATATACTGCACTTTTTTTCATTGATACTCATAAAAGAGATTGTTAAGTAGTTTACATTTTTCGTGTAATCTTTGTGTGGCTTTACATATTCTTCCTCGAATCTCCAAAAGTTTTGATGCATGAAAGTTATTAATGAGTCACTGGTTGGTTCTATATTAATACTTGTTTTATCTTCACTGCAATATTAGCCTTTATCTTTTAAACTTCTTTGTCACTTTTAATGCACTTTGACCTGATTTCTACTTTATCAAGAAATAAGAATGTAACCCCTGCTTCCTTTATTTCTTTATTTCTTTCGTTTTGGGAGTATTCATAAAAGCTATTCTTTTTAGGCTGTTCTTTTTGTTTTATAACATGTTGATAACATTTCTGTTTTCCCATTGACTCTTGCAAAAAATTTTCATCGCCTGATATATCTTTGCCTACCTTTTTATTTTTAGCCTTTGTAAATCTCTTGGCTTTAGGTATGTGTATACTACACAGTATAAGGTTAATTATTTTGGTCAGTGTCTTTCTGGTCGTTTTCATTATGTAAAGCATGTTTGCAAATAAAGTCTTTAAGAAGTGTTCATGAGAAGAATATTTTTTGAATTCTTCCTTGCATATTCATAACAGCTTGTCTATAGGCTTTGTGATTGGAAGTTGCTTTAGCTGGGTATAAAATCCTTGGCTTCTTTTTAAACTTTAGTCTCTAAAGGAAAATATGTTACTCCACAATCTTCCACCATAAACCATCACAATCAAAAAGTCTAATGAAAATATGATTTCTTTCCTTCATAAGTAACGTTTTTATCCATATATGGTCTTGCTCTGGTTGTGGAGACAGTAGTTCCTAGATGTCCAAATACATTTTTTTTTAAATTTAAGGTCCACTAATTTGAATAGCCTGCATCTTGGTGCTGGATGTTCTGAAAATATGATGTTTCCTTTCAATATACAGTTTTGAATCGCCTTTTATTGCGGGAATATTTTCTCAAATTATAATTTTTAGGGTTTCTTCTGTCTCACTGCCTTTTTTGAAATAATAACTTTTTAAAAAAGAATAACTTTGTATGAAGGTGGTATTTAATTTTAAAGTAAATGTTAATTCCCCGATTTTGAACATAGTGATGTTGGCATGAGGTGAGAGAATCATAGCGTGGGAAATTTATGGGGTGAAGGGAGAGGAAGGGAACCTACTACTTACCTTGGTTCAAATAAAGAACCCTATATTCAAAGTTGGCAAAAGAATTTGAGTTCTGGTTCTGCTTTATCATCTCTAAGCTTGGTTACTTCATCAGTAAAGTGAAAATAGAGTTCTACTCCTCTCATGGAGTGGTTGTCAGAATCGAATGAGATATTGGATTTGAAAGAACTTTAAGAGCATTATAAAGTGTAGAGGACCACACAACTATAAATGCAAATAAAAAAACTGAAAAGCAGCCCCACCACAGAATTTGGCCTGAGGAGAAGGGTTTCCTGCAGAGGAACAGAGGCAAGCACATAATTTGACTTCTGCTTTTGCTTTTCCTTTCACCTTCTCAAAACCCCACCCTCTGCCGCTCCTGAGCTCAGAGAACTCATGCAGAAAACCACAAGCTCAAACCCTTCCCAGCCTCAACAGACAGAGAACATCTGCTCCAAAGGGTAATTATGAATGCAACCTTTGTATCCAGTTTACTTACTCTTTATCTCAGAAATGTAGCATGAGAAGGTAACCTGGAAAATCACCAAATATCCATCTTTTTTCCCTTTAGGCAGGATTACATAAAGGACTTTCTTCATTGGGTATTGAACAAAACAGGTAGAATCCCATGGGGCTTGAACTCACCAACCATAAGATTGCTTAGCTAGAATCCCATTTAGCCTTCAAAAATATCTTGCATATACTAACATACGTTTATACTGCTAGTACTAAATGAAGTGATTTGAAATGCAAGTATTTTTCTTTCAAGAAAATGTGACTATTTATATCATGGCATATTAAGGAGAGACCATTGTAGTTTTTAAAATCCATATGAGAAGATAATTTTACACCCTTCTTCATGAGTTTCGCTTATTATTTAGCCTTTCACTTTAGATGTTCTAATATTCTTCTCTCATTGGAATATTAATATTCATGGATGCTTCTTGTCAGTTTTCCTTAGAGATATCCTCTGTGAAAAGTGGAAATTAGTTGATGGGTGCCATCCAAGCCCCAAACATCTTTGTCCCTGACAAATGCAATACTGTGAAGGACTAGATGTTTCTATTCTATATCCTACAACCTCCCTAATGGAACATGGGGACTGGTCTTCAATGAAGGCTATAGTTATTATTTTCATTATCAACAATAGCTTTTATTACAAAGAAGGTTTTATACAGGGATAAAAAGGGAAAGACATATGCTCTGTAATGGTCATCAGTTATTTTCCCTGTCATGGCATGACAAAGAATGCTTCCATGAACATCCTCATACATGTGCCCTTATGTAAGAATTTCTTTGAGATTAAGAGCCAGGAGTGGAATCAATATGTGCATTCGTACTTTGAGGAACTATTACTAATTTGCTGTCCAAAATAGCCTATTAGTCTATACTCCATCAGCACTGCATAAAGGTGCTTATATTCCACCAACACTTAGCATTATTCATCTATTTTTTCCCATTTTATGTTTTTGTGTTAGTTGCATTTTTCAGACTAAAAATTATTATTCTATTTGGGTTCCTGGCTTATTTTCATTGCTTTTTAGCAACTCTGTATAATCTAAATATTTGTTCCTTATCTGGTTTAATATTACAAATGTGTTTTCCTGGGGCACCTGGGTGACTCAGTGGTTAAGCATCTGGTTCTCGATTTCAGCTCAGGTCATGATCTTATGGTTGGTGAGTTCAAGCCCCATGTCAGGCTCTGCAATGACAGCATGGAACTTACTTGGAATTCTCTCTCTTCACCTCTCTCTCTGCCCCTCCTTCATTCTCTCTCTCTCTCTCTCTCTCTCTCAAAATAAACATTTTTTTAAAAATCCCCCCAAACCACATATATATTTCCCAACCTATCATCAGCCCTTTGACTTTTCCATACTGTTGAACAGATGTCTTTCATATCAATGTAATCACCTTACTTATTTTTTTGTTTATGCTTAAAAAAAAACCCTTCTTCATTCATCCATCCATTCAATAAATTGTACTGAGTCCTTCCTATGCACCAGGTACCGTTTTAGTAGCTGGTAGTACATCAATGAATAAACAAACAGAAAGCACTGCCCTTCTGCAACTTATATTCTAACTGGAGAAGACATATCATAATCAATAGACATCATAAATAGGTGACTTCTACAGTATGTTTGGAGGTAGTAAGTCTATGGATGAAAACGGGGAGTAGGATAATGGAGACCAGCACTGTGGTATGCAGAACTGAATTTTTACACTGGGCAAGTGTTATTGATTTAAAGATACACATTTATATAAATATAAATTTCCTCTACATGCTGTTTTAAACCAAGACTTTCTTACTAGCTCTACTAGTGAATGAGACTTCTCTTGAGTCTATTAGAGTGAAGTCCTAAGGCTCAAAAGACCCACCAAGGTGCTTTTGTTCATGTATACATGTCTAATTCATGGACTTAAAAGGGGATTAAAGGGAAGAATGTCTTACGCTATCATGTTGCTGATGCCCCCGAGCCTAAATGTAGACTTCTTTGGAGGCTTAACTCATAGCCTGTTTTTGTAAATGTTCCATGTATACTCAGGGAAAAAAATCTGTTTTCTTAATGTCTTGGAGATATGTTAATATATATATACACACATATCTATACATAATCAAAAGTTTGTTCATTTTTTTAAATTCCTTATGCCTTCTTTCCCTTGCTTGACTTCAGTTTTGAGAGACATTTAATAGACCCTCCAACTACAATGTTTGATGTAACACTTTGCCTTTCATTTTATAAATTCAAACTCAGATAAGATTCATCAAGTTAAAAAGTTGATTCACTTTCATCTTCAAGCACCAGCTCAAACTGCAGACAATTTTTTTTATTGCATAGGTTTGTAGAAATGAACTAGGCTATGATGCTAGCAATGAAAAGCAAAATAAGTTTAAGACATCATTTTAATATGGAATATGTCCTCTGCTAATGACCTCAGCAGATTTTGAAACTGCAATTATATTTGTAGCCACTGGACTATAGGGTCTTAAATGACCTCTTACAGATTAAAGAGGAAACGGGATGCAATACATCTTGTGACATGAATCTATTGTATAAATAGGATGAAATAGAAGAGCCTCAAAATCTGCCACTGTTAATTCAAATTACAATAGGAAAAAAATGCTAAAGGTGAAATAATAATGCAGTCAAGTCCATTGAAGAACATACCTACTGAAGCTATTTTCCATGCAATGGGTTCTAAAACTGTACTTCTTGGGTACTAAATTTTCTTTTCCTCCTCAGAAACTTTCCTGGCTTATTAATCATATTTCTCTTTCCCTTTTCTGAGATGCCGTTGCCCTTACTTAAAATCAATAGTCCCCCCAAATAATGTTTAGTTGTTCCCTCTTTGACTCCATTTAACATAAAAGTTTTGAGTTCTCACCCTAGGCAGAGCACCGTGTTAGACATTAATGAGTATGTGGATGGGAGAGAGGGAGGGAGGGCTGGTGCAAAGATGATTGAGCCATGACGCCTGCCTTCACTAGGAGCTCAGAACCTGGTGATGGAGAGGAAAGATATGTCACCCAAAAAGTAGACTGGTATAAAGAACAAGGGAGAGGAGGTAGCTCAGTGCTAAGTGTGACCTGAGAATCAAAGCAGTTACCCCAGCGATGGAGTGGTTACCCCAGCTGAGATGTAGTTTTTCAGTCTCATTCCAGTGGCCCAGGCAACAATAGATGACTCTGTCTGGATCTGGGCATTTTCAAGTCACATGAACAGCAAAGACCAGAAGAATGGACCAACTGAATGGTCTTTCTGGAGAGGAGGGGGCATGCCTTAGGCTGCCTATACTATCTATACAAAGTCCTCAGTGGACTCCCCCAGAAACTTGAAAACACGTAAGTGTGTCTGTGTAAGGCTGTGAGAAAACCCAGGCATTGGCTAGTTTAGAGTTCCCCAGGCAATTCTGATATAACCTGGTTGCAGGTTATATGTTTCAGAACCACAGATGCAGGAGCTTTGAAGTTAGACGTAAGTGATTTGAGTTCTGCCACTTACTGGCTGTGTGGTCTTTGGCAAGTTACTTAACTGTTCTAGACTTCCGTTTCCTCATCTATACAATGGGACCGATTACATCTGCTTTCAACATTTGTTATGAGGATTAAATGAGATAATATATTAAAAACACTTAGCGCAGTACCTGGCATAGAATAAAAGTGCAGTAAATAATCACTATTGTCTTTATTTCCCTTGGGATGGACCTGCCTGATGCCACAGTTATGACACTGAATGACATAAGGCATCTCCAGGACATTCTTCTCCATTCATACTGCCCTCTGATATGGAACTGAGCAAGTCACTAAGGATAAGGCAGGGAAGGAACCTGACTCATGAGTTGATTCTAGCCTGGGTAGCCCTGTTATATCTAATGAAAAGAAAAGAAAAAGAATCATGGAAGAAGCATCTTTTAGACCATTTTAGTCTAACAGAACTTTCTGTAATGATGAGAGTGATCTGTATTACTGTGTCCAATATGGTAGCCACTAGGCTCATGGGACTCTTGAGCACTTGGCATGTGGCATGTGAAACCATGGAATTAAATCTTAATACTGTGTAATTAATTTAGATTCAAAATTAAATGGCCACATGTGCCAATGAATACCATGCTGGACAGCATGTTCTAGAGGGAACTGTACATTGATGCACTTCTGCGAGGGCCCGGATCTAGAGAAGGTGACTGAATGAAGAGTGATAGCTGAGACCCTTCAATGAGGCCTGCACCACACAAAGAAAAGAGGTAAGTTTACACTTTTTTTTTTACTACAAATAACCCAGAGTAGCAAAATTTATTCAGAGGCTTGAATTTGAGACATGGTCAGGCTACCTGCATAGATCAATTCCCTAATTCTCAGAAGATGAATTGGACTTGGGTCTTCTCTCTCTCTCCCAGGTAGAACACCCTCCTCTCTGTCACCATCACCACTGTTCAGAGCACTACAGCTGTATTTGGAGAATGGCACCAGAGTAAACGGTTTCCTTGATTGCCTTTCTGTGGGTTCCTTGAGTACAGGACCTATGTCCCATTTGTCTGTGTCCCCAGAAACACAAATAATATGGATGATTTATCAATGTTTCTGAAAGAAAAAGAAAAGGGAAAGGGAAAAAGAGAGGTATGAATGGAAAGAGGAAGGAAGGAGGGAAATAAGGAGGGAGGGAAGGAAGAAAAAGAGGAAGGAAGAAAGGTCTCTGAGGTATTGAGTAAGGTTACCCTGGTATTAAAGACAGAACCTCCAGGTTCCTAGTTGTGTTCATTCTTCTACACCACATTGGAACTTCCTGTTAAAGACTCTAAAAGGAAACACTCAGGACATGACCACAATGTTCCTGTTTCAAGGTATGAAGTATCATTTGACCACATTTTCTTTTCCTTCAGTAGCTCAGAAATGCATCTCTAAAAGCATAGGAAACACATGGTTGGACTATCAGGAAGCCGTGTCTTAAAGGGTAGATGTGCAGAAAGATCAAAGAGATGAGGGAGTAGGGTGACCAGCCAGTGAACAATTTAAGTGGTGTATTATTGAGATCAGAGCTGGATACACAAGTGGAAATTAAAGGGTCCAAAGTCTGCAGGACTTAGTGAGGCCAATGAAGAAGTCTCATGGTGGTAAAAAGCAGTTGGGAGGACAGGGAGAGATAATCAGAGGTTTCAAGATAGAATAATGCTGAGGGTGAGCAGAAAAGTAGGATACTGGGACAGAAATGTTCTAAAAGTCATTGGAACTAACAATTCCAAGAGAAAATGAGATTAGAAGGGAGATTGCATGGATTACTTGAACATGCATTGAAGACATCTATTCTGATGGTTAGCAAAAATTAAAATCACAGATCAGAGAACACAATAATTATGGTTTGGGGGACAAAGTAGTGAAGACTCAACAGATGAAAGAGACAGTAGGCTACAGTGTAGGAGGTAGTCTGAATGGATGCCACAGATGAAGATTTTCTGCAAGGGTAGAAGAATAATGAGTGAGAGTGGCCATGGGGGTCAAGGAGCATGCTATATCCCTTTTCCACTCCTGCCCTGGGTTGCTTGGGGTGTAGGGAATGAACCACCTTTTCTCTTTTGAGTCCCAGGAGAATCTGTAGCCCTAGAGGAAGTCAAACTCCAGTCAAGGCAAGAAGTCTAGTGAGTATTCTTGGAAGACATCCACTTAGCAGAGGAGGAAATAGAAGAAAAGCCAAGTCAGGGCTGGAGATAAGATTAGGAAAGGTGGCTTCAGGGGACAGGCAGGAGAGAGTTTGTCAAAGTGGAGCACCTGTCAAGCAACAGGAGGCGATGCGGTTGGACAGACAGATTGATAGTGGTGTCTACACAGCCTTGAATCCAAGTTGAGTTTGGACTTCTGTGGTCAGCAATGGGCAGTCTTCCAGCATCCTCTGAGTAGGTGATTAATGTGACAAAAGCCGTGGTATTTCCAAAATAATTTATTTAGAATGCCACTCAGGATGAATGGAATAGGAAATACATTGGAATTAGCAACTCCTTGTCCTTCCTAAAGCCTGTGAAAACTCCAGTTAACTTTGCACACCAGATTTTAAAATAAAAACCTACAGAGCTGTTACCTCTAACTCCTTCTGTCTTGGTCTTATAAAGATGGAACGTTATTGTCAATACAGTAGGCGTGGCTTCAGTGGGCCCTGATTCAGGCCTGCTGAGTAGAATCCGTTTTTTTTTTTTTTTCTGGCCAGTGGATCATTCAATGGAGTGGCCCACGTAAACCAGACAGCTCAACATGTAAATTAGGATGAATGGCTTGACAGGTCCCTACAGTAGTTGCCCAGAACACAACCTTCTGACGACCAAGTCGCTGCACCACATGGCCATGGCATCTGCCCTGAAATCCCGGAGTAGAGAAAAGGAGGACTGGCAGAGGTCAGTGTCGAGGTGAAAAGTCTTATCTTCATCCTGTCATATTATTTGTCATTTCCATACGGGCCACTGACAGCTGTCCGTCAAGCAAGCCTTACCCTGCTGCTGGCAAACCTCACAGCATACAAAAAAGAGACTAACGCAAGTCTGTCTTAATTAGGTGATAATTAAACATTCCAGCCAGAAACTTCCAATCAATCTGACAGAACACACCCGTTCAAAACAAGGTTTTGCAGCAATAGTCCAACAGACTGATAAGGTTTTGCCTGTCTTGCAATAACAAAACTTGTAAGTCCCCATCAAGTATCTCACAGATTTGAGGCGAGGATTAAGTAGGAATCTCCCGAAAGGGACAGGAACCTGGGGCATCCCTAGGGAGTTGTGTTCCTCTCCCCTGCAAGGGGGATGAATTACACCAGCATCAGGAGCAGAGTCAGAGGCGGGAAAGGAGCCCTGGTGACTGGTGTCCATGCTCAGAGCGGGTGAAGCACAACAGAACCATCCGCAACCCAGGGCCCCGTGTGCACCTGCGAGCGTCACCCCTCCGCGAGTGCCCACCGGCAGAACTACCATTTTCTCTATCTGGCATCTTCTGAGCAACCGTCCGGACCCGGGCAGCTCAGCATCAACCCACCGAGACTTCTAGAGAGAGCACTTCTGATTCTTAAAAAGCAAGTCAAAGGAGAGGTTGTGCTTCTATTAGGGAACTTTTAAATATCCCTAAACTCAAAATTTCCTATCTAGCAAGTTCATGGCATGCAGGGTTGAAGATAGGAAGAATATTTTACAAAACGCCTGAATTAGATTAATCCCCTGCTTAACTGATATAATTAAATATTGAATTGACCCGGAGTGCTGAATGTTACTTTTGGGTGGGAACTGTGCCACCAAATACCAAAAAGTCTGCCATTATTTCTCTGCTGCAGTGGATCAAATTAAGCTGGAGCTCCCCAGGCCTCATTTGACCTAAAATTGTTCTGATGCTGAAATGCTTTGGCAAGTGTTACACCAGTTATCTGTGATCTAAGACCTAATCAGACTATCACTTGAAGTTCATGGGGCAGCCCGGGTGGGACTGAATGGTGACAGTGTAGCACTTTTGGAAGAAATCCCTAAGTTCTAGCTCTATTTTGTAGCTGTCACTAATCTACACACACACACACACACACACACACACACACACACACACTGCAGAGAGCAGTGTGATCTAGAATGTTAGTATTGTATCTTCCTACCACAAGGGAAACTTAGACATTTTTTTCTTTTCCACTAAACCTTAAAATTAACAAGAAGCAAAATTATAAAGAGGAAAACTAAAGTCTCTGCTGGTTGGGGGTGGGTGGGGGTGGGAGGTGACAGCATCCAGAGAGGACGTCCATTAGACTAAAAGTTCCCACACAATTCAAATGAGGTGGTTTCTGTAGAAAGGTTTACAAAGATTTAACAATTTCCACCAGTATTATGAGAGGTTGCCTAATTCCACTCCTCCCTCTTAATATTCTGTTTTTTTTATTTCTTCGTTTTTGTTTCCTCTGAGATAAGAGCCTAATATACAGTTCTTTAATTTTCCATTCCTAAACAAAAGCAATCACAGTATTTTCAGTCGACTTCAAAAGCTTTTGTGTCACTGTTATGAGTCGGTATGTTTTTCTCTGTTCATGTGATTGAAGGCACTTTGTGAAAGCTGAGAAAACTCGCTTTGCATTTTTTAAAAGGTTCTCTGTGTTTAACCAAACACTTGTCCGTGTAGAGCAGGAATATGCACCTTGCAGTTTCTAGCTTGTCAGAGAAGATTTGAAGGAAAGGCTCTGCTCACCAGGGTATGTTCATCTCCCGGGATTCTGAATCTAGCATCTTGCATCCCCAATAAAATGTGTCTACCCTGAGGATGGTTTTCTTCAGGGGGGACTGACCCCCCCACTGCTGTCCCCTCCTCCCACCCCAATCAATTTGTGGTTCTGAAGCTCTCAATGTTTCTGCATTTCAAAGACCTCACCAAAGTGCAATTGATCTGTGATTCCAGTTTCCTAAAACTGTGGTAATATTTTATGAAGATATATCACCCCAGCCGTCACACAGACAAATCAGTGACTTCACAAAAACGTTGATCTCTGACTCACATCATAGTCTGAGGTGGGTCGAGTGACTTTACAGGGCACCTCCTCCAAGTGCTGACTCAGAGATCCAGGCTGCCTTGTCTCCCAGCTAGGTGGTTAGGAGCACGTCGTCTCTAAATTCGCCCAAGAAGAGGACAAGCAAGTTGGAGAAGGCACACCAGTAATTAACAGCCCCCCCACCTGGACGATACACACAAAACTCCACTCACATGTTAGAGAATGGAGTTAGCACTAGGGGCTTTGCCCGTAACTGCAAGGGAGGCTGAGAAATGAGTAGGAGTGTTTCATTTGGTAAACACTGTCTCTGACACAAGGACAGACTGTGGTACCTTTAATTGGATACTTTGTATGCTTTTGAAAGACATCTCTTGTATTATTGGCTTGTCTTCCTATTTAATTTTGTGTCTGTCATGGCTCCCAGTTCTACTGTAAGTACTTTGAGAATAGAAACAATATGTCACACATCTTTGTGTCTCTCTTCATATCCAGCAAAATGTCTTTCCTATAATTGGTTCATTCAGCATTCAGTCGATAAATACTCATCGAGTTTCCATTATATGCACTGTTTTAAGTCCTGGGAGTGCCTTGGTGTGAAAATACACTCATTTCTCCCTACTGAATTTATAAAATCGATTAAATATTCACGCAAGTAAATGTAAAATTGTCGACCATGCTGAATATTAGGAAGTAAAAACACGTTGTGTCACAAAAATACTCTTAGAACCAAGTTTAAAGACAATGGTGGTATTGAGTAAACTAAAACAAAAAAAAAATCCAAAAAACAAAAACAAACCAAAAAAAAATTGTCATGTGGATTGTGGGAAATCTTGCGCCATGGAGATTCCAAGAGGTAGAGAGCAATGCAAAGGGGTGCTGGGCAATTAGCAGGTGCTCCTGAACTCCCTGGAGGAGTGAAGTTTTCCACCAGCATTCCCTCATTTCCTGTACTGTGCCGGTATGATAGGCAACATGTCAGGAGTAATAAAGAAAAATGGCAGTGTAGCTACAACACAAGACACACATCTTTGGGACATTTCCATTCTGTCAGCAGTTTTCTGTCATACTCTAATGGGATCATATGAATAATTTTGTTTCCTCTAATAGGAACCCCCGAAATATACAATCTCGTCAGGTTGTTTTTATATCATTCTATGAAAAAATGAATAGTAACATGATGAAAAGAAAAGATAAGCAAGAGAAATACAAGTAAAATGGAATATTTGTGGACATGATTATTTTAGATATTCATATGGCATCTGTGATAAGAATGTTGTTTCTGCCTGTTCCTCTGTACTTGATGAACTATGGGTAGTTATCCGAGAATGGCAGGCATCTTTGTCTTCCTATGTTTTTATACTGGGAAAGGAATGTGTCTCCTTGACTTACATATGTTGTTTTATTTATTTATTTTGCTCCATCGTGTGCTTATGAGCTTTCAGTCTGCTCCCATGGCATAATCCAAATGACTTGGACAATTTGTTATTGTCGGTTTTGAGATGAGAACATGAATGCACCCTGCAGCCCTAAAAGCCTATCAGTTCAAACTCTGATGATTGTCATTTACAATTATTTCAGCAAAGCCTCCTTCTTTTCTTCCAGAATCGTTTGGGGAATTTTATCTGGTGTTTGCCCGTGTTATTAAACGAGTTTCTCATAGGCTGGGTTGAAATCCAAAAGTGGATCAACCATAATTCCCATACTACAGTGAATGCATATAATAAGCATTTAATAAACACCAGTTAAAATGAAGTCAGTTGAACTGAACTGAACTGAACTGAAAAATTAAAGACTTGTGTGGTTCAGCAAATTAGAACATTCTGTTAAAAATGGACAATCCAATCACTTGCCCTACAGTGACATGCTGTGCCTCCACACAGAGTGTAGGTGTGTAAGTAAGCACGTGCTTAGCCAGTCATGTATTCGAGCACTGAAAGCAGGTTATTTTTGTTGTATAATGTCTTTGTGAGTTTCCTGTCTTTGTAACTCAAAAAATATGGGCCCTCACAAACCAAGGAGGAAGGGATGAATGAGTCAACAATGGTGTTGGGAAAATTGGCTTCACTATACGGAAGAAAAAAAAAATTCTCAAGTTAGATTTTCACCTCAGACCACACAACAAAATAAATTCCAGCTGACGTTGAAAAGTGAAATGCAAAAAAGTAAAAGCATCAAAAAAACTGGAGGACCATCTGCAGATTTGGATCGGCAGAGAAGGGGGTGGGGGAACAATGGCACTTCTACCTTTACTTTATACTTCTGTTTTGTCTTTTAAAAAACAATACGCAACAATTACATGCATAATTTTCAAAATGGAGAGGAAATGTAGATGAATATTTTATTGATCTTGGGGTGATGAAAGACTTTCAAAACCTAGAAGCCATGGAAGAAACACCAAAAGGAAATCAACACATTTGGTACAATTTCTGTATGTCAATAAAAGCATCAAAATGTAAAAGATGCATGAAAAATTGGGGCAATGTTTGGCACCGATACTGCGAAGTATTCACACCATCAATGTCTAAAGAACAACTACAAGTTTATAAGGAAAACATGCACCCTATGTTAGAAAAGGGTATAAAATAGCTGTTGCACAGAATATCATTAAAAGAAAAAAACACTGCTAAAATAATAAATAAACATATGCAGGAGAGGAAAAATTTTTCTTCCACCCTTCTAGGTTCTTTTGACTGGTCTATTAATTAAATTGACAAAAGACAGATTTACCAGAGAAAAACAAATTTGACTTAATATGTATGGGAGCCCCACAAAGACATGAGAAGCTGAAAGACAATTGAGACATATAAACTATGCCATCCTGAGCTAAGACGGGGATAGAAGTCTAGGGCTATAAAGGGTAGGAAGACAATTCACAAAGAGATGGGAAGAGCAAATATTGGGTAAACAAATGTTTCCCATGCCTTGCAGAGACAATAGGGCCCACAGAGGAATCTAAACAAATGGGCCCTGCCAAGCTGCATTCTCCCCACCACCCGCCCCATCTTCCCACACCCAGCCCACACTTTCTGTAGTGATCCCTGGTTATAGCTCTTTCCTGGGCCAGGCCCTCTATCTAAATCCTCAGAGGCAAGTAAGGGGGAGGTAAAAGGCTCTTCCTTTGTCTTTTGGGCCTTGACTATCTTCAGCTCCAAATACCCATACCAAGGCGGCACATTTTGGGGGGGCTCATTTTGAACCCCTTCAATGCAACAGTTGTTGCACCAGAATGCCCACCATAGCCTTATTTATAGTATTAGAAAATTTAGAACTGATCTCAATGTGTAATAGCAGAATGTTAAGTGGACTATTGTCTGAAGAGTGTATATATGATGACATAAGGATATTCTAATCATACAAACGCAAAAAGGACTTCAAAAGCAAATACAAAATTTTTAATTTCGTAAAACGTGGGTCTGTGTTCATGCACACGTGCATGCAAGATCATGCTTAGGAGGGAATTTTTCCCCTAATATATTTCCTCAAATATTTTTCCAAAAATACTAGCAGTGCTTATTTCTTGGTAGTGAGGTTACTATCATTTTCATTCTTCTGTCTTTCTATAAGGAGCATGCATTAGTTTATAATCAGAAAAAAAATAAAAGAAGCATTTATTTTATGCTCAGGTCTTCTCCTTCCTTTCAAAAAAATTCCGCACGTTAAGTTTAGCATTCTTAACCAGATAAAATACTGTGAAAACTCTGAATGAAAGACACTGAAGATCATTTATCTGCATGTAACTTTCATGGATTTCTAGTTTAGCATAGAGCATAATGCTAGTGAATTAATTTAATTTTAACTTGACCCATTTAATATCTATGCCCATGCTCTTTTTTTTCTCACCATCATCTCCTCTCCTACTGGTTGGCTTATTTTTTACCGAAGTGCCAACTAATATGGGACACCTTGAGAGTGTAAATTGCACTTTTTGAAATAGATCATATCTTTTTTTTTCTCATCCTTTGGAAATCTTTAAATGGAATGAGTAGAACAAATAGCTGACAGGTAGGCCCTTAGGGATAAGATCTATTGAATTTTTCCTCATTAGGGATGTAGACTTAGGCCTACATTATAATTTTTCCCCATAATTCGGACAAATCCTTCACTACTAACTGAATTCTTTTTGGTCCAGGTGTAAAGCATCTAGATCATTTCTAAATAAACATAGGTCATCCTCACGCCTTTAGCCACTTAATATCTTTCTTTAATGGTTTCACTTCTTGTCTTCCTGGTTTCTCTGCCCCATCACTGGCTTCCAGTTTTGTTTTGTTTTTTTGTGTCCGGTGTGGTGGGGGGGTTGAGTGTTAGTTTTTCTGTGGATTTTGTTTTCTTGTTGTTATTTTTGTTTTTTCATTTTGTTTTGTTTTGTTTTTAAGTAGATCAGAAATAGCTGTGAAGGATGGATGAAAAGGCAGAGTTGAAAACACACAGTTGATAGATGACACTTTACAGTCCTGTGCTCCATACTGATTTAAAAAAACAACAACCAAAGAGCAGGCAGCCATCTAATCAGGATGGATCCCACTCCTGAATAAATATGTCTCCCTTTCTAATGCCTAAAATTTGATTATTACTGAATGATCATTTGCAATAATCCTTGTCCTTTCCAGATTTCCTCCCTGAAAACGTAAATACCCCTGAAAATGGACTATAATTTTTAAAATAAATTCTCTTCCTACTCACACAAAGGATGAGTTTTTCTTTAGGATTTCATTTGTTGTCAGCAAAATCCTGTGGGCCCCAAAGCTAAAGGTTCTACAAAAGGGAGATGGGGAAAACCAAGTATTAAACCAAGGGCAAACCTTGTAAACTTCATCACAGTGTATTGGGAAAGCCCCATGCATATTCTGGCAACATGCCCAGTGCCCTCTTTCCCTCCTTCGTGTTATCGGAAGTGGAAAGAAAAAAGAAAACCCGGGGGGGAGATAGCAGCAAGAGGACCGGTGGTAACTCCACCCCTGTATCATGAATGTCCAGGAACAGACCAGTGGAAGGCGGGCATCTATAGAGCAGGTAGATATTAGACTCTGGCTCAGCTTCTTTATCGGCACAGGAAGGGAATGACAATAAGATCACTAATGAAAAAGCCACATTTTGACAGCCCTGGCTCTGTCTCAGCTATAACAATAAAATGTGAATTGCAGAACACGACCCAATAACAGGAAACAAGAATAGCGCTGAAGGTGTTTTGGTAAACAATGGCAGTTTTCCCCACTGAGGTCTTGATTAGTACCCTCAGCAAATCTAGAGAAAAGGATAAGGCTTCCCTGTCAGGAGGGCTGACCACAACCCCATGTAATGCTCATCCATCTCTGACATCCGTGCCCAAGACACACTCTTATGGCAGAACCATCCACCTTGACCTAGGACAGGTAATGAAACATAAGGACAGTCTTTCCCTGCTCTACTTCCAGCTGCTTCACATGGCTGCTAATAAAGATGCTTGGCTTTTACGTTGTCCATCTGTGCCCCAAAAGCAAACATGGAATTGCGTCTTCCTCTTTGGTCTGTCCCCCAGCCTAGAAGAATGTGTCCTGCGGAAGACAAGCCAACCTTCGGCTGACCTCTAGATGCATTCATTAGGCTCGGCTTCAATACTTTCGACAGTGTCTCCACATCTCCTGTTTCTATAAAACATATTTGTTTATTTTAAAAAGTACAAAAGCACTATAGTAGTCTTGTTAGCAATCCAACAGAATCAAGCCTTGTTCACAGAAGCCCTTGGATTCCAGTGTGTCTGATTTTACCCTGGGTTGTTTATTTTCTATTTAATCCAAGAGACTCCAGAGCATGGGTCAAAGAATTGAAAGCAGGGTTTGAAAAGGACTTGGAGAAGTTTTGCTTTGGAAGCCAATGTAAAAATTAGATTCTTATCTACTCTATAATATTATTATTTTGAGCATTTATGAGGACTGCTGTTTGAACATAATCATTCTCTAAGGTTTTCATGCCCTAACAATTTGGCATCAATGTTTTGGGGGAATTTTAAACTAAACAACAGTACTAACACCTAGTATTGCCAAAGCAAATAGCATAGATCCATTGGCCTTCTGTTCCTTTTACTCAAAAGCTATTGAGCGAAATCAGTTGAAATTCTACCCAGAATCTTGAACAGGAGAACTTGGAAGGTACAGTTGACTCTCATAATTGCCTTCTACCCACCACCTGGAACAGCATTTATGGGAATCATCTTTATATGAATAAGTTTTGAGACAAAATAATCCACTCTCGTGTGACACAGGAAGGGGTTCCAGATTCAGGGCTTGTTTGGCTGTGACAACAAGGCCACCATGCATACACTGGCAATAAAGAAGGAACTAAAGCTGGGGAGAGAGCAGCTCCAGGGCCTGCAGTGTGGGAAGAGCAGGGGCAGGTAAAGGATGCTGGCTGGAGCACACAGTCAGTATAGAGATTAAAAAAAGATGTCTCCATATAGGAATATCATTGGCAGGTGCTCCATATATAGAAACAGAGGGTAACCAATAGGTATAGCTTTTTCCGCTTATCCCATAGTGGAAAAACTATTTAGAGCTCCCTGAAGCCACCAGCCACAGAATCTGCTTCAGAGGAACAGGGTAACATGTCCTCTACATGGTATGGTCCTCTACAAGAATGGTATGCTGATCTTCTCAATTTTCTTCACAGTTAAAAATTCACAAAAATGTCACAGTTAAAGAGACCATAGATAGAGCCTTGTCAGCTTACTGGCAGTTTCTCAAGACCTTTAAATGAGTCTCATCTGATTTGAACACAAGACCCTGTAATTCTCCATTTGATTCATTGAGAACAAGCTTCCTTTATTTACAGAATGCTCTATAATCTTTAAAGATTTTCCTATATGGGCAAAACTTTTTGTCCCATTCATAATACTTACACACACTTGCAAGTGTACTGCTGTGTATACACACATACACACACTCATATAAGTTTATGAGCCTTATCCTATACAGAGAAAGTTCATAAGAACAGCTCATAAATGTCATCCATATGTTACCTATCCTGCCTATTTGATTCTTGCTTCTTCAAACCCACCTGTCTACTCGAAAAGAAGAATGAAGTTCCTTGGGATACCTATGAGATTTATATTGAGTTTTTTGTTGTTGGCTTTGAATTACAACTGGTTAAAATAAAGGCATGTCAATACCACATGATACAGTTACATAGTCCCCACTGCCTCAGTTTTCTTGACTATAAAGGAAGAATAATCACAGTACCTACCTACCTACCTCGCAGGTTTTTGTGAGGATCAAATAAGGTAATTCATGTAAAAGACTTGGGATAGTGCCTGACACATAATGAACACTCAAAATATTGTACTATTATTAGTATACAATGCCATAAACTACACAAGGCAAATTACCATTCAGTTGGGTTAGAATTCAAGTCAAATCAATAAATATGCATTATCTACTACATATAATTACTATTGTAGAAAATACATGTTCATTAGTAGATGCTCAGTTTGAACTCCATTAAATGTTTATCAGCTATCTGAGTGGCCCCTGGGAAGTCAGGGTTAGCCTATTATTCTGCTTTCACTGGCCTAGGACTAAAAAAATTAGGCAGGAAGAATGCACTCATTCAAACTGGGATGTGTCCAGAACATGAGGTTAAGGAGATCTATTAATAAATTGTGACTTCAGTAATTAAAGGTACACACATAGGCATCGTGCATGCTAGAGTGACATCTTGTTAATAGACTGTCCTGGCAGAGAGGGGTGTTCTTTTAAGCTTTTTAGCAGCAACAAGCTGCTTCCTAGTCAGGAATCTTAAAATAACTATGTCATTACATAAACATTCTACATCCACCTTATGCCAACCCATGTTCTGTTTCTTTTGGAAGAGAATGAAATAAGATGAATAGGCATGACCCAGGAGCCTGTGTTAGAGAATGCTAACATTCTTTAAGATGGTGGATTTTCTAAAAATTGTGAAAAAGGGCCAGTGTTAAAGGTATGGCTGACCTTTGCAAGATTATTTTAGTGCAAAGGTTCTTTGGTTTTACAAGCTGACATGCCAGAGTCAACATAAATAAGGTGCTAGGAGAATATTGCCACAGAGGTAAGAGCATAAACTTACGTAGCTATCTCAGTGTGGCCAACTGGGCCCTGGGGAGGAGACCAGTCCACACAGCTACATAAATAGCGACTATGGCCTGGCCAACAATTCAAAGAGCACTAGGTGTATTGTCTTCAGAATTAAATTGCATTAGGAACAAATCAGATATAGTGAACACCTCACATAGGCAGACATGAGCTCTGGGCCACTTCAGCCTGGGAGGAAATCTTCTGCATTAGCAGACTCCAGTGGCAGTGAGCTAGGTCCGACTGATATTTGGGTCCAAATCAAACAGGTCCCAGAGGAGAAATCAGACTTTTCAGTGAATAAGAGGAGGTCCAGCATGTAGGGAATCAGCAGTGAAAGAGACAGGGAAAGAGGAAGATACCTAAGGATGGTTTAGGCAGTTAGCATGGAACAAACTTGACAAAACATGATTTATAGTCAGCTGGAGGCACTGGAGAAGAGGGGCAGAGACTAATGACTTGATCTGATATCTAAGTAGGATTTGGTCACAAAGAGCAAATCAAAAGACCAGGAATTAAAACGGGAACCAAGAAGTGGACTAACCAGCTGCTGAATCACCGGGAATAATTCTCCTAGAAATAAGGGTTTTATTGGTAGAAGGAAACTTGCTTAATATGTTTAATAACTAGTCCTTAAATATGGCACTCAGTGAACCATAACCTCACCACAGTTAATTTGGGTCAGTACTGTGACTTGTTTGACCAGTAGGATTTGCCAGAAGTGACACTGTGTATTGGGAACAGGGCCTTAAGAGATTTATAGCTTTCATTTTTACCTCTTGGAATGCTCCCTCTTGGAATTCAGATGCCATGTTGCCATGTGGCCCAAATCTCCTAGAGAGCTTCTCTGATCAACAGCCCCGGCCTGAGTTCCTAACAAAGCCAACAGCTGCCAGCCATGTAAGGAAGCCATCTTGGATGTCCAACCAAATCAAGCCCCCAGGATCCAGCCCTCACTCACATCACCTGGAGCATAAGGACCACACAGCTGAGCCCAGTCAACTCACAGAATCATAAGAGATAATTAAATGATTATTGCAGTAAGTCACTCAGTTTGGGGACAGTTGTTATAAAGCAACTGAAAACTGAGTGTGATAGTTTCAGGGGACATGAAAGCAATATTAAACTAAGCAATGATTACATCAGCAGGCACTTGAAATGAATTTGAATCTTCTTTTAAAAATTTAAATTCCATTCAACATATCCTCTTTAAGAAGACAGAATTTTGCATAACTTGTGAAAGAAAACTTCCCATCAAAAATATTTAAACTTTTAACATTTATTTATTGTTGAGAGTGACAGAGAAACAGAGCGTGAGAAGGGGAAAGACAGAGAGAGAGGGAGACACAGAATCTGAAGTAGGCTTCAGGCTCTGAGCTGTCAGCACAAAGCCCAATGCGGGGCTTGAGCCCACAAACTGTGAGATCATGACCTGAGCCGAAGATGGACACCTAGCTAAGTCACCCAGATGCCCCTTCCATCAAAAATATTTAAAATCAACATTGTTTTATGAAAGGCAACCAATTTATCTAAAGAATTTCTCCTTGTTGTATTGCTATAGTTCAATTAAAAGTAGGATGGGGTTGGGGGCACCTGGATGGCTCTGTCGGTTAAGTGTCAGACTCTTGATCTTGGCTCAGGTCCTGATCTCACAGTTTGGTCAGGGAGTTGGAGCCCTGTGTCAAGTCCCTTGTGGAGCCACACATGGAGCCCCATGTCCAGCCCCACGTCGACAGCATGGAGCCTGTTTGGGATTCTGCCCCTCCCCTCTCTCTCAAAATAGGTAAATAAACGTAAAACAAAACAAAACAAAACAAAAGTAGGATGGGGTGAAATAAAGTTTGAAAGAAAATGCCAGATTTCCCAGACAGTTTCACACGCAAAATTATCAACAACTTTTGCTGTATCATGTCTTCTCAAGCAAGACATTGCTGTCCCTTTATTTGCTACTATAGCTAGACACAGGATTTCCTGCATTGAACTTCTCAACCTTAAGAAGGCCTCTGCTCATCACAGTTATGGTTTATGTGCTATTACCTCTGTGTTTGTTCCAAAAGCCAACAACTAACAAAGCATCATGCTGAGCATAATGCCAGAGAATAGAAGAAGGTCAAAAGAATGGGTCAGACTTGGGGAAAACAGAAAGGGAGCCGAAATCCTAAGTCAACACCTTGAGAATTAATGTCACAGCCTTTGCCAAAACACCAAAGTGAGTCCAAGTGGGGCAAGATAGACCAACATGAATCAAGGTGGGCTAAGGTGAGTCAAGGTGGGCTGTGTTGAGCCAAGGTGAGTCAAGTTTTGGAAGGAAGGAAGTCAAGACACCAGTCAGCATTTCCCTGATTACGTAAAGTCAAGGGTTTGGAAGCTATGCCATCAAATAAGGAAAGATTTAACTATTAGGTCAGAGTTCAAGTCTGCCAAGATCTGGACTCATGAAGATCAAACCAATTATCCTAGGAGACAGAACTCAGAAATGGTCTCAAGATTCTTTCATACTCTATCTGGGAATATCAAATGGTAACCAGAAGAGTATAGACCATAGCCCATAAATATTTGGAGAACTGAATGTTTCTCTTTTGCAAGTAAAATAATCAGGATGGTTTTCAAATAGAGAATGACATGATGTTGAAGTCCTATCACATTTTATTCTTTACAACTTTTGAAGTATGAAAGGAATACTGCTTGAATAATTCCATTACATTGATTCCCATCATTTGGCATTCACTGATCATGCAGAGCATGTATTAGTTGGCACTCAGCACATAGCATTAGAGGGAAAGTTTCCTCTGTTTGCAGAATGATCATGACTGACATCAACCTATATGACTACACCCTTGTCCTTGACTATCTTCACTACAGTGTGACTTCAGGAAATAGGACCTTGAGTCATGAATTAAAAGCCTCTCATTCTTTCATATATCTTTCTCAAAGGAACTACTAGATGAAAATAAAAGCCATTTGAGGGGAAATATTTAACAACAATAATGACCAAAAAGTCACTTTGAGTGGACCAAATACTGACTTGTGTTTGGAATGGAAGATTTCCCACTGCAGATCCAAATCTCAGAAACTGACAACTTCAAAGTACTTTCTGAAGGTTTGGGCTTGAAGTCCTTTACACTGGGATGGACACTTGAGTGGACGCATAGGTGATCCATTTGCATGACGGAATTATTACTCAGTTGAATGATGAACCTTAACATTTCTGCAGAATGGCACAAATCTCCCTACTCCTCTGAAAAACCTAGCAAATGAAATTCAGTTCAGTGGCAAGAACAAGAACTATTGGGTTTTCATGACACTTCATGGCTGATCATAAGTCTAGAATGGTGTATCTTCATATGGAACTATGTTAAAATCTCTTAAATATATCCTAATGGAAAGAGTAACCAATTTGTAAATGATGTTTTTTTTAAAAGAAATTAGCTTACGAATTTCAAATGCATAGAGTAACTCTAGCTAATAAAATACTGACAAACAAAATTCATTGGGGACCTACTTTAATGAATAGAGGGATTAATTTTTAATTAGTATATTAGTTGTTTACTTATAAATGGCAACAATATTCTATCTCATAAATTCCAAATTAGCATAATCCAAATATAGTTTTATTGTAAAGAATTCTTTGGCAGCTAATTCAACAAACTTTTATTGAGAACCAACTCTGTACTAGGCTCTGTGGTAGATATTACAGTTGCAAAGATTAATTGGATATAGTCTCTGCCTCAAGGAGTTGACAATATAGTGAACAAGAGAAGGATGTAACTCATTGTTATATAATGTGATAAATGCTATGCTTTTATGATGAACAGTATGCTTTCAGAGGGCAAGGGAGGTAAGATTAATTCTACATAGAGAACATATAAGTATTTCATAGAAGAAATAATATTGGATTTGGATATTGAAGATTAAGTAAAAGCTCACCAAATGCAGAAGAGACAGTAATGGACCAATGTGGAAGAAAAGTATGTTGTTAGGAAGGGGTGAAGGATCTTTGGGAAATAGCATGACTGTAGCAAAGGGAACCTGGCAGGGAGACAGAAGATGAGACTGGAAAGAAGTATGATGCCAGGCCACAAATGCCCTTGAATCTCTTCTGGAGGTGGCCATTTATCTTACATTGAGGAGCTAGAAGGAGTTGGAAGACAGAAGGCAATTTGAGCGAATTCCGATGTGTGGAAATAACAATTCAATCAGTTGTCCCTACTGCTTCAGAGAGAACTAGGAATTCTATAGTAAGAAAGCAACGAGAGAGAATCCGTTTCAGCTTTCAACTTCCAAAAAAAATTGCTAAAAGTCACTACTTTTAATTTTCAAGAACCAGTATTTTGAAAGGAATAAAAGGGTTTGCATATCAAAAGGCAAAGCCCTGGTAGAGCTGGCAGAATGTTTAAGAACACAGTTAAAAATTACTTATTATTGCATAGTCTCTGAATCTGTATCCCCCACACTCACATGGCTTAAGATCAGTAACTCTGGTACCATATATCGTTCTTTTATCAATCTCGTGTCTCTCTGAGATGATGCTAAAATAACAATGAAGAGACAATTGGCATAAATCCAGAAGTATTCATATATCCATGAGGCAAGTGAAGAGTTTATCCATAAATAGTAAATTAAGGAGAGAATAGATGAAGTAGTAGAAGAAAGAACACTTTGTTTGCCAGATGGACATTCTACAAAATTTGCAGGGGTGGGGCAACCAGTGGGGTTCCCTGAACTTAAGACTACTTTGAAAAGTGGGGTCAGCTCTGAGAGAGGACCGAGCCTCTGAGTGAGCACCTCCAGTGGCCATAGTCAGGGAGTCTTGAGGGACCTAATCCTGCCTCCTCTGATTGCATCCATTTCAGTGAACATCGCTCATGTTGCTTGCCCCTAGAGGCTACTTGTCCCTTGAGGACATCTTGTCAACAGCTACCTGCACTTAGACAGCAGGGAAACATGCCCAGGCCTCCAGACCATTCAGTTCAGCCAAATCCCCCTTATGGAACAGCCTCCTCTTCAAATCGCTAGGGCACTTCAAAGCCTCCAAAAGGAAGTGAGGACTTCATACCCACAGGAAGTACTATGAAAGAGGATGTACCTTATGAAAAAGAACATACCTTCATACTTCAACTGAGAGGAGAGGGGAGGGACTTGGAGGCTGAACAAAGCCAGCTTGAGATTTTACCTCAGCCACAGCAGTGGAGAAACCCACTACTGTAGAATATCACATGAATGTATTTCAAGATCTATCCACCCAAATCTCTGTCCTCAGTATATTTGCGTAATCCCACAAAGAATTTTTGTTTGCCTCTGCCACACAGCAAAGCTGGGCTTCTGACCTCAACCAGTTCTCCCCAGAAGGTGCCTGTGGGCACTTCATAGTCACTCAGGGAAAAGGCAACTGGGTCTTAGGGAAAGCATTATGCCATCCAGGTATTCACATAAGTGTAGACAATTGATAAAAGCACAAAGGACGTGTGAATGCAGTTTTCTCTGTATCCATCAGTCACGGGTATTTGAAAATAACCATTCTTCCAGAGGTGCCTGGGTGGCTCAGTTGGTTAAGCATCTGTCTTGATTTTGGCTCAGGTCATGATCTCACGGTTCATGAATTCAAGCCCCGCATTGGGCTCTGTGCTGACAGTGCGGAGCCAGCTTGGGATTCTCTCTCTCCCTCTCTCTCTGCCCCTCACTGTTCTCTCTTTCTCTCTGAAAATAAATAAACTTAAAAAAAAAGAAAAGAAAAGAACCATTCTTCATGTCCAGTTCTGAAGGCTACCAACTCCTTAGCAAAGGTTCAAGGTACTCACTATAGTATAAAGTCCTAAGCTATTTCAATGGATGAGTCTGGGTACAAACACGCACATTCACCTTTACCAGATTTCTTTAGTTCCACCAAAGGTAAGGAATGCATTGAAGGCTAGTAGTAGCAAGTTCCAACTACAAGAAATGCTTGCCCAGTTCTGTTGACAGCAGATAGGCATTGTATACGTAGATTTTCCTGGTTTTTTTCCATGTACAAATGCCTACAAAAAGATAAATGGAAAACAAAGACACAAGCCATGACCTCTGCTCTGCCCTCTAGGACTGCAGAGTCCTATAGAATCCCCCAAATTAAAATCTGAAAGTGTTGATTTTATGAGTCCCTGACATATACATCATAGGAGAGCCTTAGAAAGAAACTCAAAGCTAACAGAACAACTTTTTTGTTTCCATGAATGGGACATGGATTGTGTTTAAGAGAGCAACTTAGAAGAGAGCTGAATAACTCCTGATTTTTCTGGAGATGGCTAGAAAGAATAAGGTCTGTAAACTATAGAAATTGTATGATCATTTAGTAAAGAACTATTAATAACTGCATAATCCATATATTTGCATATATATACACACACATATATATACACACACATATATACACATATGTATATATGTGTGTGCGTGTGTGTGTGTGTATATATATATATATATATATATATATATAGGAGAGAGATATATACACACACGCACACACATATATATACACACTATTATTTAATCAATATGGAGCCTATTTGAGATTATGCTAAAAACAAACAAACAAAGAAGAGGTGCTTGATGTAAATCTAGAAGTCTTAATATGCCTATGGGGTAACAGCATCTCAGACATTGTGTTCATATGTAACAGTCATAAGCTGGGGTTGAGTTTCACTACTCTCTTGTTAAGGAGATCTCAAGGCAGTTTTGTTAACTCTCCCCTGCAAGTGAAGATGATGAAGGTCTTTCCCATCCACACTACCATTTTTACTCTCTCATATTACAGGCCTCACCCTCTTTTGAGGGGTTAAGCCTGCCTTGTCAAAGCAAGGTTTGGAACACACAGGACAGTTAGAGGGGGCTCAATAAAGCCTCGATCACAGGTGGGCCTCATTCCTGATGTACACAGAGGACCCTGAGATTCTGTCCTTTTCTGAATTTGAGATAAAATCAGGGATAATGGAAGAGACCTGAGGCTGCTATGGCAGCAGAAAGGGCCTCTGGGACTGGTGAGACCACTGGTGAGCCCCAAATCAAGGTGGAGAGATATTCACCTGACACCCACCTTCACCCACCTGACAATGTGGGACCGTGGGGAACAAGTTATTCACACCATCGTGCCTTGCATGTGGGAAGGGCTATTGTGGAAGCACAGGTACAAATCAGACCCTAGTTCTTTTTACACTAGGGTCCTGAGGAAGGGGGTAGGGTTCTTCAAGGATCCTAGCAGCAAAGATGTACTTGGGAGAGAAATTCAAATAGTCTCATAACGTGAGTGAGTGTCATCACATACCCAGTCAAGAAGAAATCTCTAACTGTCTCTGTTTACCCCCTACTCCAGTAGAGGTATTCAGGGATTTTCTGTCTACAGCACCTGAATCTCCTCCAGATGTCGCAGGCCTCAAGTCTTGCTTTATGGGGTTTTCAGATGTCCTGATCATTAACAAAGGATTTCTCCACACGGGAAAATGGTTGGACTGCATCTCTGATATGGGGTCATGACTGCTGCAAGACCACCAAGGGAAGGGTAGACAGGTGTTGATGGAATTAGAAAGCATATAGATATTTCAAGAAAGTTCCTCCTATGTGTGGTTGAGAAAAGAAATCGTACACAGAGGGGGCAGTGTGTGGATCAGAGGTAGGAGAGGGCAGATATAGGGCAATGCAAGAGGGAGGACCTCAGACAGGCAATGGCAGTGGGAACGGAGAACACCTTTTAGATGTAGCAGGTTGAGGGCGGGAGACATTGAAGAAGGTGAGGGAGAGAAAAGAGTATATTAGGATGACTTTTAAGCTTTAGCTTGGGTGTCAATAGATTGCAATGTCATGTTCTAAAATAAGAAACGACCTTTTAAGGAAGAAATAATTTGGAATTCTGGAGACAAAGCCAGATTGCACTGGAAAGAAGGAAGAATGTAATTTAAGGAAATGGAGGTTTAAGCTACAAAAGTGAGGACATGAAACGAAGGTGAGAGGTGTAACCTACTACCTACTACATGCTACATACTACATACTGCATATTACATACAGGGATACCTACTCCCTGTTCTTTAATCTAGTCCCCTGTTCCAGTACCTGACAGTTGGAGAGGCACATGAAAGATCCAGGAGATCCTTCATTAAACTCTCCAATTATGGCCTAACCCTCTTTTCTAATTAATGGAGGCAGGTTACCCCCACTCCCTAATACACACACACACACACACACACACACACACACACTTCAGACTTAATAGATATTTTCTGCCACAATTTTTCTTGTTCTACCTCCAGCAGAAAAGAGAAAGAACTGATCACCGTTCTCCGTAGACTTTCCCTCCTTGGAAATCAAAGTTAATTAACATTTACTGAACCTTTCCTGGACACATGGCAGCATGCCAAATTCCTAAAGGAAAATGAGAATGGATGTGTAGGTGTGAGACTAAAAACACATCAGAGGAGAAGAAGGAAGCCAGCTTAACAGGTTAGAGCCAAGTTTAGCACTCTTCTTCCCATGGTTGCAAGACTCTGCCCCCTCAATAAACAAACACACTCATAGTAGAAACCATTTGCATGCATACATACATAGCATTTAAGTTCCTTAAAATCAATTCTTAAGCTCAAACACTGAGCCCTTTCTAATCACCTTCCTACAAGTAATAAAAGAACGTGAGTATCATGACATTGAAAATTGTTCTGCACTAATATCTACAAGCCCAATCCAGTCCCTCACGGGTCACAGGACTTGGAGATGCTACATCTACAGGTTCACCCTAAGCTACTACACATATAAGTCCTTATCACGCATGTTCATTGGCTTTCCTTTGCTAAGAGAAATTCTTAACCCAGACTGCCATTAGCATGATTGGGTGTTTAAAAATACAGGTGCCTGGGCTGCCCACTCACAGACTTTGTATCTATGGAAGTTAGGCCCATTAATGATATCTTTGTTAACCTCCCCAGAAGATTCTGATGGGTAATGCCACGGGATATCCTATATCTCTAGACCTATAAATCAAACCTGACTCCTATCGACTTTTCCAAATCTACCTCCAACCATTTCTTACAAACACTAGCCACTGAAGCAATGGCCTGATGGTTCCTACTTCTCCCATTGCCTGTACATCTACCTGGGACACATCCCTTCACCCCCCACGCCCCTTTCCACAGAGTACATTTCTGTCAAGGTCTAGTTCAAGCCAAGCAGAAAGTAAACCTATTTCTAAACATGTATATTCTAGTGCTGGCCTAGCTCGGTATCTCAGTTTCCTTGTGAAGAGAGTTGTCACCAGAATCACTGTTCAAAGAGATCATTATGATGGGGAGAGACCCATAGCTATTCAGTCCATTGCTGTCTACGTTTGGGTGTGGGATTACATTCACTGTGCCCACTGTGACATCCAGTATGTGGTTAGTCCCCAGATTTAAGCTTCTCCCTTATAGCAGTGAGTTTTATACCGACTTATCTATCCTACATTCAAAGTCATACCCACTGAAAGCATGTGTAAGGCCCTTCAAATTGAAACCCTCCTCACAGGGCAGCATGAAATCGTGTATAGCCCAAAGGAAGTAACCAGTCACTGGTTCTTGGATGAGGTGAAGTACCAGTGGATGAGTTGGGACAGAGGAATCAGGGAAAGCCTCAGAAAGTGTCTGCTCTTCTGATGGTCTCACCAAATACTTAGATCTAGGAAGGTTTTTTTTTTTATTCTTAAAAAAAAATGAGAACAACATAATTGTATTTTTGTCTGCTCTCTTATCTGAGAAACGTACCCAACAGTCACGACTGGACAATTTCTGGTGAACCCTCCTTCCTCAAGAGTTAGAACCCAGGCAGCCTGTTGTCTGAGGAAAGACTACTCTGGAAAAGAATCTCTCCCACTGCCTTCTACCAGCTACCTTCCCTAATATACGTGAACCGCATCTAAACCAAATTTCTGCCCTAGGATGTAGGGCGGGGGATGAACTAGGCCTTGATAGTTGAGAAACAAAGGTCCTAAGGCAGTCATGTCCACCTCACAGGCACTCAGAATCTCTATTGATTCTGGAAAAAAACAGACAAAGCACCTGTTGGAGCCAGAAGTTTGGGCAGGAAGACCTCTGAGAGGGAGGTGGGTGGGGGGCTTACAAATATGGCTCCTATGGGAAGTGAGAGGCTCTCTGTCTGCCTCTACGCTTCAAATACCAGGTTGGTGACAGTTAAAACCACCCCAGTAACAAGCATGAGAAACAGAAACTCTCTTCTATGATTTGTTTCCAGTGCCCTCTCCTCCTGAAACTAATATAACATTACGTGTCAATTATACTCGTAAACATTTTTAAATAAATAAATTAAATTAAATAAGTATGATCAAAAGACAATAGCGAAACAGAAAAAAAGAAAATGCAATTTCCAGAATGCATTTTATCAAAACAAGGATCAGAATTCTCTCTTCTTAAAGAAAATTCAATGATCATATGAACACTCTTTAGCATTCTAGGTCACAGAAGTCGTTTGTATACACACAGAACAGCATGTCTCCCAGTGATTTGAGTTATATTTTTGGTTCTCATTGCACAGAGTTAAAAATCTAAAGAAGCATAATCAATTTATTGTCAACTTATGAAACATTTTAGACAGTAAATGTAAGGTTTAGCATATGATGCCATGTCTATAAGGCTTAAAACTGTATAAAACAATAACACATATGTGATGCAGAATGTTTTGTAACATAAGAAATATTATTAAATCATAAAACCACAGAAAGGAAAAAGAGTTTTTGGTGTAAATCCCTTCCTGGAGATTGCATCTGTCACTGAAATGGCCAAGAATCTGGACACCTGTAGACTGAGTTTGTCTTTATCTCATAGTAGGAAAATAGAGTCATTTTCTTAAGTTCCCTCTCCATAACACATACATTAGTCCTCATGCCATCATTTTCCTGAGGCCTTAGGTTATGCAAGGTGACAAAACATGTTCTCAGAGAGCAAACTCGAGCTGGTACTCCCCCAGTGATTTAAAGAACTTGCTTTGGGGAATGTGAGGACAGGGTGAGGAGACACATAAGAATCAGGAGCTATAATCTGAAAGCCCAAAAGGCCAATTAAAATGCTCTGCAGGAAATTTGAAAGGAAACCATTGCAAAGGGATAAAACTTAGTACTAAGTTTCAGAACTTCTGTGCTCAACCACACTCTCCCCCCACCTCTTTCTGTTTTTCTCTCATAGTCATGTGAGTGCTTGCGTCTGCATATGTGTGCATGCACACACATAGATGATGGGACGGACTTTTTTCACTCTCATTTCCCAGATAACGAAACTAAAACCAGACAGGTAATGTCAAGGTCATAGCCACTAATTTGCCAAGGTAAGTTTCCAACCTAGCCATGTGCACAACGGTGTCATTCGTTCTTGCAGAACTGCTCATGCTGCCTTGCTGTTGCTTTCCTTTTCATTAAACTGCTCACTGGCTCCCATGCCTAAGCCAGTGCAGAGGTTAAGAGAGAAGGCTCCAGAGAGAGCTGAGCCAGAAGGTTAAGAAAGAAGGGCCAGAATGCGTGAGCGAAATGCCCAGCTCCTCCACTTTCTAGATGTGTGATCTTGGGCAAGTTATTTAATCTCTCCACACCTCAGTTTCCTTACCTGTAAAATGAAGGTGACGATAATCCTGTCTGTCTCCTAAGTCATCAAAAAGATTAAAGAAGTTAATACAGACAAAACTTTGAGAAACAGTACTTGGCGTATGGGCAAGACAGAAACGTGCACTGGGTCAGGCTACTGTGATTTTGGAGTTGTCTGTTTCTGTAGCATTGTCTAGCCAGTACAGTTCAATAAATGTCAGTTAAACTAATTTTGATTAAATCATTACGCATAACAGTTAAGTGGCAGGAACTATTGCTGAAGGGGACTACGGGTTGTTTTTGCTTCTGTTATGTCCCTAAATTCAACCAACTCCTCTGTAAAGGATTATTTTCGGTTGTGTTCTCAAGATCACATTTTCCTGATGAATAACTTTATCTCTCAATAAACTTAATACTGTATCACCCATGTATCAGCACACCGCAGAGCACAGAATTAGCTAAAGAAATCATTTTTCTCTTATTTCACTCAGGGATTTCTGGAGTTGATTCTAATTGATCCCATTTTTAAAAAGCAGCCTGTGGTACACACAGATCTTCTATTTTAAATCTTCTAAAAACTGTTATGCTTCTAGATGAAAGACAATAGAGATATCTAAAACAAAATAAATAATAAGTTCCCAAGAAGTCCATTTGCGATAAACGATGAGAATCCAAAACATAAGAAAATCTGTCTTGGGCATTCCCATCTGAACTGACAGCCTCATTATAAGGTCTATGAATATGTCTCACAAATTCCAACATCCTCAACTAGAAGAGAAACTGCCAGCCTCGACTCTGGGTTCCTATTGTTTCCTGGTTGCATTCAGGGAGTTAAAAGCATAAAACTTTCTTTATTTTTTTTTTCAACATTTTTAATTTATTTTTGGGACAGAGAGAGACAGAGCATGAACGGGGGAGGGGCAGAGAGAGAGGGAGACACAGAATGGGAAACAGGCTCCAGGCTCCGAGCCATCAGCCCAGAGCCTGATGCGGGGCTCGAACTCACGGACCGCGAGATCGTGACCTGGCTGAAGTCGGACGCTTAACCGACTGCGCCACCCAGGCGCCCCAAAAGCATAAAACTTTCTTTAGCATGCAGTTGGCTGTTGCAGATTTATTTCCCTCACTTCTTTGAAGGAGAGCAAGCCCAAATGAGAAATTCACTGGGTGCTGGTCTGGATCCATTACTCTGTCTGCAAAAGGAGATGTGACATAGGTCTACCATCGGGTCTTGTTACAAACCATAGTAAGCCTCTGCAGAGATATGAAACAATTAACTTTTAAAAATGCCTATTAGTTGCCCACCCATCCATATCACATAAATCCATAATTAACTTTCTAAACGTGGATATTTTTGGCATTTAAAAATGTATATTAATTACTTGATATTTTGCCTATTCCAGGCTGTTTATGTCAATACTGAGTTGGGAGACTTCTTCAAACACACAGAATTTACCTGGTCATCTTCAGTGGTAATTGACTGAGTATATAATTAGAGTATTTTTAAAACAGGTATTATAGACTCAGTAATCTTTAATGAACTTTTGCATCATTCTAACCTAAGGTGTCAAGACTTAATTAGAATTTGAAATTCATGGATCATTGACCAAAGCACCGTAATTGGTTTGGGCATATGCACTACTAGAGATCACCAGTGAGCCAACTTCTTAAAACAACCTCTCAAAAAAGCTATGTTAAAGGTATGTTGATTCACCCACTTGGAATGCTTCTCACAGAGAATTAAGCATTCTAACAGCTCTAAAGAAGGAATTTTAATTTATCCCCAGTTGATGTGGGAAAGCTCATTTTTGCAAATGAATATCAACTAACTAAAGCAAAAGGAATGATAGAAGTTCTAAAAACCACCATTTTGCAATCTAACCCCCACCCAGGAAAGCATGGATTCAGACAAAGAACCTCAATGGAAGCCAAAACTGTTGGGGAAAATGTTGTGGCGAGGAAAGGCTCGTCCCAAGGTGTCTTGTGCCATCCCATTGATTACTTGTTAATTGCAAAGAACAAAAGAAAAGAACGCTTTACAATAGAGGGATCTGGCCATCTTATATTAGCATCACTATTAGTGGATCTCTCAGGGATGTTCTGAGATGAAATATGCCATACCCAGCAACACCTATGAGGTCTTCTTGTTAATAATTTTTAACTTAGTGGGGCTCCTGGGTGGCTCAGTCGGTTAAGCATCTGACCTTGGCTCAGGTCATGATCTCACAGTTTGTGAGTTCGAGCCCCACGTCGGACTCTGTGCTGACAACTCAGAGCCTGGAGCCTGCTTTGGATTCTGTGTCTCCCCGTCTCTCTGTACTCCTCCCCCACTTGTTCTCTCTCTCTTTCTCTCTCAAAAATAAATTAAAAACATATAAAACAATAATAAAAAGAAGAATACTATAAAAATAATTTTTAACTTAGTTATAATCAAGCTTTTACACCTAACCTGCGGTTTTCAGGAAATAGAAGAACATAAATCATTCCAAGAGGAAACAATCAAACTAATCAGGACGGAGCATAGTCCAGGACAATGTCTAGTCACTTCAAAGAAATCAACATAGTGAACTTTTAAAAAATGAGGGACTATTCTAGATTCAACAATACTAAAACCAAACCAAAGCAAAATAAAAAAGCAACAACCACAAGAGACATGTGAACTTTGGATCCTCATTTGATACAATTATAGAAGACAATTTGGGGACAGTTGGGGAAATTTAAATTTGGATTGGCTATTAGATTACTTTAGGTAATTATTGCTTATTTCGTAAGTTCTAATGATGTTGTAGTTATGTAGGCAAAACGTCTTATACTTTGCTGAAATGTCTCTTCATGATGAATACAACTTACTCAAATCCCTCAGCATGCAGACACAGAAAGGTATGGAGCAAATATAGTAAAATGTTAACAATTATACCTAAGTGGTAAGTATACATGTGTTCATTAAATAATATTTCCTATTTTTATGTTTGTAAATATATATATTATATTATATAAATATAATATATAAAATATATATTATATTGTAATATATATATGTATATATATATATATATATATAAAGTTGGGAAGAAAAAGAATTCTTGCCTCCATTTTCACATATTATATCTCCTACTTTGTCCATAGTTTTTATAAGGATATGTATGTATATGTGTCATGAAAATATTTCCCTGGAAGTGTGTGTATTTAATACAGTATGACACATAGCCCTTATTTACTACTTGTGCTCATTTGGATCGTATTGAATCAGAACTTATGTATACTATTTGGTTCTCCCAGAGATGCATTTCTTTTTGTACCACTGTAAGATTCAATTCATTCATTCTAGCTATATGTGTTAATTGAGCACCTACTAGGTGTCAGGCATAATACTAGTCCCCAGGAAATCGTGGTTAGCAAATGCAAATGTTGAGCCAGATGTCATAAATCTTATAGTCTAATAGAGAAAAAAGACTTTCATCAAATTATGATCTGGCTAAATAGTAACAAACTGTGTTGTACATGTGTCATAAAAGCAAAGCTCATGGACCTATCGAACAAAAACAGAAGAGTCTGGGTTAGCGTAGGGATCTCATATTGAAAGGTGAAGGGAGAATAGGCATTTAACTAGAGGAAGAAAGTGAGGAGAGAAATAAAGTCTCCAAAGTTGAAGGAAGGGTGGCTAGTTCCAGGAACAGAAAGGCCAGTGTTACAGCAGAAACACCAGAGGACATGAGGGTGCTGATTTGGCTGAGGGGTAAAGAAAGAACCAGTCACTCAATGCCATTTAGGCCATATGGAGAATGCTGATCTTTATCCAAAGAGTATTGGGTAGTTTTAAGTGTGAAAGTGACATGATCTGACTGGCATTTAAAAAGATCTTTTAGACTATAATATAGTAAATGGACTAAAGGGGACCCTGAGTGGAAGCTAGGAGGGAAATTTAGAGGTGATTAATGAAAATCCAGGGAAGAGGTAACAGTAGTTTGAATCAGGGTAGTGGTGGGGGAGATGGAGAGAAGCAGATAAACATAAAAAATACTTAGGAAGTAAAACTGATTGGACTCTGTGGTTGATCAGATAAGAGAAGAGAAGGAAAGAGGCACCAAGGATTGGTCTTGGGAAGCTGTGTTGAGCAATTGAGCAGAGACCACTGAAGGAGAAACACGTCCATTTAGAATGATTCCAAACTGGATTTAGATGTGCTGCGTTGACAGTATCTTCAAACCAACAATTTCAGGCCAAGTCCAATGGCTCATTACCTAATTCTAGACGTTTGAAATGTAGTTATAGAATGAAAAGAATTATTTTTTAATAAAATAAGACTTTACATTCCGAATGAGGTTTTTACCTTGAGGGATGATGCATTATGCCGCAACCTTGTCATTGTTTAAGATGCATCTGGGTGCTTTCCAGTCTTCCCCAACCTAAGCCTTGCATTGTTTTTGGTTTTTTTTTTTTTCACTTTGCTGTATCTCATGACTGAGCTACCTGAGTTTTCTCACCCCTGAATTAGGGTGGTGTATATTTACTAATTAAACGTAGAAAGCCTATCTCATTATTTTGCCATCAGACCATAATTTCATCCAATATGGTCCAGCACAATCATTCAACTTGTTTATTTTTTAATGTTTATTTATTTTGAGAGAGAGAGAGCATGAGTGGGGTAGCCACAGAGAGAGAAGGAGAGAAAGAGAATCCCAAGCAGCCTCCATGAGGTCAGCACAGAGCCCAATTCAGGGCCCAAACTCAGACTGTGAGATCATGACCCGAGCTGAAATCAAGAGTGTACACTTAACCAACTGAGCCACCCAGGTGCCCCAATCCGACTTGTTTCCCAAAGCAGTCTCTGACCAATTTGCATCATTTATCTAAAATAAAGCAACTCACAAAGGGCCAAAGAAGAGGAGGGGAAGGGAAGGGAAGGGAAGGGAAGGGAAGGGAAGGGAAGGGAAGGGAAAGGAAGCGAAGGGAAGGGAAGGGAAGGGCAGGACAAAAAGAA
Organism: Neofelis nebulosa; assembly: GCF_028018385.1. Taxonomy (NCBI): domain Eukaryota; kingdom Metazoa; phylum Chordata; class Mammalia; order Carnivora; family Felidae; genus Neofelis; species Neofelis nebulosa. The sequence continues at coordinate 19,560,171 of NC_080792.1, read as the reverse complement.
GAAGGATTCATGGATGAAAAGATGTCCCAAGCTCTGAAAATATTTTTTCAGGTATATTCCATAAGAGCCACTCAGATCATTGCAAAGCCTGTGACAGTTTTGAAAAGGATAAGGTTCATTTGAACAAACTTTGACACACAAAAAAATAGTCTACCCACACGTGCGTGCATGTGCCACAAAACATTAAAAATGAAAAATAAGAATCAAATTAAATAGCCTAGCCCATATGACCAACAATGAGATTGACTAGAAAACCCAGACGAGGCATTTTCAAACTTTATGGTGCCTCAGACACACTTGGGGTATTTGTTTAAAGTGCTGATTTTTGAAGCCTATTGAGTCAGAAACTATATATATTTTTCATGCCTATGTAGCTGAATGAAACATAGATAGAAATTTCTAGATCCCTGTACTATCTGTGTTCTGGTCCTGGGTCTGTCATTTAATATCTGGTGATCTTGGGAATGTCACCTAACTTCTCTGTCCTCAAGATCTTCTGTAAAGGATGGAAGCTGATTTCTAAATACCTTCTTGTTCTAGAATGCTTTGTCTATGTTAAACTTTGCTGCTTTTGTTCTCTGAGTGGCCCAGGACACTAAACATTATTCTTAGTCCATGTACATAGACTCTGAACCCCACATTTGTTCTCTGATTGGCTGGACAACCTGAGCTCTGACCTTATGTTCATTCTCATAGTTAAGATAACCATAACATGACTGGCCTAGCCTGATTTGCAATCTCTCACTTTGTTTCTCAGATCACCAAACTTGATAATGATTCCACAGAGTGAAAGATCATATAGAGCTGGGATCATGTACCCCAGGGAGGCCTCCAAGGGTGGGAGGGAGATAGATTAGCACAGAAGACAAAGGGAACTCCACACAAGGAGAACTGCATGAGCAAAAGCATGAGAATAAGAATGGGCAAAGAATGCCCAGGGGTCAGTCTATTGTGATCGGAGTATTTGTGTCAAAAAGTAATTGGATTCAAGAGCAGTATTACAGAACTCCAGTGAAAGTTGAGGTTTGCTTATATCCTGATATCAAAGCAGAGAGGAGGAGAAGGCTCAGTGAAGAGTTCTTGAAGTGTGGCCCTGTGCTGCGATCATCCACTGGAGTAAGGTTCTCTCATCAAATAGGACAGTGACAATTAAACTCACACTTTTGCCCATGCCACTTACGATGCATCCTATACATTGGCAAGCAGAAACATCTGCAAACGAATGCAGGTAACTAAATGGGGAAGAGACTGCACGTGCTTCCAGAGACCACTCCTTCATAAGGGGGTAGAGAATTAGATCATGCAGGCAGGAGACATTTGGTTGGGCCAGGGCTTTGCTGCCAACTCAGCCTCTGCCATGGTCATGAGTCACAGAACTGGCAGGCTCTGAGTATACATGCAGTCTCAAGACCCTCTATGCTTGCCAGTTCCACAGAGTATATGGTACCCAACCAATGCCCACTTCTTTAAGGAGGATTATTTTGAGTGGAATTTTTCCTTTGGGGGGAAAGAGGCATTAAAAAAAAAAAAAAGCAACCTCCCTTCATAGTAGATTGATAAAATGTTCCCAAAATTCAAAAGGAGAAAAGAGTCTACTTCATCTGTGGCTGGGATTTTCCTCCATCTAAGATAATTTAGACTGAAGGGGAGCACATTGGCTGCCAAGTCTCTGAGGACAGGCTTCTGGCAGCAAGTTCTCTGAGAAAAGCAGCAGATGGCCTCTGGAGAGCACAAGGAGTCAGCCAAGATTTCCCTGGAGAATCACTGAATGGTTACTTCAGGCACACAACCTTCTAGGCCCTAACCAAGTCCAACCTTCATTTCGAGTTTTAAAGCCTAGTATATGTGAGAGTTGCATGCCACAGAAGACAATGGTCCCACCCATTAATGGGGAAGGAGTTCTTCTCTCCAAAGTCAGCCTGGTTCCTGTGTGACATCACAATGGCTTACTTCTCCTAGACCAAGCCTTGAGACAAGTGCTAATACTATTTCAGTTGACCTCATGGATAGTGTCAGAAGGCTCAGGACTTACTTACCTGCCCTACTCATGTCAAGTTGGCTCATTGGTTCATTTGCTATATTTGCTAACTTGAACTAAAGGCCATGAGGGTGATTAAATTGGATAAACTTTTCTCGTGGCAGTTTTGTATTTCTGGAGTTCACAAAAAATAGAGTTTTGCTTTTACCTAGAGCAGCCTGGAACTAGGCTAAATCTTATTTGAACTTGGAGTCAACTCACAAACATTCATTGGATGCTTATTCCTGCAGGGAATCTACCTTTCTAGGATAAAACAAAAGCAAACAAAGAACATTGCAAAAGAAGAAGAAGACGAAGACGAAGAAAGAAAGAAAGAAAGAAAGAAAGAAAGAAAGAAAGAAAGAAAGAAAGAAAGAAAGAGGAATAAAAAGCAGCAGCAGCAGCAGCATGGTCATAGCATTCTTTTAAGAAGTCATCAATAAATGGATATTGATGTGTACTGATGGTGTTCAAAGCCATACCATGATGTTAAGTGAAGAGGAAGAATGTGTTCTCAAGCAACATGAAATACACATGAAATACTCTAGGAAACAACACAAAGCATAGTTGGATAGATTGGTTCTAGTGTATTGGAATAGACAAGGTATTGTTTTGCAAATATCTACTATGGTATATGTATTTCATTTGGGGATTTTGAGGTTTGGTCTAGTTGGCTACCTCTACGGAGAAAACTTCCCACATCCAGTCTGCTAAGGAATTCAGATACCTGTTGGATAGGTCGGATACCAAGAGGGACTAATTTGTCCATCCCTCAACACAGGAACTGTTATTCATCTTAGCTGAGCATTTTGGGCTTAGTACAATACTGAGATGTTCCAATCTGGGCTGTCAGATCATTCATTTTGGAAAGCTTCAGACGTACTGTTCTTTGCTTGATAAATATGAATACACTTTGCATTTAAAATTTTTATTTTCTTTATTGCTCTTCCACTTTTAAAAACATCTTCATACTGAAAGCAAAGAGATCACATAACAGGGACAGGAAGCAAAGCAGCACAAGGTTCTGATATCTCCTTGCATGCCCCTGGCTCTGTGCCTTGGTCTACTGCTTTCTCTGCATGCATTGCCCAAGGGCTCATCTCTAGGTGCCCAAATTCTCTTCATCATTCAAAGCCTCCATCAGATGTGATTTCTAAGAAGTCCTTCCAAATCTCTATCTTGAGCAACTATGATCTGTCCCTAGAACTTTCACTGATTCTCTCATAACATTTAGCACATTCTCTCACATATAAATATGTATATAGAATGACATATACCATGCATATCTTAAACGACTTAATGCCCTTTGCTGCATCCAAAATGTACTACAGTTTCTTATTAGCAGCCCATATTTGGTAAATAGCTATTGGAAATATTTACTGGATAAATAAATAGTTAATTGATCAGTGCAAGCACAAGCTCTCAAAGAATCTAACATGTGTATCCAATCAGGACACAAAAAATGGGGGGGGGGAGTTATATGTACAGTTTAAGCAGATAAACACCCTATATAAAAGTGGCCGATATTTCAAATCACTGCTCAGTTCATTTGGCTTGTCTGTCTCTTCAAGACTGCTTCTTTAAAGAACTTCTTTTCTTTCCCTTGAAATTACAGAACTCATTGGGAAGTGGCCCTATTAAAATGTAAAAATTTCTTGAGAATTAGTTGTGGGCAAGGCTCTCTTTCTCCTATGCCTTGAAACCCGGTCCCAGTGGGAAATTTTAAAATGAGAAAATAAGAAAAGCAAATTATCAATAAGGCAGTGCTGCCCCACCCGAATATAAAATATTAAAAATAAATCAAAGCAGATATTAATAAAATGGGAAAGAGAAGACACAAAGGAATATAATCTAGCAGTAGATTACAATGAATATGTGTAAAATGGTATGGGTATTAACTGGAATGACTGTTTCTCTAATGACCAAATTTAGGGTAAATATAACTGCTACCATTTCTTGTGTACCTACTATATGCCAGGAAAGTGGAAAATACTTTTTTATATATTATATTATATTATATTATATTAATTTATAATATAATATAATATAATATAATATAATATAATATATTTTATATATTAATCATAGCACCTCAAAGTCGATATTATTATTCCTATTTTAGGAATAATAGTTTTTTCTTTCCTCAAGGGAGGAAACTAAGGCTCACAGAGGTTAAAAAACTTGCCTGAGCTCATGTAACAAAGATGTATCATAGCCATTATAACTCCCTACCTTTTGCAATAAAAGCAAATCATAGGATTCTCCATTTCTTCAACACTCACAAGTTTAGACACACACATATCTCAGCTATGTCTCATCTCAACCTTCTTAATTAGGCCCAACTTCAAAGGACTAATTTGTGGGGCTGTAGCTGAGAAGTAGAGAAAGGCCCAAGAACTACCATAGATAATACATATAAAGTGAATAACCCACATCAAGTATCCCATTGTTGACTACAGAGTTTATTAATATTTCTGGCTCCAATTATCTCTCCTACTACACCAAAACTGCTTTTATACTGCATGAAAAGAAAAATACAATCAAGGTATATGGGAACTATATATATATATATATATATATATATGGTTCATAATATATGCATATAGTTCAGTATATATATGTGTGTGTGTGTGTGTGTGTGTGTGTGTGTATACACATATACACACACATACATATATATATTTCTCTGTGCCCCATCCCACAGGAAAGAGCCCACAACATTTGAGTCTGGGTAACCCTGGGAACCAAGAGGCTTGGTTTGTCTAGAAGAAACCCAATTGAGTTTGTAGCCTAAAAAGAGATGAATCTGGAAAAGTTTCAGCTGAGCATTCAAAGTTCCCAGTCTTTTATCTACCTAAGTTTTGATCTCTCATCCGTTGCTCAGGCTACCTTAAAATAGTCTGTAAATGCATCCCAAATCTGGTTGTTGGGTGAAATCCCTGACTGCGCATACAAAAGGCTGATTGGAACAGCAGTCCCTCCATACCCAGGATGCTCAGTGCCACCTGCTGGAGCAAGGGAAGGAGGATTTATCAGGGGCAGAGGCTATCACTTCAGCTTCTATGAGCCCTGACCTCCATGACCTAGAGGTGCCGGAAAAGTTCACGGGGGCAGTTGGAACAGATGTGAACCTGGTTGCCATGGCATTTAAATCCTTGCATTTTGAGCTTTTGCATGGTGAATAAAATCACCAACAAAACAAAAAGGCAACCTACTGAATGAGAGAAAATATCTGCAAATGATATTTTCAATAAGAGGTTAATTTTGAAAATATAAAGAGAATTTATACAGATAAACACCACAAAAAACCAATCCCATTTAAAAACTAGGCAGAGGACTTAAATAGACATTTTTCTAAAAAAGACATACAGATGGCCAACAGGCACATGAAAAGATGTTCAACATCACTCATCATCAGGGAAGTGCAAATCAAAACCACCATGAGATACCACCTTATACCTGTCAGAAAGCCTAAAATCAAAAAGACAAGAAGTAACAAGTGTTGGCAAGGATGTAGAGAAAAAAGTGTGCTTGTGCACTGTTGGTGGAAATGTAAATTGGTGCAGCCACTGTGGAAAATCCCTATGGAGATTCCTCAAAAAATTAAAAAGAGAAATACCAGATGATCCAATAATTCCACTACTGGGAATTTACCCAGAAAAATGAAAACACTAATTTAAAAAGATGTGCACCCTTATGTTTATTGCAACATTATTTACAATAACCAAGATATGGAAGCAACCTAAGTGTCCATCCATAGATGAATGGACAAAGAAGATCTCAATATATATAAATATATGATGGAATATTACACAGCTATAAAAAAGGATGAGATGATTGCCATTTGCAACAACATGGATGGACCTAGAGGGTATTATGCTAAGTAAGATAAGCAGACTGAAAAGAAAGACAAATGCCCTGTCATTTCACTCATATGTGGAATTTAAAAACCAAAAACAGGCACGTGGGTGGCTCAGTCGGTTAAGTGTCAGACTTCAGCTCAGGTCATGATCTCCCGGTTCGTGGGTTCAAGCCCTGCATTGGGCTCTGGGCTGATACCTCAGAGCCTGGAGCCTGCTTCTGATTCTGTGCCTCCCTCTCTCTCTGCCCCTCCCCTGCTTGTCCTCTGTCTCTCTGTCAAAAATAAATAAGCATTAAAATTTTTATTAATAACATTAAAAAAATTAAAAAAAACAAAGGAATAAAAATCCAAACAGTAGAATCAGACCTATAACTGCAGGGAACAAACTGATGGTTGATAGAGGGGAGGGGTGGGGTGGGTAAAATGGGTGAAGGCTTCCAGCTATGAAATGAATAAGTCCAGCCATAAAAGGCACAGCATCGGGAATACCATTCAATGATATTATAATAGTGTTGCATGGTGACAGATGGTAGCTACACTTGTGGTGAGCAGAGCATAAGGTATAGAGAAATTGAATCACTATGTTGTACACCTGAAACTAGTGTAATATTGTGTGTCAACTAGACTCAAATTAAAAAAATATTTTTAATTAAAAAAATAAATTACATTGTGAATATCATTGTATCATTAAGATTGTCTAATAATTTTTTTTTTGCATTTTGAAGCACAGTGCTTTGCAATACTCTGTTTTGCTCAACAACATATCAAAGAGAATATTTTCTTGTTTTTCTAGGCATATGGTCATGGCAGCTTTGTAATGTGGTCCAAATAAAGTCTAAATATAATATTACAAGAGCAAAGTCAGCAAAGCGAAAGGTGGTACCTCTCCGGGTGCTCAAGTTTGCATCTCAATGTAAGAGACAAGACTTATTAGGACTTGGGAGGCCAAGGATTAATAGAATGAATCACCTTATTTCCCCTAAAGGTTTGACCCAGTGTGTGACCCAGCCTGCTAAGCTGATACAATGATGAACAATCCCTTTTATTAACGTAGCTAAAAATGGAACCTGTGGTAAGAACTTATATAACTTGAAATGACACATGGCAACTGAAGGCCACTTGTCCCATGAGCTCTTGGAGCCAAAGTTAAGTTGGTATCTAATGAAAAGTGTAAACCTGGGAGCATTTACCCTACTCTCCGCATTGCACCTTCATTTAAGTTAGAACGTTCGGCTTTAGTAGCATAAGAAAAATACAAACACACAACTGAAGGCAGGTTATATTAGATAAACATTTTTAACATAGATCTTTCTAACTTATTCTTCAGTGCCAAGTGCTAAGTGTTATTATGACCATCATTAGGAATAATAATAATAGCAATTCATTTGTAAGATATCTATCGTTCCAAAGACTCACATTTTATATATCGAATAATGTTACTTATAGAAAATTTTAAACAAATGGCACATTGCAGGACATAATATTGGTTTAGGCTCTCTCAGACCAGAAAGTTACAAAAAGAAAAGTGAGGAGAAATTATCTGTGCATCATAAAAAGGCACAGGCTTATATATAAGTCTGGGGGAAAATATCATCAGAGTTAAGGGACTTCTTCAAGGTCACACAGCTTAGGAGCAAGTATGACTAAACCCAGTTTCCCTACCTAGTCCCAGTCCTGAGACCACAGAAAGAATAATAAAGTGAAAAATAAATTGTTATCCAGTGACATGAATTAAAGAAAATCCGGTTCCAAGCACAAGGATAGAAATAAGCATGGGGTAGGCAAGGAATAGAATAGTCAGTAGACTTGGCACAGGAGGAGTAAGGTAGAGAGTTGTTTAAGATGAAGTCTGTAAACTCAGCAGGGGGTAGACCATATGGTTCTTATAAGGAATTTACATTTTATTCTAAGAATCATGGGAAGACCAGAGCAGGTTCTAAACGGAGGAATGGTGTGGAATAATTTATAGCTTATAAAGCTCACTCTACTGCTAGATTGAAAAAGATGAGAAGGGATGGGGAACAGAAGCCTGGAGACCAGTTAAGAGTCTACTGCTGTGCTGTATGTAAGACATGACAGAGGTTCACTCCTGGCTGTAGACATTGCAATTTCAACTGTTCTGGAGTAAGACCTACACAAGCTTTAAAAGATGCCCAGGGAACTCTAGTGTCTATCCAGAGAATCACTGGTACAGTGTAATAGCAGTGGAAATGGAAAGAAATATACAGATTTGGGCTGTTTTCAGGGTAGATTCAAGAGCACTTGACGGCGGGTTAGATGTAGAAAAGGAGAGAAAGAGAGGAGACAAGAAGTACTTCTAGGCTTTCAACCTAAGACACTGAGTTGACGGTTCCATTTCATGAAAGGCTGAAGTCTAAGAAAATAACAAGCTTGGGCAGGGTGGAAAGCAAGGGTTCTGTTTCAAATACAGTAAAACCTTGGTTTGTGAGCATAATTGGTTCCAGAAACATGCTTGTAATCCAAAGCGCTTGTATATCAAAGTGAATTTCAAGAACCATCGGCTCAGATGTACTAGTGTTGCAAGACATCACTTGTTTATCAAGTTAAAATGTATGAGAAATGTTTGCTCATCTTGCAGAACACACGCAGAACAAGTTACTCGCAATCCAAGGCTTTACTGTATATTAAACTTGAGATGTCCAGGCGAGGATGTCCAACAGTCTATCAGATATTCAACTGTGGAGATCAGGAAAGAGGTCAGAATAGATATGTATGTATGTGTACATGTGAGTGTGTGAGTGTATGTTCTTACCCGTGTGTGCATGCATGTGCACCTGATTGATAAAAAGGTGGTGTTTAAAGCACTGAGGACTGAGTGAGATACTTAAAAAGAGAGTGTGTTGAGAAGAGAGGAGAACCCAAGGTTGAATCCTGAGATACTCCAAAATTTAGAACCCTGCAGAGGAGAGACAGAGAGGTTGTAGGAAAATCAGCATACACACTGTCTCCAAGAGAAAAAAACAACTTTCAAGAAGGAAGGAGTCACTGTGTCAAACGTGGCTGAGACACCAAGTGAGATGAAGACAGAGAAATGGCAGCTGGATTCCACAATGGGAAAATTATTAACAGTTTGTGAGAAGATCAATGGGGAAGGAAAGAGGAGTTGACTGTGACCATAGAGAAGATAATGACCATAGAGAAGATTTCTGAGAAGGAGAACAGAGACACACATAGCAGCTTGGGAGCACTTACTTGACCCATCTGTTGAGGCAGGAAAGAAGGCCCAGGGAGGAAGCAGAGGTACGGATTCTGGTTGTTTAGTAGGTACCTCACCTGCTGCTTGATTCAGTTTTCTGAGTAAAGTAAGCGGTGAAGTCCCAAGTTGATGGAGAGGCAGAGCAGGAGGTAAGGGGAGTAGTTGTTTTGGAGAATGGCATAGCAAAAATACCAAGGAAGCGTCATAGGAATGCTGACTGCGTGCCCATTGGCAGTCTGTGGTAGGAATTCTTAATAAGAATTGTCACCACAGGTGTGTTTTTTCTCTCTAACAATGTTCAGCTGTTCGGGTTGAGGGGCAAAGTGTGTTGGTAATTGAGTTTAATGAGGGTGTGAGTTGGCCAACTAAATATAACAAAGTGAGAGACGGGGCAAGGAAAAGTGTTTGTAAGGGATCAAAAATGGACCAAAGTGAGTAAGGAGGAAAGTGAAAACACCATTGGGGTGTGGAGGGATAATGGACAGGGTCAAGGATTAAATGTCTTGATTGGTAACATGGAAGGCAGAGCCAAAGATTTTTCAAAAATACATCATAAAGCGATAAAGAGGTGAAAAATTGTAAACAGAAAGTCAGGTCAGAATGAAATGTCATTACCCACACCAAGACAAATGGAGGACACATTTAAGCACACCAAGCATAAAGAGACATGCTAAACTGATCCAGAATGGAAAAAAAAAAAGACCTTCCCTGCACAAGATAAAAGAACAAGAACAAAAAAAGGAATCCACGTTTGATTTCTAATCACTGTCCCTGGATTCAAGAGGACAATGGTGTGAAATTTTCAAAATGACTTTCATCGATGTATTTAAAAAAAATACAACCTGACTAATGCAATCCTAGTGCAACAATCAAAGCTTATCAAAGGTTCCAATGAACATGGTGTTATGGGTTCATGCAAAACTCCCTACCCGTGTATAAGATAAATGACTGGAGTATTTATGGGTGAAGTTATGTCTACAATTAACTCTTAAGTGGTTAAAAAAAAAGAGGTAAAAAGTAAACCTGACAACATTCTAACAATTGGTGCAACTAGGTGAATCTCAGGTGTTAATTTTATTACTTACTGGTTTTCAGTAGACTTACAATTTTCCAAAAAAAAAAAAAAGTTGGGGAATATAATGATAAAAGGCATAGCCATCTTCAAAAACAAAGTGAATACTTCATGTATCAAAAATGGAACACAGGGGCGCCTGACTTGCTCAGTTGGTTGAGCATCCGACTCTTCATTTCTGCTCAGGTCGTGATCCCAGGGTCGTGGGATTGAGCTCCGTATTGGGCTCTGTGCTGAGCCTGGAGCCTGCTTAAGATTCTCTCTCTCTCTCTCTCTCTCTCTCTCTCTGTCTCTTCGTCTGCCCTTCTCCCCTGCTTGTGTGTTCATGCCATCTAAAATAAGATTTGAAAAAAACAAATGGAACCACAAAAAGCAAACACAGTAATAAGCAGGGAGCAAGCAGGAAACCCACTGGACTCTGGGGCTAGAAATAGGTGAGGTTGTCCAGGGGATGAACTCGTGTGCGGGATGAATCTGCTTACCAAAAGGAAAGAGCTGAGCCAGGGGAGTGGCATGGAACTGCAGGCTAGGGAAGAGCTCCCCCTGCAAGGAACATATTTTTTAAAGTAGCAACCCTGACCACTGCCCGCGACTGAGGATCTCTGGTGCCCTGCTGTCTGACCTGACAGAAGGCACAACTGCCACTGCCTTGGAAATCTGACTTGTGAGATCTACGTAGGACGAGTGTCTCAAAATAAGACATGGTTCTAGACTGGGATGATGGTAGTTGGGGAGATAGGGCTATAAAATGGGCTTGACACGGTAGGGAAAGATCTGAATGGTGAATAAAGAAGAAAGAAGGAGGAGGGGAGTAGAAAAAGAGGCAGAGGTGGAGGGAGGGAAAGAGGAAGAAGAGAAGAAGGAGGAGGACACGTGCCTGTATCTTGAAGTATCCTGCAAAGGCACATCAGCAGAATGCTCAATGTCAGAGGCTCTAGTTTAGCATCTAAACCATCCTGAGGACAGACAGGAGTTTCAGATGCAACTGCTACTTACTGAGCGATGACTGACTTCATGCAAGAGCAACAGGAAGGAAGCTTTCACAGGTGACCCTCTCTGTCCTCACAGCAACTCCCAGTTAGGTGACATCCCCATTTTATACTTTGCTCTAGGTTACATAGTAAATGGGAAAGTGGGGGATTTTCTAAACCAGGCCATTTATGATGATGATGATGATGATGATGAATGGAATCCATGATCACTCAATTCACAAGATGGGTTAAAGCAAGTACAGGGGCCAATAGAAGTGGCCGGGGGAGATACTGGAACTCGGTAGGACCATCCTTGGATGGCGCGCTTTACATAGGAAGAGAAGAGGGGGGTGCATCCCACATGGGGCGTGTAAGAGAAGAAACGGAGGTGGGAAGACACAAAAATGTGTTTAGAGGACTCAGCGTCGAGCCGCCCAGCTGCAAGGGAGCACATGCTTTACAATATGCAGGAGCAAATGAATGACCCCCGGAGCCAAGCAGCCAATGAATTCTTCCTTGTAGAAACGCAGCGTTCAGAGGCTGCAGCACAATCCTGAGGAAATGAATGGGAGTCTGCTCCCCGCTGTCAGGGGCATTCTCCGGGATGATTCATTGACGGCTCTCCAGCCAAGCCCCAGTTCCTTCTGGAGGCCACGACCCTCGGTGTGCACCCGCCACCACAGACCCAGCCAGAAAATGTATTGTCTTCCCCTTTTACTTCTGAGTTCTGCAGCTGCTGGTCTGCTTGAGGGAAGTCGGCTCCACCTAGAGCGTAAACCTGAACTTTTCTGGCTGGCAGGGTCAAAGCTTCACATTTTCGGCACCTTCAGGGAAGTGGTACTGGAGAGGCTGATTCGAAAAAGCCCGTTACTCACATGGCACTGGGGGCTGTTCCCTCCCCCTTGCCTTTGTTTCACTTAGTGGCTTTCTGACCGCATTCCTCAACGCCACAGCCCCGTTCTCGTGACAGCTGGCGCAGTAGCCTGGAACCTTGAGGAGACGGGCAGTGTCTCTCACTTTCAGGAGCAGAGACCGGTCACCCTAAAGGGAGAGCAAACCGAGCTGTGTCGGTGCATAAACCCACGATTTGTGCCTCCATCCCGACAGTCCCGCGAAGACAAAGCGGGGATGGTCATTCCCTTACTGAAGAGATTTTTGTGGCTTTCCAAGAATGAAAGTTTTATTTTCCAGTCACAGAAACACGAAAAGTTAAGTTTCTTAGGACTAGTTAGCATCCATGTGTGACGCCCTCAAGTTGGTGCTGAAGCACTGACCTTGAAGAATTCTAGAAGCCAGAGACTTTGGGGGATTCAAAATCAGAGTAATCATCCCATGAGTACTTCCTATGGGGGAGGCAGTGTTCTAAGTGTTGCGGGAAAATCAGCTCAGTTAATTTTATTTAATCCTAACGACGACTTTTTCTCACTCATTCATCAAACATTTATTTGTTGTGTGCCTGTTACATCCAGAGCTGTTCCAGGGGAATGCAGACACAAAACAAACAGAATGAATAAGTAAATCGCATAGTGAGGAAGGGGGTGGTAAGAGCTGTGGAAATAATTGATCAGGAGAGTGCGGGGGGTAGGGGGGGGTGGTTCAGGAATCCTGGAGGAGGCTGGGAGGGGTATGAAGATCTCCTTGAGAAGGTACAATGTGACAAACCCAAGGAGAGTGAGAGGATGAGCCAGGCCATATGTTGGGGGAAGAAAAATATAGGCAGAAGGAACCAGCACTGATCTGGATTCACACAAGCAGGGAAAACAAAGATAATTTATTGGAAGAATAATAGAGAGTTTACTGAATTTAAGGGGGAAAAAATGGAAATTGGTATTACTGTCGTGCTAAGCAGAATTGTGGTCCCCCAGGGTTTGTCTGTGTCCTTATCCCAGGAAGCTGTGAATTTGATAGATTACAAGGAAAGGACAATTAAAATTGCAGATAGGATTAAAGTTGCTAATCAGTTGACTTTAAAATGGGAAGACCCCTGGATTTTCTGGGTGGGCCCAATGTAATCATTAAGGGTCCTTAAAATTGCAAGAGGCAGGCAGATGAGAACCACAGAGATGGGAACGTGTGAAGGGCCTGTCCCTACAATTGCTGGATTTGAAGATGGGGGAGGGGGCCATGCTCCAGTGAGCACAAGGGTCTCTAGAAACTGATTCTGGGCGGGGAAACAGATTCTCCCCTAGAACCTCTAGGAAGGAACACAGCCTTGCCGACACCTTGATTTTAGCCCAGGGAGGCTTTGCTAAGTTTGTGGCAATTCGTCCAGCAGCTATAGGAAAAAAAAGCACAAGCTTATCTACAGGACACCTCCCAAAGGCTCATCAACCGCAGGCTCCAGGAAAGACAGGCACCAGGACATAGGCTGATCTTTTCGGATGACCCAGGATGAACCAGCTTTGGCCATTTTCTTTACCTGGGTTGGGGCTGCTACAGTCAGATTATGCTGGTCTCTCTACAGAACACCTGGGCCAGGGTGGCTGCAGCCGAGCGGGACAGGGAGGGAAGAAGATGGGATCAGAATGGGGTGGCGGCCAGGGCTTGCCGGATCTCACAAGATGTGCCCTGCGCTGTTGGCTAGAAACTCCCAATTGGCAGAGGGGGGAAACAGAGATTAAATAACTTTCCCAAGTTTCAACAAGGGAGATTTGACTTCAAGCCTCTTTGCCTTTAAAACCCTTGTTTTTTTAATCAGCTCAGCCAAACTGCTCAGATGAAACCTGGCTCCTAGTGATCCTGTTGCCACATCGATGTGTCATCAAATCCCTGCAGTAGGCTGTTCAGGTGGCCCCATTTGTTGATGACATAGTGTTACTCAAGAGCATCGCACCTTCCATAAAAACACGAGAGCACTGGGGCGCCTGGGTGGCTCAGTCGGCTGAGCATCCGACTTCAGCTCAGGTCATGATCTCGCAGCTCAGAGCCTGGAGCCTGTTTCAGATTCTGTGTCTCCCTCTCTCTCTGTCCCAACCCACTCGCATTCTGTCTCTGTCTCTCTCAAAAATAAATAAACATTAAAAAAAAATTAAAAAAAAAAACAAAACATGAGAGCACTGCCCCTTGTTTCAGGATTTTAAGCAAAGCCACACGCCACAGCGTAGACCTTAATTCGTTATGATTCCCTTCCTCGCCCCTTTCTCTTCCTCTTCTCTGCCTCTTTCCATCACTGAGGGACCAAAGGGATTTTTCTGACTCCCCAGCCATAGACTCTATTTAATTAAATAAGGAACCTCTACACGACTTTGTCGGACTTGCTCATGATCTTGTTACTTTTTAACCACACTGAACCCAAGTTTCTATGTTTTTTCTCATGCTTTGAGATTCAAGTTGAGCTACTCTCTGTGTGTATGTAGGTAGCAGGCCATCTGTCATCTCTGCCTGCCAGCGTTCCTTCCCTCTTCTCTTGCTAAGAGTGTCCTCATTTTTCTGTGAGAACCACCCCACCCCCACGCATCCAGTCTTGATAGCTCTGTCAATCAAAGTGTCACAGCCTCTCTGGCCAAGAGGTGGGACCAGACACAAGCTTAGCCAATCAGACTTCCTGGGAATTTGAATCTAGAGGGCTGTGAGCCAAGTATGGAAAATGGTTGAAGCTGGTTCACCAACATATTTCATGGTGAATGTCTATTCTGAGACCATGAATTGTTGGGGAGTTTTCTGTAAATATGATAATACCCGATTTTCACTTCTTCTTAGAGTCAGTAAGCTCTTCATAATCTTCCAACAAATTATTTTTAATTTTCTTTCCTTTGTCGACACAAGTCAGTGTCGGTTACTTGTAATTAAGACAAATAAATAAACTTAACCGATAAAATCTTGCCTCTTGACTAACTAGCTTAATTTACTTAGGCTTTAATATTTTGTCCTTCAAAGGCTCTTAGCTCTACATGGTTCTAAATATGACTACCCTCCATTAATTAAGATGTAGATTTTGCTGCTTAACGTGGAATATATTTTTCTCTACATGTGTGGGTATTTTTTTTATTATAAACCCCAAGGTTGGAATAAAGCAATTTATCCTGCAATTTATCTGATAACCAATATCCTTCCTTTATCTAGTCCCCCCTTTTTTAGGAGTAAGTGAATAGAGATATGGTCCAAAATTTCAAGCTAGGATCCCTTTCTTACTTGCTTTATACTTTACGGAAAACTCCCCCCAAACTGATCTACTTATTTATATGGTATCTGCATAAAAGTAAAATTCTGCAGTAAAAGTGCTATGTACCCAGGAGATCTCTTAAAAATACAAAATGGTGCTTGGAGAGGGTAATTTATTATATGTTTATATCCTTTAGTATTAGCACTTTTATTTGGATTGCTTTGTCATAACAGTGGTGTAACATAGCCAAAAATTTTAAGTTCTGGCCAATGGCATATAAGCAGATCTGCTGCATATGAGTCCCATTTTCTCTTCCTTCCTACAGAATAGATTGCAGCTGTGATGGCTGGAGTTCAAGTAGCCATCTTGTGCCATCACATGGAAATCACAGACTGAGGATAGTGGAGCATTAAGAGGAAGGTGCCCGAGTCCATGGCGACTTCCTGAGACTGCTCTGCCAGCCCTGGGCATCTACACTTTTTTATAGAGATAAAAGAAAAATAAATTCTTATCTTGGTTAAACCCATGTTACTTGGATTTTCTGTCAGTTACAAATACCATAGGAATTTAAACCCTAAGTGATATAGCTGGTTATATTCCAAATGGACTACTTACCTCCCACCCCCACTCCTTCCATTTATGCACACTTCCGTTAGCCTTTTGGGGTGATTTTAATATGCTACAGGATAAATTGCATTTAACTGACAAAAAAATACCATGCAACACACATGTTAAATATTAAACACGCTGAATACATCTATGTCAATGAATAGATTGTCAAGGAATATTCCTAGATAGGCTCAGACTTGAGCTTCACCTCACCCACACCCACTGAGGCTCTATTCTGTCCCTGATCTATAGGGCAAGGTCTCAGGCTGGACTGGTCTCTGTATTCCTGCCATGCAATTTTATGGATTTGCTGGAACTCTCTAGAAGATTCCAACTTTGGGTCTTCTTCAAGGTCATACAGTTTTAATCCTGACTTCACCACATATCTGCTCTTTGGCTTTGGGAAATGTTTTGAACCTCTTAGTGTCTCTTATTTCCTCACCTACAAAATGAGAATAATCTCGTAGAGGTGTCATAAGGATTGAACAAATACACGGAAAACTCTTAGTGTCTGATGTAAAGTAACTCCTCAAACAGTATTAATTCAAATTGTGACTATTATTTTACTCAAAAAGAGAAAACATGAAAGTCACAAAGACCTTGACAAGGGAAAACTCTGCCATTTGAGGAGACGGGTAGACAGGAGCCTTGATGGAACACTATCTTCCTAACCATCACCGCAAAACCAAGGTCCTATTTCATTATAGGAAGATATCTTTTGGTGCAAAGATATATATCACCCACATTTCTCATCCTTTTAACTTAAAAAAGCTTTGCATCAGGTAGGTCTTGTTCTCTCCTTGAGGGTCCCAGAGGTTAGAAGCAATGTCTTCCTGAAAGGAAAGATTCTCAGAATTGAAGATGGCTTACTCATTTCCCTTGTCTCTGGCTTGCTCTGCTTCCCTAACTCACCAGTCTCTCCCAGGGCCTCCTGCAAAGTCAGATGAACTATAAAGAGGCCAAAACGCCTAGACTTTCTGAAATGAGGATTTTGCCTGCAGTGTTTTGTAAATGAATAATATCTTTAAAAGATTTTTTTTTCTGCAATTCTTTTCCCTACCTTATAAAGTCATTCGCAGGAATTTATCTTATTGTAGATTTTTTTAAGTGTTTTTTTTTTGGGGGGCGCCTGGGTGGCGCAGTCGGTTAAGCGTCCGACTTCAGCCAGGTCACGATCTCGCGGTCCGTGAGTTCGAGCCCCGCGTCAGGCTCTGGGCTGATGGCTCGGAGCCTGGAGCCTGCTTCCGATTCTGTGTCTCCCTCTCTCTCTGCCCCTCCCCCGTTCATGCTCTGTCTCTCTCTGTCCAAAAATAAATAAATTAAAAAAAAAATTAAAAAAAAAAAACGAAAAAAAAAGTGTTTTTTTTTTTGAACAATCAACCTTGAAACTACATAAAACATGGCAAACAATTCTCATCGGAACTAGTTTCTTTCCAATTAATGTAAAATTATGATGGCAGAGAATTGAGGATCTAAGGGATTTGAGCTTCAAGACTTTTTTTCCTAAGGAAAAAACAATGTAGTCCTCATTTAACAATACCTCTTGGTGGCTTTGAACCAGTTCCTTCTCACTGCTATCTGATTTGGGCAAAGGTACCAGGAAGACAAGATTACAATGCCTGCCCTCTTCTTTTCAATCTCTCCAGAACCTTATTTGTATCTCTATGTCAACAGAGTGAAGAAATGCTAGTGCTTCATTTGGAGTGGCCCGTAGCTACCAGCATCCTCCTTAATTAGTGTCTGTGACCAGTTAGCATTGTTTAGGTTTCATTCAACACACTTACCCAGAAACGCGCTCCTTCTCGGCTGCTGTGGTATGCACCAGCTGTCTTTAATCTCTCAGGACCCAATTCACAGACCGCAAATTCTGTTATGAGCACAAATGTCTGAGAGTGGGCATTTGTTTATTTTCTGCTTACGAGACAACGTTCATATATTTCTGCCATTAAAAATAAACCAGTGAATAAATAAATGCCCAAACTAACACAAGAGGCGAAAAGCAGAGTATCTCGCTTCCAACGAAACTAAAGTTTGGCTCGCATGGAAGCGGCACCTCTTTTGGGTCTAGTAAATACCACTTTTCGCTTAGAAATAATAAGCTCATCCGTAAATGCCATTTTGAAGACTAAACAAACCCACGACAAAGAGGAAGCACAAAAAAGCTTACGGTTTCAAGCAAAAAGGTCATTATTTCCGTTGGCCAAGCCATGCACATTCCAGTTCTTCTAAAAGTATGCCACTGAATTTTACCTTAGTCTGTCTTCTTCTCTCCTAAGTGTGTGCACAGGAATGTGAGCAGACAGTGCTTGCCCATGCGCCTGGATACGTTCCACTCGTTCCAGTACTTGGGGCCACAGGGCACACGGCTATCCTTGTCAAGGTTACGTGGAACGGAATGCTGGTAGCATGGAGATCCCAGCCTCCATTGGAGATTTGTCTCTGGATTCCCCCAGTAACCGATGCACATTGTATCATGACTTCCGTTTCTATGACCTCATCATGTTATAACACCAGCATTCAGTACGGTTTTGGGGACACAGTGGGTAGTCGATATCTATTTAATTAATAATAAACAGCCACACTTTATACACATGTATTATCTGCCGAGCGCTGTTCCAAGGCCTCTGCAAATATTAACACACTTAATCCTCACAAAAGTGCTATGAGGTAGCAGTTTTTAATGCTCCAGTCTACAGGTGAGGACACTGGGACATAGAGGGATAAAACAACTGGTTCTTAAGCGCCAGAGTTGGGATTTAAATCCAGGAATTCAGATTCCAGAAGATATGGCCCTGACCACCACACTACGCTTCCTCTGTCTGCTCACATCCCAACCCCCAGGCCTATTTGCCTAACCAGGTGATCCCTGAGATCCCTTCTGTTCTATAGAGTGTGGTTCTAGCCTATTATTCATAGAGAACTTATGCGGCACAGAAAATCTTCCATTACCTACCCAGCCCTCCCTTAACACTCCTAGGTCTTAAGTTTTTGATTATATTACATAAGCAAGCCTGGAACCATGGTTTCCCCTTCTTCCAGAAGTAAAAGTCTTCCATAAAAAGACATACAACTATTAGAACAAACAAGAAAATTGCACCTGGCCCCCATTCTTCCAATATCATTTTAATATAAAAATTGGTTCATGGGATTCCTAGAATTCCATTCAACAGCTGAACCAGCACCAAAAATGAACGGGCAAAGACAGCCAGGGATGAATGACAGCACAGAGGGCCCTTAGTAATATGTGAGAGACCAGAAAGCACAGGCTCAGGCCTGAGCCAGCCACCCAAGAAGGTGTGAGGGAGCCACAGAGGGAAGGGGAGGAAGTGGGGGCTGTAAGTGTGTGTATTTGTTTTTCCCAAGAAGCTGGACTATAGGGGAGAGAGGTCAATGGCAACAACTGGGACACAGAGGTGAAGAAAGATTTGTTTAAAGATTGATAAATATGTCTATAGCTTGCTGAGAAGTAACCTGCTAATAGTGATGGTGGAAAATACCAGGCGGTGGGGAAGGGTAATGTATAAAATGTGAGTCTGATCCTCCTTAGATAGGAGGGTGTGGGCTGAAGACAAATAATCTTGAAGAGAAGGAAGGGTACCTTTTCCTTTTACAAAGAAGAAGTGAGAAAGGGTTCCGTGTGGTCTCAGCTGATTTACTCTCAAACTGGAATCTTGAGGTAACAGGCATACAAAACTGAAAAACATCTTTGGGAGGCTTCCTTGACCCCACAAATAGCTTTTCTAGGAGAAGTAAAGGAAAAGTCAGATGGAAAATGTTAGTGGCCACTGAGGTGCCCCCTTCTATAGCTTCAAACAGGTATTCATGTATAGAAACATGGAAATCTGGAGAATGGGACACCAAACAGCTGATGTTGCCCTCAATCAACCATCTGGGTCCTTAAAAAAAATATGTGTGCAGGAAAGAAAGCAAGGCTAAGGGACACATTCCATGAATGTATAGTAAACACCCTGTGTGTAGGGCACAGGTGCTAGGGATACAGCAATGAACAAAATAACATCCTGTTCTCATGGGATTTACATTTCATCTCCAAATTTGTCAAGAAAAGTGTGACCTCGGATTGTCAGCCAAGCTGTCTAATCTGCCTGCTACCATCCCAGAGACCACCCTGAGATGTGAGAATGGCTACACCTGCCATTCTCAATGGCAAACAAGAGAAAGTGAAAGAGGCAGAACGTTTGCCCTCACAATGAAAGCAGAACTGGCAAAGGCCACCTGTCCCAACAAGGGAGAAGGGAAGGAAGCTGCCCACATCCTGGCAATGACCTGGAGATGCAGAGAAGGAGCTGCTATTGGGCCTTATCCCCTAGGCAGTAGCCCTAAATCTAGTGTCCTCTCTGGCCCAGGAACCCAAGAGAGGTCAATAAGAGTCCACACCCATGCAGGCTAGGACCCCAACTCAGCAAAACAAGGGCACTGAAACCTCTAGACAGTGACCACTTGTCCTAAAACTGGACCAATTCACAAAAATTCCTCTTTGGATAGTGGGGAGAAGTTGGAGAAAAAGAAGAGAGCAACCATGAATTTCCTAGCTTCCCAAACCAAAAATCACCCTCATTTTGTTCTTTCTCCCATTAACCCCTGTGTTTGATAGCCACACCAATGGCCCACAATTTCTTGCTTCAGGTCTCATGGCGGGCATCACACCTCTCATCAGGCCATTTCTCCAATTCTTACTGCTATTCTTACATGTTCTCCTGCAACCAACAAGATGGGCAGTTTGAACCCACAATGCCTTTTAAACATCTGTTTAGAGTCTCCCAATTCTGTTACTCAGCCTTCAAGGTGAGCACTCACCCAAATAACACAGTCAGTAACATAACATACTTCAAGCTGAGACAGAAAATAGAAGATTCCCCCTTGTTTTCCCTTAGATTCCCAAGTCATCATGTGGAAGAAATTAAGTTGGTCTTCAGTGACATTCATGATCTTGACTCAATCTATCTTTTTGATCTTGAGCCACAGTTTGTCCAATGTACATTTTATACTTGCCATTTTCTTGTTGGTCCAGGCCATGGCTTTATCTGTGTATTCTTTTACCTTTGCTTCAAAAGCATAGTCTCCCACCTGATCTGTCCTCTCTTCCCCACCTCTTTATATAGTTCCTTCTCCCATCCCATCTCTTCTATGCAGCTTTCTCCAGCCAACCTCAGCCCATGGCACTCTCCTTTCTCTGAACTCATAGAATGACCACTATTTGTAGCTAAAAAGAGTTCTGGGTCCAATGCCAATGTGTGGGTATATGGGTTTTTCCTCACATATCCAAAAAGGAAGTCTCCAACACCAGCTGGGTATCTTACAACTTAACTTAAATCTGACACTACCTTCCTGGAGATTTCAGATCCCACAGGTGCAGGTCTCAGGCCCACAAGACTGTCCCACTCCCCACTTCAGATGCCAGTTCCAGGTCCAGGTTGTCACCTGTGCTTCTGATGGACTGGCTACAGATTGGAGGTGCCCATGACCTTTCCTCAAGTTCAATTAATTTGCTAGAATAGCTCACAGATCTCAGAGAAATATTTTAGTTACTAGATCACCGGCTTACTATAAAAGAACATAACTCGGGAAGAGCCAGATGGAAGAGGTGCTTAGAGCAAGGTATGTGGGAGGGGTGCAGAGGTCCCAAGCCCTCTCCAGGGTGCCATTCTCCCTAAGTCTCTATGTGTTCACCAACCCAGAAGCTCTCTGAACCCCATCCATGTGCGGTTGTATGGAGGCCTCACGACACAGGCATGATTGATTAAGTGATGGGCCATTGGAGAGTAAGTCAACCTGCAGACTCTCTCCCCTCCTTCAAGGTTGAGGCAGGACCCTGGTGGGGGGTAGACCTCAAAGTTCCAATGCTCTAATTATAAGATTGGGTCCACTGGCAACCAGCCCCCACCCATTTGTGTTACCTAAGCGCATTTGAGAAGTTGCTTCATTAACATAACAAAAGATCCCTTTGTAACTCTCATCTCTTAGGAAATTCCAGGGGTTTTAGGAGCTCTGTGCCCTAAATGGGGAGAAAGACCAAATAAATACTTCTTACTCTACATCACAATATCACAGTAGCTTTCCCTGAGGTTTAGCATTGATGAACATATGTATATGCCTTGCTTCCCCTGATATGTGACAACTCCGTACAGAAGTCCTCAGCAAGCCTAAAACACCTAAGCATCCTCTTCCATATATTTAGCATGCAATAACCATTTTTATTTTCAAAACCACATATACCTTATTTACCTTATAGAGGGTTTAAACAGGTGGCTTCTGTATATTGATTGACTGGATGATTCACTAAAGGAATTGCTCATCTTTATATATATAGATAGAAGATAGATATAAACTTGGGGTTCATACAGCATGAAAGGCCCTCAGTAAATGAGGCAGATCACCAGTGCTAACCTACTCAATCATGGGATGCAAGTTTTGAGGTAAATTACAGTATAGCGTAGACCCTTTTGCTGCACAGGTGTAGAATCTGAGGTTAAATTTCCTCCTCCACCTATAACACACATAATGAAACAAATATAGAAACAAATAATAGGGAAGTAAGTTATAGATGGTCCTTTAGAAGTCAATTTCATCTGCGCATCTAACCATAAAAGCAGCATCTGCTCTGCTAAATACAGGTGTTTTATATCCTTGTCATTAATTGGAGGGGACATTATGTCATCATACATCAACAGTTAAGGTTGGTTAAAGTGCCACTTATCTCAGGTGCTGTCATTAATCAGGTTCTTTTCAGCTTGGTGACTCCAGAGGCTTGGCTCAAAGCTGCTCTATGTGAATGGGTTTTCCCAATGGGTTTAAGGTGTCTTTTTATTATCATTTTGAATGAAAACCTTGGAACCCCGACATAAGTGGCCATTAAGGTAACTGTTCTGATGCTTCAGAGAAGAGAAACATTTCCCCCACCATCTTCGTCTCCCCCTCCCCCCCACGCCTCCACCAAAGAGCCACAGTGAATAGAAAGGCACATCAACACAAGCTGTTGTCTCCTCATAGTTTAACCCGTTAATGGATTTCAGTGAACCAACTGTAGTACATCTGGCACTTAAACAGAGCTGGAGGACAGCACCCTTCTCTTTCTGCCTGGCACCCACATCACCCAAATGCCTTCCTGGCTACCCTAAATCCACCGTATGATGTCCGTTCCAGACAAGCTTCCAGGGTGCATTCTTCCTTAGTCGCTGCTTTCATTGAAAATGCCTGCCCTTTCTCATATTCCTTCAAGGCCATTGGAAATGGCATAAGTTGTTCTAGGTTCAGTTGCCAGGGTCAATGATAGTGGCATTTTAAAATACTGGCCTTTATACTCTCATCATCTAAACTCTAAAAATTAAGGTACAAAGTTCAGGCACTAGGTTGATAATTCAAACAGAGGGCCGTTTCGTCCATATCAAGGTCTCACTCAGGGAGACCCTACGATGCCCTAAAAATACAATTCTCTGCATATTCCAAGTCGGGGTCTCTCGTCACCTCAACCTGTGCAAGAGGTTGGAAGAATAAGGGGGAGGGCATTTTTATTATTTACTCATTCATTCAATGGATATTGTATTGCCTGTGAGGTGCTGTGTTAGCATCACACAATGACGATCAGAAACAGACATAACTCTGGCTCAAGACTTTACAGGGTGAATGGGAGAGAAATGAATGAAATAGAAACTTAAAAACAAACAGGTAAAATCATAACTGTGTGTAGTTCTTCAGAAGAAAACGTTACATGTCCACGCAAACAAACAAACAAACATACTGTGACCTCAAGTATGAATAAAGGTCAGTCACGGGAGGATGGGGAGCCATGAAGAATGTTCCTAGAGAGGGAACAGCAGGCACAAGGTGCTGAGGGGGGAGAAAGCAGGGAAAATTCCAGAAATTCCAGAAAATTCTGCCTCAGGTAGGCAGAATCCTAAGCGGTCCCAAGGTCCTCATCTCCTGAGTATACACACCTGGCATAATTTCTGAGACTGTGAATATGATGGATTTTGCTCCCATGATTAGGTTATATTATATGAAACAGTTAACTTTTAGAAAGAAAGGCTATCCAAGCAGATCTGATCTAGTCACATGAGCCTTTTAAATCTGAGTCTAGGGGCGCCTGGGTGGCGCAGTCGGTTAGGCGTCCGACTTCAGCCAGGTCACGATCTCGCGGTCCGTGAGTTCGAGCCCCGCGTCAGGCTCTGGGCTGATGGCTCGGAGCCTGGAGCCTGTTTCTGATTCTGTGTCTCCCTCTCTCTCTGCCCCTCCCCCGTTCATGCTCTGTCTCTCTCTGTCCCAAAAATAAATAAAAAATGTTAAAAAAAAAAAAAAATTAAATTTGAGTCTACAAGTCAGAGACAGGCAGGCAGAGAGTCACATCGTGAACAGGATTCAGTGCACCATTTCTGGCTTGAGGATGGAGGGGGCCACATGATAAGGAATGTGGGTCACCACATGTAGGTGAGAGCAACCCTGCTTGGCACCAGCCAGGAAATGGGGCCTCAGACCTACACACGCAAGAAATCGAATTCTGCCAACAGCAGCAATGAGCTTGTGTGTTAATTTCCTAGGACTGCCATAACAGAGCTGGTGGCTTAAGCCGCAGACATTTAACGTCCCACGTTTCAGAAGCTGGAAGTCCAGGATCGAGGCGTGGGCAGGGTTGGCTTTTTCTGAGGGCTGTGAGGGAGGGCTCTACTCCAGTTCTCTCTTCTTGGCTTGTAGATGGCCTGTGTCTCCTCCCTGTGCCTTCACACCATCCTCTAACATGTCTGTCTTTGCACTGTAATTTCTTCCTTTTACAAAGACCACAGTCAGATTGTATTGGGGTCTACCTTATGACCTTATTTTAACTCTCTCACATCTGTAAAGACCCTAGCTCCAAATAAGGTCACATTCTGAGATATTGGGTTTGGGTTTGGGTCTCATTTGAGGTCATGGGTCACAGTCTGTGGTTCTGAATTTGGGGGAGGGGGAGAGGAGAGACACAATTCAACCCACAGAACTTAGAAGTGGATTTTCCCTCAGAGCCTTCAGCCAACAAGATGACTCTGCCTTGTGATATCCTGAGCAGAGAAGCCACGCATGCCTTGCTTGGACTCAGACCTACCCAACTGGGAGATAACACGTGAGTGTTGATTTCAGGGGCAGAGTTGATGGTAATTTGTTGTGCAACCATAGAAACTAATAGTGCCAGAGCTTGGTGACAGAAAAGGCTGACCTCATGGCAGGGACGAGACCACACAAGGCCATGAAGGCAGTGGCGAAAAACTTCACTCTTTATCCTGAGAACGATGAGAAGCCATGAGAGGGACGAGGTAATAATGACGTGTTCAGATTTTGCTTCTCTTTGGGGCTTTTCTTTTTGTACTTCGTTCTTTTCCTCTCCTTCCAGATAAAAATTCCAAAGGACAGGGTGGCCGCAGAGAAACATGGACAGTCCCACATCAGTTGTGATAACCTGTTGAAAAGGCAGAAGGGGGAAAAGGAGGAGGACAGGATGAAGATAAACATCATTTTTCGGGGGCTCACGCTGAGTCTGGTTCTGATTCTGCAGCATTTTCGGATTTATTTCTCACAACAAGCTTATCAGCCTCATTTTATCCATGACGGACTAAGGTATTCAGAGGTCTAATAACATCCTCAAGGGCATCAGCTCAGGGGGAATGTCACTAAGATTTGAATCCAGGTCTGACTGGCTCTCCCACTCATTCTTCAAACTCAGTGCACTAAAGCTATGCGTCCATCCAGGCTTGGCCACTGTTGTTTAATAGTGCGTGATATATCTTGTCCGAGCCTTGGGAGAGTCCTACTAGGCAGGACAGGTGTGAGAGCAGAGGAGGAGGCTGCCTTAGCATCAACGGTCAGGCAGGTTGGCTCAGCAGAAGAACTGCAACAGGCCTCATATGAGAGCCTAGTCACCTACCTGGCAGGTCCCGGTCACTGTCTTCCATTTTCTTGCCTGAATAAATTGTTGGTGCCAAGGACAAGGGCAGTAGAGGTGACAACAAATCCCCTCTGGAGATTCAAGGTGAAGTAAAGGGGTTTTTAAGCTCTTCTCAAGAACATCCAAACTCTGAATTGTCCTCAGCACCCCCTGGGACTTTGCATATTCCAGTATTGAGGAATGCAGGATACAGAGCTAGGAATGAATCCCACTGATCCGTCCCAGGACACTTCTGAAGACGTGAAGACACATTCAAGTCACCCATCAACTTATCCTCAATCACTAGCTGTGAGAAGTAGAAGTTAAGCTGATCCAATGCCCTTAAAACAATAGTAAATATTTTATGTCTTTCCTTCAGTGAATTATAAGAAGTCATGTTCCTCTGGAGAATTATTACATTTTATATTCTGTACCTTCTTATAAAAAGAAGGGTGCAGTACTTTTCTAGCATTCATTTACATGCCTTTGATAAATTACTGTAACCAGATTAGGGAGATAAAATAACCAGTCTATTAATTACAGTGATTATTATTTAATGGAAAATGGGATTCTAGGCAAAGTGTGTAGTAAGAAGAAAGCTTAGCAATGCATTATATAGATGTGGTATTTTATCTTAAAGAGTAAGATAAGTGTCCAGTCTGTTCTGCAATCTACAGAATATGTTCATTAACTCGGCAAGATTTATATGTATAATTGACCATAATATTTTAACACTATTTGCTTGATTTGGCAGTACATGAGGAACAAGGAAAAACTGTAACTTCAATTAAATTGAATAAATCCCTCAACGAACATGTAAAAGGCCAGGTCTGCCCAGCAACGTGGGAAGGAGAGAGTTGAGCAATGGTTTAAAAATTTTGTTTTCTTTTAATTGAAATGAGATACTGATTTAATTTTAATTTGTTGGCGATTTATTTTATAAATGATAGGGTTTGCAAAAAGAGATTCCCCCCGCCCCATCGCTTATCCTCATAATTAATCTCAAATACAGCCACAAGTGTAATTTGGGGATAAATGTTAATACTTTCTCAAAGAGAAGCTTAGATCAGGGTCAAATCCTGACTCAACCACTAGCAGACATCAGAGCTTTTCTCATTTTCCTCAGCTCTACCAAGGAGAATAGTAGTTACATCTGCCTTCTTGGAGTTATACAGATTAAAGCAGGCGTCTGCAAACTATGGCCAAATCCAGCCCGCCGTCTGTGTCTCTGTATGGCCCACAACTTACATTTTTAAACCATCGAGAAAAAAAAATCAAAATAACCATACTATTTTGTGACATGTGAAATATGGCATTCCAATTTCAGTGTCCATTAATAAAGTTTTATTAGAACACAGCTACACTTAGGCACTTATGTGGTGTCTATGGCTGTATTAATGCCACAACAGCAAAATTGAGTAGCTGTGACAGAGACCATATGGGCAGCGAAAACTGAAATATCTACTATCTGGCCTTTTCCAGAAAAAGTTTGACAACCCTGGACAACACGAGTAACACACAGGTTCTCAAAGTTAGCTACACAGTAGAATCACTCGAGGAACTTAAAAACACCCTTTGTCTACGTCACACTCCACACCAATTAAACAAGAATCCCTGGGGGTGGATACCAGGTGTCAATAATTTTTTAATTTTCTCAGGGGATTCCAAGGTGCAGCCAGATTTAAGGACCAGTGGACTAATGTGCTTTGTAAGGTATATAAACTTAACACATAGTAAGACCTTGATCATTGTTAGCTGAACGGATATAATAAATTCTTCTTTTTTATTCCTCAATGCAGGTCAGTAAAAATTTATTAAACGAGTATTGGGTGCAAAATATTTTATTTCCCTTCACTCTCTCTTTCTTTCCTGCCTCTGTTCTCACCAGCCGGCAAGAATTAAGACAGGAAGGAAAACAAAGTTCTCTTCCGTGTCTTGAGTTTCTAAACATTCACGCATCCAGTATTTTATATTTTCATGTATTCATTCCACAGACTTTTGGCGTACAGTTTCAAGTTCTGTACAGCACAGCAGGTTAGGGCTCCAAAGATGTGCTTTCCAAGTACTAGAGAGTGCATCGGTGTTCTTGTAGAAAGTGCCCTATGTTTGAGCAGACGCCCCTTGAATCTTCTGTGGTTCTCGTAAAAAGTCTTGTAAATATAACCTGACTGGCTTAGTAGCAGCCTTCAAAGTAACAAATGCATGGCATCCTCAAGAGCCAATGACGAAAAAGAACACCTGAACGCCTACATAGTTAAGCAACCAAACAATAGCTTAGGTGAGTACGTATATTCCATATTAAAATATATCAGGAGTATGGGAGAGGGGAGAAAAAACAACAAAAGACCATGCTTTCAACAGGCCTGTGATCCGGTTAGTAAAACACAATTAATGCCCAGTAAATAAGCTGGAGATTCCAGCCCCATCCTGAATAGTTCACTCTTTTGTCACAAGCAATGAACACCCACTAAATCTCTGCAACAGGGAGATGGATATGGATGGAGATAGAGATAACACCAGGACAGAGAGATTAAGTACTTGGGTTTGATTTCACACCATCAGGGTTCTTGATTCCAGCTCCATCAGTCACCAGCCACATGATAGCGGGCAAATGACTTCCTTCTCAAAGGTTTGATTTCCTCAGGTGTAAAAGGGGGATACTAGTCCCTACCTCTGAGAGGTGAGGTAGTTTTAAAAGTACATATAACACCTAGATTTTTCTCCCTAGTTCTTACACAGTTGGCTGGGAGATCGTATTTACAGCCTAAAGCACAGTGAGGTCCCCTCCATGCCAAGAATTAGGTTCTCTTTTTTTTTTTCATGTTTACTTATTTTTGAGAAAGAGAGAGTGAGTGTGAGCGGGACAGGGGCAGAGAGAGAGGGAAGCACAGAATCCGAAGCAGGTTCCAGGATCCGAGCTGAGGCACAGAGCTCAATGCGGGACCCGAACTCACAAGCCATGAGATCATGGCCTGGACCGAAGTCGGACACGTAACCGACTGAGCCATGCAGGTGCCCGGCCAAGTACTAGATTCTTCTTGTCAAAGTCCTTCTTCGAGCACTGTCCTTCATGGCCAAATATGAACTCCTTAAGGAAAAGGTTTATAATTTTCCAGACACTCCTCAAATTACATCAATGTCCTTTTCAAGACAGTCTTGCAGAACGTGAATTTGGTGTACGTTGAAAATATATGTACCTAACTAAGGCCTTTAAATTGCCAGGGGACCTTCCGAGTGATAAACAGACAACAGTTTCTATTTGCAATTTCCCACTACATTAGCCCCAAGCCCGAGTGTATCTTTTGCAGCCTTCAATCTCGGGGTTGGTTTTAACTCTGGAAAATGTGTACCCTTGGTGATGTGTTTTCTCCTAAGTCAATCTCATTTTGTTCATAAAAAACTTTCTGTGCTGTGTAATGTCTTTCTATATTTCTTCTTAATATTCCTGCACATACTTTGGTTGCTTTCATTCTATTCTAGCCAAGGCACCCATTTAAACTCCTGCATGACCGACCCGTGAGTAGCCCCATTCTGCAAGAAATCACTGCTCTTTCTCTTTTCTTTTTTCGACTTTAAGACTTTGCTTAAATGGTCATTAGGCTAAGTGACATGTATTTTAAACTCTGGTTCACCACCCTTATTGCCCTTATTGTGAGTAAATCCTACACTTTTGATTCACTTTTCCTCCTGAATCTTGCGTTGTTAGCCCTGTGGGTTTTAAAGGTGAAAATAATTTTTCACGCTTTTTCTACATCATCATTCAAACTACTTTTCTCTAATAAATAGGCCAAATAAGATTCATGGACAATAAAGACTCTAAGTGCCTTCATATTTCTTTGATATTTTCATTTTCAATTATACACTCATCTTCTCACACTTTCAAAGTAATCCTCTATGTTTGCCATAACTTTGTCAATTTTTAGTACGAAATAAAATAAAGCAAAAGGGGAAATGAATCAAATGAACTGAAATGATGCAGGATCATGCAATGAAAATCCGCATGGTAACAGAAACCACATGGGACTGAACAGAAGGACCTTCCCTCTTTAAGTTCTGGCTGCCTCCTCCTCTCTTTCCCTAATAGTCATCTCTGCTGTAAGATACTTTACATTTCCATGGATCACACTAATATTTTCGCATCTCTGAAATTAAATTCTATCCCTTATGGAACAACTTATAAGAGGTTGACATTATGCAGAACAAGAAGGGTGTGTGTGTGTGTGTGTGTGTGTGTGTGTGTGTTTCTGTGTATGTGTATCACCAAGAGGTTCTAACCTCTGTTTTGCACATTTTATTTAATTAACCAGTGTCAGTGGATTGATTTTTCTATAGCAACAGAACTCAGGGACCCTAATGCCTGTCCAGACCAACCAAAGAGAGAAAGGACTAGCAAATGTTCAAGAAATCTAATCACCTATTATATTAGTTCCCTATCGCTGAATAACAAATTACTCTAAAACGTAGCGGCCTCAGATGGAAAGCACTAATTATCTCAGTCTCTGTGGGTCAGCGATTCCGGCATGGCTGAGCAGGGTGTCTCTGGCTCAGTCTCTCACAAGGCTGAAGTCAAGGGGTTGCCTGGCTGTGTGGTCCCATCTCAAGGCTTGTCTGGGGAGAATTCGCTTCCAAGCAGTTGCTGGCAGGATAGAGTCCCTCAAACACTGTGCCACGGGGCCTTCTCCCTAGCAGCTCACAGTATGATACTGGCTTTCCTCAAAGCAAGCCGGCAAGAGAGCAAGAAAGGGCATGCAAGATGGAAGCCACAGTTTCTTTATAATCAAATCTCAGAAGTGGCATCCCATCGTTTTTGCCATAGTCTATTGCTTAAAAACCATCATTTGATCCAGACTACACTACGGGAAAGGGTTGACTCCAGGATATGAATCAAGAGGCAGAGTCATTGGTATCAGTTTCTTAGAGATGGCCTACCGCTTCTGCCCTACACCTGTCTACCCAAACCCCCTCGCCTCAGATTCACCAGCACCATTCGCATAACTTGCCGCTTTATTTACTCCTGTCCTAAAAGTGGGGTCATTTGGGAAAGTCTCAGCAACCATCACAGCTATCGATCTAATAATGCAAATTAATATAAAATATTTTTCAGAAAAGAGATGGTCTTTCATAAGACCTAAATCTCTTAAAATACAGAATAAAGTGTGCTAAAAAGAAAATCCTTCTCTATCCCATTCAAAGAAAGACAACTCACAAAAGTTACAAATAAAAGATTAGATAGATCAAGATAGATCAGTAATAGAGGAAAATGTAATTCAGTGTAATAGCAGTATCACAGAAGAAGAATTCAGAATAAAATATGAAATGGGACAAAGGAGATCACTTTATTTTTACACAGTTTGCAACATAAAATAAAGATATAATAGCACTGAATTATATGCACCAAATCCAACAGTATCAAACTACATAAAGCAAAACTAATTGAATTAAAAGTAGGAATTGACAGACATACACGATGTTTCCTTCACTTCCTGACAGATGAGAGTAAATAGTACTTACGGATGTAGAGAATTTGAAAAGTAAATCTAGAAGTAGATGGATTTAATAGGTATACAATACACTCAACTTAGAACCCCATGGTTAGAACAGACAGAGAACATACCTTCTATGTCAGCGCCCATGAATTATTTACCAAAAAAGTGATCATATATTTGTCAACGATGAAAATAAATTTCCTGAAGCAAAATCGAAAAGAACACATTCTCTGACTGCAATGCAATAAAAGTATTAAAAATACATTTAAAAAGCAACGTTTCCCTTTTCAGCCTTGAAATGAAATAAACAAATAAATACGGTGAAACACTGCCCACACAGCCAGAGTGCAGCAGCACACAATGTTCCCATCACTCGGATCTTCTCAGTCCCCAGGGCAGTTGGGCTGGGTGTGGGACCAGTGGAGTCCTTGAAGTTCAAAGTCATTGGCCTTTAACAGCCTCACCCTATTTTCCCAAAGTGCTATACAAAACGTGTTTTCTATATGTATCATGAGGTGCAAGATAAATTGAACTTACAGTCTATTCATAGATTACTGATAACAAGACTACAGTCCCCAATTTTAAGCACAATAGGGGGAAAAAGTAATAAAGATAAAAATAGAAGTCAAGAAACTGGTTTTCTTAAATAAAACTGATACATGAAAGGCTAAAAAGGAAGTTCTTTTGAGTCAGACAGACTGGGTTCAACAGCTGCGCAATAGATAGTATGGTCCCTGAGGTCAGGAACTACTTAAACTCTCAAAGCTTCTGTGTTCTTATCGGCACTGTGAGGAAAACCAAAAGGTTGTTGGGGGGATTAAATGAGATAATATACATAGAGTTCTTATGAAATCTCTAACATCAGATAAATACTCAAAATATGTCTGCTATTATTAACCAAGTGTGGGCTTTGTGAAAAAATCAATAAAATAAACCAACCTCTTTTAGTTCAAGAATAAAAGAGGGGGAAAATATTAATTACAAGAAAGCATATGTAGCCACAGATATGATTGTTTTTAAAATTATAAGAGAACTATATGTTACTCTCTTCTACCACATTGAAAATCTCAATGAAACAGATTATTTCCTAAGAAAATACAAATTCCAAAATCTTACTCAAGAACAGTTACAAAACCTGAATACAGCAAAACTACTAAGAAATTGAAAACAATTTTAAAACATGATCTCCACAAAAAGCCCCTAATGTTGTGTAAGGGCTTTTATATCATTTTTTTCAAGCATAAAAAAATGAAAATACATCGATTCATGTACAAAATGAAGACAATCTTTTACCAAAACCTGCCAAAGCACAAGAAAAAAGAAAAAAAAAACTGTTACCAACCACACTTATTAGATACAAAAGTACTAAATAAAACATTAAAAAATAAAACTCCGATGTGTAACACAAGGTTATGCATCATGATCAAGGAGGCCCGATTCCAGGAATGCAATGATGGTTCAAGTTGGAAATGGATTGTTATTTGTAAGTTACCATTTCAATAGGACAAAGGAGACAACCCATATAACCATCTTGATAAAGGGTGAAGGTAGAGTGATAAAATTCACTATTAATTTCTAATTAAAGAAAGCTATTAATAAAATAGACGAGAATAGATTTTTCCTTAATGTTATTTGCAGAAGTATCTATCCCTGACTAACTCTTCTAATAAAGTCGGGAATAATACAGGGGACCCTGGGTGGCTCAGTCGGTTAGGCCTGCAACTTTGGCTCAGGTCATGATCTCATGGTTCGTGACCCTGAGGGGGCATTGGGCTCTGTGCTGACAGCTCGGAGCATGGAGCCTGCTTCGGAGTCTGTGTCTCCCTCTTTTTCTGCCCCTCCCCTGCTCTCTCTCTCTCTCTCTCAAAAAATAAATAAACATTTAAAAAATCAGGAATAATACAAGGATTTCCACTATCACCGCTTCTATGTAAGATTCTCCTGCAATTCTAGTTAATGCAATTAAACGTGAAAATAAAAGATTGTAAAGGTGGAAGAAAAACAGCCAGGAATTATAGATGTTATGGTTGCTTACCTATGAAAGACATTGGAAAAAGAAGATTTATCTGAAAAAGTATTAGAACTGACATCCAGGTTGGTATTCAACTGCTATGTCATACAAAGTCTATGCAAACCATTCACACCCAGTATCTGTGTTGATTGGTTGATTCTCAGGCTACGCCACTGGCACAGTATTTTGAGTTATAGCTTCTAATAAAATGTATCATGTAGAAGGCTACCAATAAATCAATAGGTAAATCAGGTTTCCCACTAACCAATTATGATCAGGTCAAAAATATAATGGTAATATTATCCTATTCACAATAGTAACCAAAGATATAAAACATATAGAAATAGACTGGACAGGGGCGCCTCGGTGGCTCAGTCAGTTAAGCATCCCACTCTTGATTTCTGCTCCGGTCATGAGCTCAAGGTTCGTGGGTTCGAGCCCTGTGTCAGGCTCTGCACTGGTGGTGCTGGGCCAGCTTGAGATTCTCTCTCTCCTTCTCTCTCTGCCCCTCCTCTGCTCACATGCTCTCTCTCTCTAAACAAATAAATAAATAAACTTAAAAAACAATAAACTGGACTAAAACAATATGCAAGACCTTTTTTAATAAAAACAATTAAACTTTACTCAGGGTCACATAGAATCTTACTTCATAATGAATATGGAAAAGCTGGGTGCTAATACCCAAAGTTTGCAAACAAGACAAGAATGTCCACATTTACCACTCTAGTCAACGTTGTGCTGGAGGTGTTAACTAGAGAAATTACCCATAAAAAGTATAAAATCTACCATACTGTAAAAGAGGAAAAAGAAAAAAAATACTTGAACTATTGAATACAGAGAAGTTGTATTCTTACTACAGGAATATTGTACAGAGTCTCTGTGAATTAACCTATAAACGTAACTCAATCCTTCAGAAAATCCAATGGAATTTCCTTTTTGGAGTTGGATAAAATTCTGGTAGAATAAACATACAAAAGTGTTTTGAAAAAGAGAGTGATGAACTGAGATTTTCCTTAGCAGATAGCCAAATGTGTCATAAAACCACAATGCTTAGAATAATTTGACATTGGTGCCAACATTTGCATATCAGGTGAGATCGAGTAGAAAATCCCAAAACAGCCCTATGTATATTTAAGAATTTAGTGTATGATAATGACGGCATTTTAAATCTGCAGAGAAAAGATAAATTATTCAATTAATAGCTGCAGAGAACATGTTGACTAGTTTTCCGAATCTTGAAGTTACAAAGAGCTTTCTATACATGACTTTGAGAGATGAAACCATATGAGAAAGTAAGGCTATTTGACCCCCCCAAAATTCTACTGACAAAAATTAAAGAAACAAAGAATATGCTGGGAAAGAGGTTTTCTTTTAAAGCCAATACTTTCTTGTTCATCAGTCTATCCCTAGATCCTGCAACAGTGCCTGACACATAGTAGGCACTTGAATAAAGGCTATATAAAGATGTCTTGCAAATCATTAAGGAAAAAAATGAACACTTCAGTTTTAAAAATTAGCAAAAGACATGACTCATAAAGAAGAAATATAAGAAGTCAGTAAAAATGCTTGAAAGCTATCAATCTCACTAGTAATAAGATAAATGCAAATTAAAATAACAGTTTGCCATTTTTCACCTATTACTATATGTTTCTTACTGCCCTGAACTGGCCAAAATGTGGGTACTCATCAACTGCTGATATAGATTAATAAATCCTCTCTCATTAAAATGTGTGTGGTATAATTCGAAGCCTATAAACCTGCAGACTTTCTGACCCAGTGATTCCTCTCTTAGGATATTTTCTCTATAGAAATTATTAAACAAACATGCAATGATGTAGATACAAAATTACTCACCGAGCATTGTTTACAAGAGTGAACAATCGGAAACAAATGTTCAAAAACAGGGAATTGGTTTCATACATTTCGGTATAATTTTTCGATGGAATATCACCCAATAAGGATATGCAATTATGCAGATTTGTATTAATTAATACCAAAAGATGTTCTGGATATACTGCTAGTTCAGAAAAGGCAATTTCAAAGCAGCATATGTAATAATCACATCTTCATATGCATAGCGAAACCAAGAAGCAAAATATTGAAACTATAGGACTGGTTTCTACCAGTCTTGGTCTTCCATATGGTCTAATTATTTTCAATGAATGTGTTACTTCTGTAATAAAAGTGATACTTTTTAAAAACAATAGAGAAGTAGTAATTAGTATTTCCTTTAATGGTTCCACCTCCTGAGTTTACTGTTTTACTTTGAATGGCTTCTTTTCACAAGGCCTTCCTAATCTACTGATATTCTCCAGAGCTTAACATTTGGTTATTATTAGGCGGAATCCCTAGATTATTCTCCAGCCTCTACTACTAGGTTCATCTTTCATTTCCTACCCACTTCATCCCATCACTCTGTTTCATTTTATAAACTTTCTTTATAACCTGCTCTGCGAAATCATTCCAGTGACATAGTTGCCTACTTGCTTGTTTTTATTGTTTCTCCACCAGAACGTAGTCTTCACAAGGACATGGACTTGAACTGTTTATGTTCAGAGCTATTTCCGGTGCCCAGGGCAGTGACTGGCATATGGGAGATGCTGAATAAATGCACAGTGAGTGAATAAATGAATGAATAAGTTTTATTTATTTACTTATGAGAGAAAGAGAGAGCGCGAGGGGCGAGGGAGAGAGAGAATCTTTATCTTCTTGTCTTTTTTTTTTTCAAAAAAAATATAAGCTCATATTTTTTTTTAATTTAAATTCAAGTTAGTTAACATACAGTGTCGTATCGGTTTCAGGAGTAGAATTCAGTGATTCATCACTTACATACAGCACCCAGTGCTCATCCCAACAAGGGTCCTTCTTAATGCCCATCACCCCCCTCGCCCATCCCCCCACCCACCCTCCAGCAACCCTCAGTTTGTTCTCTATATTCAAGAGTCTTTTATGGTTTCCCCCCTCCTTTGTTTTTATCTTATTTTATTTTTTTCTTTCCTTACCCTATGTTCATCTGTCTTGTTTCTTAAATTCCACATGAGTGAAATTATATGATATTCGCCTTTCTCTGGCTGACTTATTTCACTTAGCATAATAAATACACTCTAGTTCCATCCATGTTGTTGCAAATGGCAAGATTTCATTCTTTTTGATGGCTGAGTAATATTCTATTGTATAGACATACCACCTCTTCTTTTTTAAACTTTTTTTTTTTTAGAGAAAGAGAATGTGAGGGGAGGGAGGGGCAGAGAGAGCGGAAGAGAGAGAGAATCCCAAGTATCTCCACACTGTCAGCACAGAGCCCAACATGGGGCTCAAACTCACCAACTGTGAGATAATGACCTGAGCCAAAACAGGAGTTGGACGCTCACTCAGCAGCCACCCAGGCACCCCCATACCACATCTTCTTTACCCATTCATCAGTCAATGGACATTTGGGTTCTTTCCATAGTTTGGCTATTGTTGATAGTACTGCTATAGACATTGAGGTGCAAGTGCCCCTTTGGCTTTTTTGTATCCTTTGGATAAATATCTAGTATAATTGCTGGGTTGTAGAATAGTCCTAGTTTTAACTTTGTGAGGAACCTCCATAATTTTTTCCAGAGTCGTCACACCAGTTTGTATCCCCACCAACAGTGAAAAGTGTTCCCCCTTCTCTGCATCCTTGTCAACATCTGTTGTTTCCTCAGTTGTTAATTTTAGCCATTCTGGCAGGCTTGAGGTGTTATCTCATTGTGGTTTTGATTTGTATTTCCCTGATGGTGAGTGATGTTGAGAATATTTTCATGTGTCTGTTAGCCATCTAGATGTCTTCTTTGGAAAGTGTCTATTCATGTCTTCTGCCCATTTCTTCACTGGATTATTTGTTTTTTGGGTGTTGAGTTTGATAACTTCTTTATAGATGCAAAAATTCTCAACAAGACAGTAGCAAATCAAATCCAACAATACATTGAAAGAATTATTCACTATGATCAAGTGGGATTTATTCCTGGGCTGCAGAGGTGGTTCAGTATCCACAAATAAATCAACGTGATACATCACTTTGATAAAAGAAAGGATAAGAACCACATGATCCAAATGCAGAAAAAGCATTTGACAAAATACAGCATCCTTTCTTGATAAAAACCCTCAAGAAAGTAGGGATAGAAGGAACATACCTCAACATCATAAAGGCTATATGCAAAAGACCCACAGCTAATATCATCCTCAGTGGGAAAAACTGAGAGGGAGAGATCGAATCTTAAGTAGGTTCCATGCTCAGCACAGAGCCCGATGCAGGGCTCCATCTAACCACCGTGAGATCATAACCTGAGCTGAAATAACGAGTAGGATGTTTAAGCAACTGAGCCACCCAGGTGTCCCTGAATGAGTCTGTTTTAGAAGAGATGGTTTACTTTGTATGATTAGGCAAAAGATTAATTGCACCTTGAGAAAGTTTTGGAATCAAACTGGATAGTTTTCTCTGTTTAACAGTAAGGCTGACCTACCAAGCACTGGTGTATGTAGACATCACTCAAGTCTAGAAGTCAGTAGAGCTGGCCTACAGTCCTGGTCTCACCACAAACAGGCTTCCTAAACAAGTCAGTTTTGTTGTCCTTGCTACACAAGACTGGCCCTAATCAAAAGCTAGAAAAGGGCAAGAGACTAAAGCTGCTACTCTTACTCCCCACCCCAATGCTGTCTTTCCTCCTAAGAGGGTTCAGACTCTCTTTTGTGTGTCCTCCTCCTTTCCTTCTCCACTCTCCCTGATGGATGCTTGGGCTGCTGAAGCCTCCATAGTATACACTCTGCCCACCTCCAGGGGACATAGGCCCATATCCTCGAACTCATGACCTTCCTCACTTCCTCACTTGCCTCTCATGGAAACCCACTTTCAGGGAAGCATCCAAAATTCTCATACAGATTGCCCTACTCTACCTGCTTACTCATAAAATCAGAACAATCTTGTTGTCTGCAAAACAGGAACTCTTGGACAGAATCATTGTCACTTTCTGATTTCTAAAACTCAGATGACAAAGCTATGCTAATTACAAGGCACATTTACCAGTCACCTTTGTGTGATCCAAGAATAAAGTTGTTTAAAAATCACAATACTTTCTAATACATAATAATTTAATTAATAATAGATGTTATCACTACATAGACATCCAAGTCTTTAAATGCCATCAGCCCTGTGGAAGGTACAAAAATTGGATCCACTCCTAGCTCGGTGGGCTCAAGATCTAAATTGTAAATGTGAGATATTATTATCTGAACCCCCCAGGACTGCCTTGGCACTGGGAGGAATTGTACTGCAATCTTCTATTTAATCCTCCCCTATTTTTTTCCAGATATTTATAACACAGCTGTGGAAAGGTGCTCCTGGCAGGAAGTTGGCATGCAATTTCTCAGGCTGGGAGCAAATATCTGAATCAAATAGGAAAAAAAATCCAAGTGGATGAATTTGTTCAAGTTTTAGACCTGGAAAAAATCACAGAAGAGTTGAAGCTCTGGTCTGAAAAGCACCAAGTGATGTCAGGGAATAGGTAATTATCTGAATAACCCAAGTTCCAGACCCCTTTTTCTTCAATTTTCCAACTAATACAGGCCAAAGATGATTTCCTCTTATGTATAAATTGGTGATCATTCCATCTGAAGACACTGCATACAAGACTCTATTATAGAGCATAGATAAACTTGACTTTCCAGAATTAGGTTTTAGAAACCTTTGATATGTAAGTAAAACATCTTAATTTGTAATAGACCGGCCCTTTTCTTTCTTTTTGGGGGAGTCTTGGGATGGGAATGGAATTATATACTCTATGGTTTTCATAATTTAAAAATGTATTTCAAGGATGTAATTAAAAGAATTTAGGAAAGATATTGAAAGTACTTATGGGTCATGTGAGATTACCTGAGCTGGAGGGAACACAAATGACTTAAGGCTGGAAGATGTAACCATTCACTGGGCTCAGAGGACACCAATCCTCTTTGTTCTACAAGTGAAATCAGATACTAGGCTCTACTTTGCAGGAAATGGCAATTACTGAAACATCTTGAAAGGGAAAGCAGTCTTTGGAAAGTGCAAAGATTGCAAATCAGCCTCTGGCAGGCTGGTGAACTGCTACATCCTTCACTCAGGCCAGGTATCCAGACAGTGGCCACATCCACTCAGCAGTATTGTGCAGCACCCCACAGTTACCAAGACATTTAGTAGACACCATCGCATCTGATCTTCATATTTTT
Organism: Neofelis nebulosa; assembly: GCF_028018385.1. Taxonomy (NCBI): domain Eukaryota; kingdom Metazoa; phylum Chordata; class Mammalia; order Carnivora; family Felidae; genus Neofelis; species Neofelis nebulosa. Next base: position 19,520,692 of record NC_080792.1, on the reverse strand, counting down.
CTTTTGACAGGGACAGGCAGAAGCTAGCTTCTCTGAAGCATAAAAGCAGACTAGCAACTGGCCTATGGATATCTTCAAATAAACCAAATCAGTCACAAACATGGGCCTAGGTAAAGGTCAAGGTTGGAAGATTTCAGAATTTTAAGATCCTTATGTTGTGCAAATATTGTGTATACACACTTCTACAGCCTCCACTGTACCTAGAGTAGAATTTTGTAGAATAGGTAATTGCTACTTTGCTAATAATTTATAATTTCCACACAATTTTCTAAGTGTATCGTATGCATTACCTTATTTTATTCTCATAATAACTCTAGAAGACATTCAAATATCCATCAAATGAATGGCCTGACAAATCAATTAAATAGCACTTGGTGATCCTACTTCCTCTCATCATAACCATGGCACCAAGACCTTCACTGACTGTTACTGGAAGTATCTGGATGCTAGAAAAAGAAGGGAATCATGGAAGCTGGGTAAGAGGTAGCAGTTCACCTGATCAGAAGCTTGTATTTCTTGTCCCCAGCTCCAGGAAACTGAATTCTACATTTCTTCAAGTAGTAAAAACAATGTTTTAGAGCCAAAAGAGGACCTAATTATTAGCCTAGGCTAGACATTCTTGACCCATTCAGGATGCAATTTTGCTGGTGGAATTTTTCATTGGAAAACTTCAGTGAAGGTCTACTAAGTGTTACAACGTCTGATACAATCTAGCCCCATAGAAGTAAAATATCCTCAGGATCATCATCTTACTAACAGATACAATTCAGTGAGTACCAAGATTCTAGAGTGAATTCTAGGGTGAGTACCAGGTATCTAGATTCTTACATAACATCTCATCACCATAACGAGGAGATTGGAATTATTGTTCCTCTCTGACAATTGGGTCTAAGAGAGATGTAACAATTCACTAACTTCAACTTCTCAAAGCTAGTGAGTGGTGATGCCTCTCTGAACCAAGCTCAGGGTGACACAAAGGCCTGCGTTCTTTTCACTATTCTGTACTTCTTTGTGTTCCCAACCCCCTGTTCTTGAGGAAATTATGCTTCAGAGGAGGAGAAAAGATTCACAAAAAGATAGCCAAAAGTGTAGGCCAGTCCAAGTTCTGAGTGGGTAGTGCAGTTCAAAATGCTGCTGTGTGTAGAAGATAGTAATAACAGTGGTCAGGAGAGGTCCCAGAGGGGACTTGGGGTGGGCTAGGATTTTAGTGGGCTGCAGGTGAACAGACTAAAGACTCCCAATGTTCCACCAGAAAATTCTCCTCTTCTTTCTTTGAAGAGGTTTAGCTGGGTCTTGGTTGACCAGCTGAAGATTATATTTCCCAGACTCCCTTACCACTAAGGCCAACATGGGCCTTTTATAATCATGTTAATGAGAACAACAACCTAAAGGGAACAGAACACAAGATTAGAAGGACCTGGGTTCTTGGACCTCATGGAGGTCCCACCATGGAAGATCCACCATGGATCTTCCCACCATAATATGACAGAAAGAACCTCCAAACTGTCTTGAGGCTATATTTTGTGATCTCTTTTTAGCAGTAGTTTTGCTTATTCTCTAACTATGCAATGAGCCAAAGCATAGAGGTGTATTGTGAAAGGGTGATTAAATAAGCTGAAATTGCGAGTTAGGGAAGATAGAGTAGAAAAACACCTAGCTTGAAAAGTCAGTTGTGGTCCCACTGTGGAGTACTTAGTTCGCCATTTATCTGTCCAATCCCATTAGTGGAGTACCTGTGATGTTCTTGGTACTGTGCTGCACACTGGGGATGCAAATACAAAAGACCTCGCCACTGTCCACAAGAATCTCAGCATGTAGAGAGGACTGTAAGGAGAAAACAACCACTTAGCACTGAAATAAGTCCCATGACAGGCTGTCCAGGGACTTTGGGAGCAGAGGCAGAGGAGGCCACCCAATAAACCTGCACATGTCTGAGAGGACCTTGGCAGAGACACATGAACTGAATCTTAAAGGATGAGTAGATGTTGGCCAGGTAAAGGCAAATTGGCCAGGGATGGTGGGGTCCAAAGAAAATGTATAGGGGAGGGGCGCCTGGGTGGCTCAGTCGGTTAAGCGTCCGACTTCGGCTCAGGTCATGATCTCACGGTCCGTGAGTTTGAGCCCCGCGTCGGGGTCTGTGCTGAACGCTCAGAGCCTGGAGCCTGTTTCAGATTCTGTGTCTCCCTCTCTCTCTGACCCTCCCCCGTTCATGCTCTGTCTCTCTCTGTCTCAAAAATAAATAAACGTTAAAAAAAAAGAAAGAAAGAAAATGTATAGGGGAGAGGTTAGTACTAATGATGGAGAAATGAGGTGGGGGTGGGGCAAAGCATGCATTTGTTCATTTATTTATTTACATAAAATAAATTTATAGAGCATCTATTTATTGAGTGGGTATCATCATATTGCTTATAATAGAGCCTGGTATATAGTAAGAGCTATATATATGAGCTATTATTACCTAAAGATGAAATAGTTATGTGTTATACTGTGAATATAGTTATAAGCAAGAAAGGCACTGCCCCGTCCTCTCAAAATTTAACCTAGTAGATAAGAACACTAAGATTCCATCATAACTAATAAGGAATTAGATGAAGGTATTAGTATAATTTATGTTAGCTGATGTAAGCAACAATCTACAAATTTCAGTGGCTTGCCATCCCAAATGCTTATTTCTTACTCATACCTGCAGATTGGCAGGGCAACTCTCCTTCCCAAGGAGGGCTTGGGATTCTAAGTCCTTCCTTCTTCTGGCTCCTTCTACTTCCAGGAATTTCCCAAAACGTTTTTCTAAACTCTTTTCATCCAGCTAGATAGTGAGAGGATAGGAACAGCCTGGAAGATAGTACACCCGATACTTAGCCACTCCTGGATGTGATAAACATCACCTGAGTTCTTATTTCATTGGTAGAAATGAGCCATATCATTCCATCTACATGCATGTTCTTGAGTAGAGAGCCACTTATCAACTGAAACTCTAAGAGAAGGGGAACACCATTTGTAAGTCAGATGTCTGGCTCTGTCACAGGGAGGTAGGAGAATGTGTAGGTAATGGGAGCCTATCCAACTTTACAGATCAGGTGAGGCTTCCCTGAGCAAGTAATATTTCAGCTGACACTGGCAAGCCATGCTGAATAATTTTAAGTATATCCGGAAACAACAGTGCACGAAAATTTTAATCAGGGAAGCAACATTATTTGTTTTAAATGTCACAAAGGTCACTTTGACTACAGAAACTGTAGACTATATACAGAAATTGTACACTATAGAAATTGGACTCATGGAGAACAGAACTCTTGGAAGAGGATGCCATGACCCACATAAGAAATACGAAGATCTAAACTAACAATGTGATAATGGGGTTGAAGTGGAGAGAGAGTACTCAAGCCAACTAGACCTGGTAATGGATTGGATAGAGATAGGGAAGGAGAGGAGCGATGATGGTGGGCAGGGATCAGGGATCCGTTTTGAGTAACTTCAATTAAAAGAAATGAAAGATGATGGTGATAGTGGGGATGAGAATGTTGATTTTTGTTTTGAATGGGTTGAATTTGAAGGACTTACCAGGCATTTAGATGCTAATGTACTGTTGAATAAAAAACATTCAAGTCTGAAATCTCAGTCTGAGATCTGGGATGGAAATCATCAGTTTTCATCAGTCGGACTTGAAAGTCATCCGCTGAAATGAAAGTCAAATGGAAGCCGTGGAAATGCCTGTGACCACCCAGGCTACAGTGTTTGGACTTTATCTTATAGCTAGAGAACCCTTCCCATCTGCTTTCTAGGTTTCTCCCACCTGGAAAACTTCACTGCTCTTTGCAATTTCCCAGGCACACTGTGTTCCTTCCCCAGCTCTCTCCTTCCTCAGCTACATTCTGGGTGATTGCCACCATGCCTTAAACAAGCTCTATTCTTACTCAGAGATTTATTCCTCCTTGTCTTCTCCTTTTTATTGCATGATACATAAGTTCTATTGCCTTTACAGATTGCCAGTGGATGCTGTGCAGTTTTCCACTAGAGAAGTACCCCACCCAAGCTCACATTTTTATGCTAGAGTTGACAGAGACAGTTTTGAACAGCTGCTCCTGCCATCCTGCCCCAGGTTCAGAAAGAATAGCACTTCCTCGACCAAGCAAAAATGAAGAGTGCCATTTCCCTGGCCCTGTGTGCTCTGTCTCCCACACCCACATTTGCATTAGTTCTCAGCTTGTTTCCACTCGGCCAGTTTTGTTTGCATGTCTGGCACTAGGGGTGGCTCCCAGCACATTTTGCAGCCCTCTTCTTTCACCCATGAGGAAGGTGGACCACTCTGGCCCCAGTGTACTGCTGAACGCCAACTGGCAGGTGGCCGGGGCCAAGGGAGGGCGATGACACTGCAGGGCACTCCCAGCAGGCAGGGAATGGGGGCACCAGATTGGCACCCACAGTTGCATCTTAAAACTGTCAACAACAGCCAGAATCTTGGATGCTGAACCCTCCTGTCATTCTCTACACTCTTGGAATCTCCTCAGAGTGGCTTGAATACTAATGCAAAGGGAACTTCTGAGAAGCCACCTTCAGTATAAGAACCAGAGAGCTGAAATAGTATCTCATACTCTTTTTAAGCTTGTGGAACATACAGATTCAGAAGGCCCTTTCTCCAGCTCTAGCTCCCATTCTCAGAAACTCACCCTCTCCTTTCTTGAGAGACAAAGATTTCTCCCCTCCTCACACCCACTACTGCATGACGTCCACCCCTCTCTGGGTTTTTTTTCTCTCTAGATCATAGTCCATTTAAACAAATTTCCCCACATACTACAGGCAACTTTGTGACCAAATGGCAACAGCTCCTTTGCTTTAGGCTGCATTAATGAAAGTATAACATCTGAAGAAGATTCTCATTCTTCTCAAGCGGACGCCAGTCAAACCACAGGTGGAATATCAATCACACTCAGCTCTGGCATCACTTTTATTTTTTATTTTTCAGCATTTGTTCGTTCCTTTCTTTCTTTCTTTTTAAATATAATTTATTGTCAAATTGGCTAACATACAGTGTGTAAATTGTGCTCTTAGTTTTGGAGGCAGATTCCCGTGGTTCATCCCTTACATACAACACCCAGTGCTCACCCCAATAAGTGGCACCACTTTTAAATAGCAATACACAAACGGGAGTAAATTTAGAGATAGTGACTCAAAAGTATTTAAGTATTTCAGAAAGGCCTGGGGATGAATAACCTGTAGAACTACAAGGGTGAAGGAAGCCAGCCTTCAAACCTCTGAACAAGGTATTTCCTGTTAGCCTTAGATCTCTACCCTTCTCTACCTTGCTCTGTGCTTTGAGAGGCTGGCTTTTGAGGACTGCGTCAATGATCTCCCTTGCCTACTGGCAATGGGAGGTTAGCAATTAAGAGGTTCCAGGAGGCAGTAAAGTGTGGGAAGAGAGTAAGGTCAGTGTTTATTGCCCCAGTTCTCCTCCTGTTAAGCACTGAAAGTTAGATGCCTCCCTCTACTATAGGTTACAATTCTTAGAAGACTCTCTCCTTATAGCTACTCTCTCTGGGTCCCCATAGCTGCTTTTCCCTTCATATCTAGGGGTTGTAATGGCCCCATGCTATTACTAGCCTCAGGGTACTGCAGTATCCCTCCTTGGCTTCCCAAAAACTTTCCCACATCTTTATAAATGTTTTCTTGATTACTCTCTCCTCAAATACCCAGTTTGAATGTTCCCTCTATTTTCTTCCAGGACCCTGCCTGATAAGAGACTCTTACAACACTATGGTGGAAGGTTTTTGCTAACTTAATATAGCAAATATTGACTGAGTGCTTAGTATGTGTCAGGTTCCATTCTTTGTACTGGGTTTTAGCAGTGAAAAAGATAGAAAAATTTCTGTTTTCATAGAGATTACATTCCAATGGGGGGGACATAAATAAATTTGAAAATAAAGAAACAAACTATATGCTAGCAGGCGATAACTGCTATGAAAAAATATATAAATCAGGCAAAGGATATAGGGAGTGGCAGAGTTGAGAGGCATGCAATGCAATGCAATTTTATATACAGTGGCCAAAGATGGCCTCAATGAGAAGAGACTTGGATAAGAATGCAGTGAGGACACAAACAAGTATAGTACGTGGAATGTTGCCCTAAGAGAATCTACACCCAGGTTAATAAGACAAAATGAACACACAGGAAATTACATGTGCCACAAGACAACAATGGAAAAGATGTCAAAATATGCAGTAGATGATTAAATGCCAGCCGAGAATATGATAGTAAGTTCTGCCATTGTCATAGGATGGGTTCTTTGTGAAACAGACTGAAATGAGTCTGTGAGTTTCATGTATGGGTAGAAGGAAGAAGAGGAAGGAATCAGGATTGGGTATAAGAAGTCAAACTGCACTATAGGTCTGGCTGCCTCAGCTAACCATTCAGAGCACCCCAGAGTAAAATGGCCCATCACAGTGGTCTTGTGTTGGGCTGAAGTGGCAGAGACCTTTGTGCCCTCACCTTGGTCAGTCACTGGATGTGAGCCATCTGGAAGGGGATGGCCGAGGGCTAGTGAGTTCTCTGGATCTAAGATATCCCTGCAGGAGCTGAGAGCTGAAAACTGTTGACAATACTGTGAGTAGTTGCAACAAGTCCTTCAAAGAGGGATCAGGATGGCATATCTCCATCTCCACTACACCTATGTACCAAAAATATTTGAAAATGAGACTGTTGGGGGGGGGGCATGTGGTTGGCTCAGTTGGTTAAGCATCTGACTCTTGATTTTGGCTCAAGTCATGATCTCACGTTTCGTGGGATGGAGCTCCATGTCAGGCTCTGTGCTGTCAGCACAGAGCCTGTTTGGGATTCTCTCTCTCTCTCCCTCTCTCTTTGCCCCTCCCCTGCTTGTATGCACACATGCATGCTCACTCTCTCCAAATAAGTAAATAAATATTTAAAAAGAAAAGAAAACAAAATGAGATTGTTAAACCATTATCTGTGTATCACTGAGAATCATACTTTCTAGGGAGGAGCAAATATTTTGGTTCTGCATAGTATAGATCTATGATCTTGAAGCTGATCTTGGGGAAGATTATAGAATGAATTGTTAAAGCAATGGCTTGTGGTCTCTGAGAAAATGTGATAAAATATAAGATGCAAGTTTCCCAAGAACAAATCCTGCCAGAGTACTCTCACTTCCTTTGATAATATTGTTAAATTAGCCCATTGGGACATTTGATAGACAGAGTATATCTAGATTTTAGAGAAATTATGATGATATTCTCATCAGAGTGGCATGCTAGACTACATGCCTGCCATTCCAATTTCCCTTTCTAGTTTCATCAGCTTAATCAACCCTGTTAAGACACAGATCTTCTGACAAAACGATTCCACTCTCCCTCATCCTCACCCATAGTCGATTGAACTAGCATGCATGACCAAGGGGAATCAATCAGCCATAGACCAGTGGCCAATCAGGTTCTCTCTTTCTAGGATTTTAACCAATGAAAAATAAAAAAGAAAGGAAGGAAAATCAAACAGATGGTACTGGGTCCTGGGACAGTATGTCATGCAGACATGGTGCCTGGATTGGTACCATGGAAAATCAAAGTCAAAGGGAAGTGAAACTAGGAGTCTCACAGAAACAACCTACAGTAAGAAGAATGCAGGAGATCTGGAGTTTGGGTGGGCCCTCGAGAGAGAAATGGAGAAAGAAGATGACTAATGATTCTCTAATTCCATAAGGCCCAGCAATATTTCCTACAATTAAGTTTTATGACACTCCTTGTGTCCTTATGAGTCTATTTTTACTTAAGCCACTTTCAATAAGTTTTCTATTACTTGTAATCTAATAATGCCTAAAATGAGTCTCTAATCATATTCTTATGTATTGGCTAATATACTGATAATGAGCCAAATGACAATATATCAGATGAGCTATTAATTGGTTGGAAAAAACATATTGAGGAAATACTGATTATCGATAGATACCTGGAAAGGATTCCAAATGACTGCCATAAGGTTGTGTCCTCATAGCTGAGGCCTTCAAAATTCTCGTCAATTATTAGAATGTGTGTTCCATGAAAGTTGGTGTCATGATCACCTTATAAAGTAGCACATTTGGGGTGCTTCGATGGTTCAGTCAGTTAAACATCCGACTCTTGATGTCAGCTCAGGTCACGATCTCAGGATCATGAGATCAAGCCCAGCATCGGGCTCCGCATTAAGCTCAGAGCCTGCTTAAGATTCCCTCTCCCTCTCTCTCTGCCTGCCCCCCATTCTCCCTTTCTGAAATGAAAATAAAGTGCCACATTTAACACATAGTTTAGCAGAGAATACACATGCAATAAAAAATTAAGTGAATGAAGATATAGATTTTGCAAGACTCCAATAACAAGACTCCAAGAAAGATAATGACTTTGAAGAATGAGAGAAATTAGGAGGAAGCATGGTAAAATGCTTCTATTTTATAAGAATAAATGCAAAGTACTGGAGATGAGCCCAAAACACCAACAATGAGTCTTAGGAGCATGCCAAATAAAGAAATTCAGGAGTGTTCCTTAGTTGTGGGCTCAAGCATCAGCAGCAAGATGATGAGTGTTGCATAGGAATCAATGAGGCTTAGGCTACATTAATGAAAGCATAACATCTGAAGAAGATGCTCGTCCTTCTCAAGTGTACACCAGTCAAACCACAGGTGGAATATCACACTCAGCTCTGGGCACCACTTTTAAATAGCAACACACAAACGGGAGTATATTTAGAGTGAGTCAAATAGTATTTGAGTATTTCAGAAAGTCCTGGGGATGAATTACCTATAGAACTATAAACCTGTAGAAGATATGGTGAAGGAAGGCAGCCTTCAAATCTCTGAACAATTGTCATGAGAAGGAAGAAATCAACTATTAAGTCTCTTACAGGAGATGAAAGACTAAGACCCATGGATGGAATCTATATTCTTCTATCAATGAAATGTTAATTGAGCAACCTGCTTTCAGCCACTCATTATCTTGGTACTGGTTATACTGTGCTCAGCAAAATGGACAGTCTCTGCCCTCATGGAACTTATGATTTAGTGGGGATACTGGCATTAGACAAGGAATCATAATTTAATGTATAAAAAGGGCTATGAAGGACAAGAAGAAGGTGTAGCCAGATTTCCCTGAGGTTTTAGGAAATTGCTTGCTTTGATTTCATTTTTTGTTCTGTATTACTTTGGCTTTGTTTAAGAGTTCAAGGAACTGAAAAACAATGCTGCTGAGGCCTCGTGAGTAAAAGAGAGAAGAGTGTAAATCACTGGGAGACCAATAAAGATGCTAGAGCAGAGGACCAGAGAGGAGATATTCAGTACAGGTTAAACTAGAGTAGTGGCAGTGCAAATAGAAGAAAGTCATTGTATTTAAGATATACTTTGGAGGAAAAATCTAAGTGACTTCAGGATGTATTAGACAAGTGCAAGACCTTCCTTATTTCACACTCTTTGATATTTTGTTATTATCCAAACAAAAACTGTTCTAAAATATTTTATAGTACCTGTAAAGAAAGTGTTTATTGAGTCAGTGAGACAAATTTGGAGGGAAGGGATTTGAAGGGAATGTTTAACCTGCTTCAGAGAATAAATATTTTTAAGGGCTTAGGTAAATGCCATCATTAAAGGAGACTCACAGGATCTCTATAATCTGAAATAAATTTCTGAAGCTCAGGCTTCTCACAGATCCAAATGAGTCTTTATCCCCCAATCACTTACTCATTCAAAAAAAATTATTTAACTTTTAAAATATGCAAGAAGCTATGTGGGTTGCAATGATTTATCAGGAAAGTGCTTGTACAAAAGTAACAGGGACACAGAATGTGTCCTAACTTGGGGTCCCTACGACAAATACAAACCAAGTGATCTAGGAGAACAATGAAAGTTTTATTTGTTCTGTGCCTTAAAAGACAGGCAAGAGTGAAAACATTTAGAAGTACGTAAGTAGAGGTAAGTAGACGTAGTAGTGAGAGGGCTAAGAACATGAGTTGGGTCAGGAAGAATGTTGAAATGTGTGGGGTAATAACTAAAAAAATGTTACTGAAGCATTTAGTTAATGAAAACATGAAAAATAGAAAGATGAAAAGTTTCTCCCCCAACGTACCTTATGTGTCAGATTCATTCAACGTATAGCCTAGTGGGATCTCAGAAGGCAAACTCTCCAACCCCATTGGTTTTCATTATTGCCTTGCCATGGCTTGGCCATCTGAGCCAGCATGTAGGACTCCAGTGGTCTTTTTCCCACGGAAAACACACAAAAAATATTGATCTAACATCCAGAGTTTTAATCATTAGACCCTGTTTCCACTCCATTTTTCTTTTAAATTTTGAGCGATATTCTCCCTTTATAATTAAGCTCAGAGGTCATCCAAATACTCCACCAAGTCTATTTCCATCTAGGGTTCCAAAATACCAAGAAAGCCCATAAGCCTTTACCTGGGACACAAATAGTGGGGATTTCCTGAGTTTCCTCATGTCTATTTTCTCCTATCAATCCCAAACAAGGTTGCACACTTCCAAGGAAGACATGAATAGAACCAGTCCTGGAGATTGTATGCCACAATCAGGTCAAGGGAATGTGAGATCAATGGTTACACACACAGAAAAGCAGCAGCAGACATCATTCTCACTGCCAAAAGAGCTATTCTACATCCTTTTGTCCAGAAAAACCAGATAATTTTTTTGAAAGACATTCCCCCATAATATGGCATCCTTTCTTTAAAAACATCCATGACTTTTATTAGTCAACTGTTGGTGGGTATTTCTTTTGAGCTATCTTTTCCAGTAGCAGTCAGGGAATTGAAATGATCTATCCATTGTTGCCTTCCTGGCTAATCCTACCCACTTAGAAAAATGACTGTTGAGGATTAAGACTAAGTCGGACTAAACCTCCACAACATAGCACTCATGATCTTGGCTTCACTATTGCTCTGTACCAACCTAAGTTTTCTAGCCTTGATAATTAGGTAACAACAGTCAAGAGCCTCAAATCACACAAAGCAATCAGCCATCTCCGGCAGCTCTGTCTTTATGCCAACGACACCACCGTTTGTCTGGTTCTAGGTAACTCAAAGCTTGCACTGCCCTTGAGGACTACCTCAGGAGTTTCCCACATCGAAGGATGGTTTGTTTAACTTATCCCAGCAAGTGCCAGTAAAAGATGGTGAGGTTCACAGGGTAACAGCCACCTGTCATCTCTTTTTAGTTAGATATTTCAGGGGCACCTGGGTGGCTCAGTCGGTTAAGCCTCTGACTTTGCTCAGTAATGATCTTGCAGTTCATGAGTTTGAGCCCCACATGGGGCTCTGTACTGACAGCTCAGAGCCCGGAGCCTGCTTTAGATTCTGTGTCTCCCTCTCTCTCTCTCCCTCCCCCACTCGTGCTCGCTCTCTCTCTCTCTCTCTCTCTCGCTCTCTCTCAAAAAATGAATAAATATTTTAAAAAATTTAGTTAGGTATTTCATGTTGGAGATTTGTTATCTTAAAGGGCACTCACATCACTTACATCAGATAACTGAATTAGAATTAAAATACCATTGTTCCTATTGTCGAGAAACATAAATAATAGCATTAAAACAGGCTCCTCACAAAATTCGCTTCTTTCTAAACACTGTGTGAGGTTGTCTTTCAGTGGAGGCCTTGTCAAGCCTTCTGGCTTTTACAACTCCTCTTACCTTTCTGCTCTGCTGAGACCCCATTCCAGGTGAATGGAAGACTGCCACACTCTCACACTGGCTGGGGGAGGAGAGAATGCAGAGCAGAGATCTAACAGCTACTGTAGGTTCTTCCCTGGACACACCCTTGGGCCCAAAAAGAACCCACATAAAGATAGACTAATAACCCATGAAAACTCTCCGGAGGATTTTACTTCTGGGGGAAAAAAATCATAAAAAGCTGAAGGGATGGTGAAAATAACTGTCCTAAAGTGTTTCTCCATACTAATGTCAGGTCAAAACCCTCCAGGCAACACTAGAGAGTGGGAAATTCAGTCTTCCCTCCACTCAAGTCTGGTTTTCTCTCTACTCCAGGTGGAGGGGTCTTCCCAGAACAGCCCAGCTCACAGGAGGACCACCTCCTCTGAGTTCCTAGAGCAGATGTTTGCACCCCTCATTCCTACTTTGTAGACCTCTCTAGAACCACTCTGTGGAACTGTTGCTCAGCTCTCCCACTGGTATATAACTTTCACATATTAATGACTTCTACTCCTCTCCCACTGGTATATAACTTTCACATATTAATGACTTCTACTCCTGGCAAGAATGTAAGACATGTGAGGCTATCACCTTGGTCGTTGTGCCTCTGGTTCACCCACAGAACCTATCACATAATAATTAGGTGTACAATAAATGCCTGTTGCTTGATTAAAAAGAATGGTGTTGGAAAATCACAAAGTCCGGAGTAACTTTATGCATCAAATGGTGCTGCCACACAAATGGAGTTCAGTGTAATTTAATACGAGGCCCCACAACTAGCATAAATCAAAGTATGGCATAACCCACTTTTAATTTTTTTAAGTATATTATAGTGCCCTCAGGGCCTGAAGAACTCAGGATTAATACACTGAAAAGTTAGCAGCAGAGCCCGATGAAGTGCTCATGGCCAATATCATCAAAAATATTTCCTTGGTGAGAATTTTTGAATGTGGGCATTGTCTTTGTAAAGGATACACGATCCATGCTCGTGATCCCCCTTCTCAGCGATCAGACCATAAGAGTTGCACATCTGGATTTCGGCAGAAATGAATTCTGTGCTAGAAACACATAAGGAGAAAACCAGGGTGACTTTTGTAGACGTTATCTGGTATTTATTTCCAGGATGAGCTTATTAGTGTTAACCAGATGGGAAACTATTAAATAATAATAGAAACCAATATGGCCCCTTTTAAATTGACTTCAAGTTCAGAAAGGAAGCCTCCTTTAGGGACAATTCTGACTTGATCCTCACTTATGTCCCGCTTGCATCCATCATTTCAGTCACCTGGCCAACATACATAAGTGGCCAATGCATGGGCGACGTGCGCATGACGGTTCCATCTGCATGAATGGTATTAGCTCCTTTCTTCCCCCAGCCCCACTGATTGGTAGACACTGATGGCCTGTAGCCTATACCCTCAGCTCCATGCCCTTCCCCCTGTGTAAACCTGTTGAGTAACAGTGGATGAGTCTAGGTTTTCAGACTGATGGTGCTGGGTTCAAATTCTATCTCTTTCCTTTGCTAGCTATGAGTACAAAGGTAGGTTAGATGACATCTAAGCTCCAACTTTGAAATGGAAATAATAATAAATGCTCACCGGTTTTTTATGAAGGTCCAACAGGTGCTGAATACATGTTATTTCCCCTTAGCCATCCTCACCAGGCCCTATCACTGGGAGCCGGACCCCTGTGTAGAGCCTCTGACACTAGAAGGACTCCTGTCCTAATTCACTAACCAGGGGAGCCAAGATCGTCTCATTACCCAAATGCTATTCCTCCAAATGCTACTCCTGCCTGCAGTCATCTGCTGGCCTCCTCCATCCACTAGACTGGACCCACTTCAATGTTGGATACAAGCCCAAATGCAAGGTCAAAGTCACCATATTACTTTGAGGAACTGTAATTTGGAGTCCTAGCCAGCACCACCCTACTGTGCCCACACCCAACTTCACTTCCTCTGCCACCAGACCATGCTGAAGTCCCAGGACAGCTTCCTGGGGAGTCTGCAGCAGGAGAGCCATTTCAAAGGATGGCACTGTCTAAAGCGGGTTCTGCTGAGCCCCTGGGAAATGCATACTGAGGCCAGCAAAAGAAAACACGCACCTGACTCACATCTGACTAAAGTCCGAAAGTGCTTTATTATATATTCTGTTGCGTGAAAAAGCCCTAGTCAGAAAACTTAAATATAAATATTATATAAAAAGAGGAAATAGTTATATAAGAAGCCATCCAAAATCTGTCTAATGAAGAGGGACTATATAACCAGTGGTTAAACGCACATATTCATGAGCCAAACCATGCAGCTTCAAAACCTGAGTCTGTTGTGTCATTTGGGACAATTTGCTTAATCCCTCGGTGCCTCAGTTTCCTCATCTGTAAAATGAGGATAATAATAGCACCTACCTCACAATGACATTGTGAGTGCTGCATAAATAAATGCATGTAAAGCACTAGGAACCATGCTCACCACATGGTAAGTGGAAGTGTTGGCTCTTACTTCTAACTGCAGAGGCTGTTTCCGGTTGATGGACAGCATCAGGCTTAGGAGAAGCTCATACAAATCTCAAAATGTGCAGCATACACAATTCTCAGAGGTGGAGTACTACTATGAATTGGATTGTTTCCTCAAAATTCGTATGTTTGAGTCCTAGCCCCCAATTCCTTAGAATGTGCCTTATTTGAAAATGTGGATCCAGTTAGATAGGATGAAGTCATACTGGAATAGGGTGGACTCCTAATCCAACAGGACTGGTGTTGTTATAAAAGGGGGAAATTTGGACCCAGGCACCTATGAAGGGAGAATGTCATATGAAGATGAATGTGGAGATCAGGGCGATGCTCCTAAAAGCTGAAGAACACCAAAGATTGTCAACAAACCACAGAAGCTAGGAAAGGGGCATGGGACAGTCCTCAGAAGGAACAAGCATGGCCAACATACCTTGATCTCAGATTCCTAGCTTCCAGAACCCTGAAACAATAAAGTTCTGTTGTTTAAGTCCCTCAGCTTGTGGTACTTTGTTACAACGGCCCTAGCAAACTAATAACAGATCCAGATCCAGATGTCAATTTTGGTTGAGGTCAACCAACCAAGAGCTGCTTGCCGAACACCTCAGGACAGTGTGCTGAGCGTTGGCAGGAGAGGGGCTATCTAAGGCCCAATCCCTGTCTGTGTTCCAGGACTGACACTGTCGCCGAGGAGGTGTGCGTGAGCGTGTGTGCATGCATGTGCACACTTCACTGTATACCTAGTGTCCAATAGCCCAATCAGTGTTCCAAGAGTTCAGAACTAAGTAAGTCAGAAAAGGCTCTATCTAGAAAGGTCACAAATGCATTCCGGCATTGGGTAGAAGCAGTTAAATTCCTACAAACTTCCTTAAAGCCAAGAAATCCATCCTCAAGAATCCTGCATGAAACTTTTCACACTGTCTCTAATTCTAGACGCATCTTTCTCAGCACATCCTTTAGGGTGTATCTGCCCAACCCACAGTCACTCTCTCCCACATGTGATACTCCTCCCCTTTGGTTCCTTCAACTTCCCTCGCAGAAGATGCTTTACAGCAACAATCCCATTAGCTTTACAAATGCTGTTCGGAAACCCAAGCAGAGCCATTGCTTTCTCAGGTGGTTGGGAATTCGGTACTCCGAGTGATTTTTTTTATCCCAATTTCAGGGTCACATTGCTCAGATATACAGGGTGGAGAGAGAAGGATGAGTGGGAGAAAATCTTCCCCCAACGGAAATGTGCCTTCCCTGGAAGGCACCAACGCCACGACAAACAAACATATAAATAATAAATATTCTTTTACTAAAATGATAAGTCTCACTTCAGTAAGCAACACATTATGCACCATACTGGTGTAATAAAGCGCACATCCCCTTGAATCATTCCCACTAATACAATGTATTCAGTGCTCATATGATTACACTTTTACAGCCTGTTAGCAAAAACACATACAATTGCAAAGTGCTGTTAATGCAATGTGACAGAATACTGTTATTACAAGAAGAAGTTGTCAGCACTGAGCAATTGATTTTCCTTCATCTCCTTCCTGCTTCTGCCCGTCCTCCCCACCTCTCCTGGAGATGTTTATTATGTACTCTGGGTGCAGTCCTTTCCCTGAATCAATTCCCATATAGTGGGAGAAAGGAATACGACGACAGGAAAAATTAACACTAATCTAGGTGTTCTAAGGGGAAAAAGCTTCCTTTGGGGATGTTTTCTTCCCAAAGTCTTTATTAAAGCTTCGAGAACTATGACTCCCTTCTCCCAGCAGAATAATCTGGTCTTTTTGTTCTTTTATGCCATGCCTATGTATTTTCCCCTTCTCTTCCCTCTCCTTCTTTGTATAGAATAAAATTAGAGGTGGCTTTAAAGCAGATGGACTCCTACATTCTAACTGATTCACTACCATGCATTTGGAATAGCAGTGGAGGGAAAAATAAGGAATACTAGAGGCCAAGAAGAACAATTATTTGATTATTTCTTGGTTAATACTTTCCTTGTAATGTTTACCTTCGTTCACAAGGGGATAATAGATATATTTAATAACGATAACTTTCTGAAGATGAAAAGAATTCTATGTCTAGCAATTTAACCCAGAATCACAGAATAGTACAATCGGACAGTCCTTTCCTACAAAGGTCGCCAAGTCTAATGCAGTTACTTTACAGGTGAGAAATCCAAGCTCCAAGAGTTAAGGAGTTAATTCAGGCTCTCACCACTAGTTAGTGTTAGAGCTGAATCTAGAAGCCATCTTTTTTTGCTGCTTCACCGTACTGTGCCTTTAAATGTAACACACATACATTAATATATGTGTTACTGAATTACCAGATGGCCCCTAACACCTCCGTTTTCTGTCTCTTGGTTATGATGGAAAAGAAAAGTTCCACTTGTCAATACAGGTGTGAGGGAGAATAGACAAGTTCATGAAAATTGCTTGATGGTCTTCTAAAAGAGCAAGTTTCTAGAGGAAACATTAAAATATCCTGGTTTATAGATTCCATCTTGGGAGGCTGCACGTTCCTAGGATAGAAAAAAAGTGCTATTTCTTCCCTACCCTGTGTAAAATGTATAATTCCCACATCTTCCTCTTCCCACCCCACCTCCTTAAGCGGATGCACTCTTTGTTGGTACCTAATATAAATGCTGACGCCTCCTCTTCTGCTCAGCAGGATCTCATTATAGCATGCCCTTAAACATCTAAGAGTCACATGGACCATGGGTTGCATCCAGGTCCCCAAGCATTGTCGCACATTAATATTATAGAAAGTTAATGCCTTGGCCAGTTGGGTTCTGACTCACTGGGGCAGTGGAGTCTGTGGTTCTGGTTAGACTTCACAATTTCAAAAATTGAGTACAGAGTCTGGAATCTTTCATCTTAAAGATGGCTTAAGGTGATTCCCATGTGTGAATAGAGAATGCGGGGGTGAGTATTGTCCATCTGGTTTTGGTTTGGGCTTGTGATGCCAACTAGCAAATATTCGTGGGTAAAGAGCATCTAGTTGGGGCCAAAAATTACCTGTGTTGAGTTAGGGCTTACAGATACAAAACTCTATTTGAAAAGAGCCACTATCCTTCCTGGCTCCACGCCCTTGAGGCATGCATGCTGAGAAACAAACACAGAAAGATACGAGGGCTTTCCTCACACACTCTAAGATAGCAACCCTCTGGAAGCCCTGGCCTGCTGTGACAAGTGGCCTCAGGTGACATTATACAGTTCGAGAGGACTCACCTTGCCGCGTACCCAACTAATCTTTATTACTCTCCCTCCTCCATTTAACATCATTCCCTGGTGCCGCCTCCTACAAACCCCTTTCAACAGTACTCTTGGCTTTCCTCTTTCCACATCACAACTGCCTTTTCCTATTTCTTATCATGCGCCTAAGTCCACTAATTCATATGAAGCCATTAGGTAGGAACTACCAAATGTGACCTTAACAATGGCAGTTTCCTATAGCTCAAACTAATGCTAATGGGTAGCCATGAAGACACTACCCCATCTCGGGTTACTTTTTTTTTTCAGCTTCTTTTTGCAAAAAGCTTCTTTAGACATTGATGCCTGGAATAGTGAAAGTGACTTGTGTCCGGTGTAGGGGTGCTGAGACACTCCCAGAAAGCCCACTAGACATCCAGCTGGTTTGCATCCCAGTTCTGCAGCTGATAAAGAAAAGGGGCGAGAGAGGCTTTTCTTTGTCCATATTCCGGTTCGGTTCAACTCATTGTATTCACTGAACACCTAAATACGGCATGCACGGTACTGAGTGCTCTGAGAAAAGAAAAGATGAAGAGTAAGACTTCCAGGGGCTTCCAGAAAGTTTTAAGTCTTTGGAGGACAAATTCATAAGGGCCAAGAGGTATAGGAGGACCATCGCAAAGTGTTTCCAGAGCGAGGATAGAAGAGGTGAATTCCTCCTCAAAGCACCAATCAAGGCAACAGGGAAAAGGAGCATCAGCCCTGGCCGCTATGGGAGGTGGCAGTAGGTGGAGATCTGGGGCTTGGCCACTGGCGGGAAGCATGATAGGTATTAGTAATCAGGCGTGCTTCCCATAGGAGCTAGTGATGCTGAGGATGTTTATGGCATCGCTGATGGAAATCATCCTTTCTTGCTGTTAGATGAGGCATTCAGACCAGCCCAAGAGCTGGGGAGGGTCCCACGCATAGGCGGGCTTGTATCGCCGCGTGCTCATTTATCAAGCACCTAACCAGCTACGATCTTCTTCCGAACAGTAAATAAAATGACAGATGAAAACACAGGGCAATAACAGGAGGCTAGGGCAAGGTTGCTGGTTTTAATACAGGCCTTTTCGTAGGCAGGTAGACCATAACATGACAATAGTGAAATGTAAATGGGCTACATTAAAAAAAAAAAAAAAGATAAAAATCAGGTAATTACTGAAGTATCAGTTCTCTGTGAAATAATTGGTAATGACCGTTGATAAAGAAATCACATTGTGATATTGCTGACAGGACAAGTTTCCACTGAGGCGAGGTAGGGAGAAATGCAGCAGCTGGTTCTAAAAGCAGGGAAAACCTGAGTTAATTTGTTAGCCCAGGCAAAAATTCCCTGCTCATTTATTGCTACGAGGCTGAATGAGTATATATTGTCCAACTATTGGGACTAGAGGAGGCCAGTGAAATAATGCTGTTCTTGGATAATGTGACAGATCGTCACTAGCGCCCTGCCCACAATCCCAGGGGTCACTGTAGCGGTCTGGTGCATTCTGATGGCTTCCTGTGTCTCTCTGCCTAAAAGGTTTTCCATCCGTTCTGTCTCACAGGCCGGGGGTACACAAGGGCTAACACCCCGGGACCAACCCTCAACCGAGTTGGTAGAAGATAATTCAAATTCATGTCCCGCAGTGGTACACACTGACGTGTGCACTACAGTCTGTCAGAGTCCGCAGCTGGCGTGAGCCTCAGTTGGCCACAGCTGTAACCCATCCATTAATGTATCTTTTATTGCCTTTCCTCACTCCATCTCAATTCCCCACTCTCTGTCTGGGCTTCCTGGGATCACCTCCCAAATAAACAACTTGTACCTGAATTGGTGTCTCAGGAGCTGCCTGGGGTGGGGGGAGCAGGGAAGCCAAACTGAGACAGGTCACTTTTTCACATGCAGATGTGTCAATGAATCAATATTTATTGAGTACCTGTTACCCACTTAACACAATGCTAGATTTAAATGACCAGCCAGTCCACCTCCCCAGTCACAAGGAACTCACAATCTAGGTGGCCAAGTAAAACACGGACTCGTCAAACATTCAGTGACAAACCAGGCAGGATGTGATGAGTAAAAAAATCAGCTAAGAAAAAATGGATAATGGATGGATTTGGGTAGTTAGGATGAAAGGGCAAGAATAATCCTATTAGAATGACACAAATGCAGAAATACGTGGTCTCTAGCAAGAAACTCCTGAGTAAAGAAACCTACCAACATGTGATCAACCCAACATCTCTGATCCTGAAAACTTACCATCACATAACCTCTTATAAAAGTAGCGTTCACCAGGATGCTCTTTGGGAAATGCTGTCAAGTTTCAGCGTTGACCATTGGAATCCAACGCCCCACCCATTTCAGCCCAGGGCTTCTCCACTGCCAGTCCCATTGGCAAACTCAGATATGATGTAACTCATCACCTTCCGCCAGTTTGGATAAGTCAGGTAGACTGAACAGTCTTCCAAGATACTTGGTTTTTTGTTTTTTTTTTATATGACTTGAGGGTAGATGTATGGTCCTATCTTTCTAATATCTACAACACCACGCAAAGCGCTGGGAGTAAAAAGGAGAAGCTGACAGATACTGACTCTTTTCCTGAGAACTCCAACTGCCTTGGAGGGAAAATGATCAGTTTGTTCTCCATGAGAATATATACATATATATCTTTTCTGCTATTATTATCTGTATCTGGTGAAGCACAACCTTGTTGCCTGAGATCAAATCCCAGAGAACTTTGGGTGACTCACTTCACTTTTATGCCCCTCTGCTCCTCATCTGTCAAATAGATTCACTTCATAGGACTACCGTGATCCTATCATGAAACAAGACATTTAAAGGGCTTGCCATGGGGCTCCTGGGTGGCTCAGTCGGTTAAGCGTCCAACTTTGGCCCAGGTCATGATCTCCCGGTCCATGAGTTAGAGCCCGTGTTGGACTCTGTGCTGACAGCTCAGAGCCTGGAGCCTGCTTCGGATTCTGTGTCTCCCTCTCTGCCCCTCCCCCACTTGTGTTATCTCTGTCTCTCTTTCTTTCTCAAAAATAAATAAAAACATTAATTTTTTTTTTTTTTTAAAAAGGGCTCACCGTTGTTCCTGGCCCAACCTGGAAGGGTCCAACAAGTGGTAGCTCTGTCTGAGACTAGCAGCAGATTAGTATTAGGATGATTCTCATCACTTGTTTCATCCTCAACTTGAATAGGTTTTACTCCCCTGTGACCAAAATTGCCTCCACTCGAACATACCCACAACGTGGGGACCTCATAGTGTCCAACCAGCGCCCATATGAGCCAGACAATGCAGACGGGTTCTTACAAAGAGGTCTTGAGCTTCTTCCAGAGGAAATTATCCCCACTGATACAACTGTGGGAAATTTGGATTTAACTTCTCCACTGGTAATTGTTCAGTAGAGAAATTATTGTGGAAACAAGATCGACTTGTATATAAACTTTTTCAGAGAGTTTTGTGAAGTGTTTCTTTCTATCCACTTTTCTCCCTCACTTTCTTGCCTTGATGAATATAGTTGCACTGAGGAGTTGTGAGTCAGCTGCCGTCTCTCCTCTCTTCTTCCTGGATTTGGTTTGGTAGGAAAATCTTGTGCCCATCTAAGTAATCCCTAACATCAAGACATCTTGGAGGGCTTAATTGAATAGGACTGCCTCCTCACGGAATATTGTTTTCCTTCCCCTTCTCCTCCTCATTCTTGTTCATCCTCTTCTTTTTCCTTTCTCCTCCAGTCCCCCTGACTCGATTTGCCCTCCTTGTCCCCCCCTCCACTGCTCCCCCTTGTCTCTCCAATTCTCTCCTTCCCACATTCCCACCCTCCACAATTCTCTGTGCAGTTTGTTCAATCTCTCTCTCTCTCTCTCTCTCTCTCTCTCTCTCTCTCACACACACACACACACACACACACACGCACATACACACAGACTACATATATAGATAATATTATTTTCCATCCATTTCTGTGTCTGGCTCTGGCTCTCTATCTCTCTCCGTGTGTCTTTGTCTTCTCTGGGAACCTCTATTTCTCCCTCGGCCCCCTCTTTTTCACCAGCACTCTCTCTTTCTCTATCTCTCACTGACTCTTTCTTATGTCTCTCTGTCTTTCTTTTTCCATGTTTTTCCCCCCTGCTCTTTCACTCTCTTTGTCTCTGTTCATCCATCTCTCCAGCATGAACCCTGGTTGGAACCAGACTCTGTATCTTGTATTGTTCTTTAAGAGAAAATTTCCTGATGTAAATGGAATGTACAACATTTACTACTGCTGACAGCCTAATGAGTGACACAGTATCAGCAGACTTCACCAAATGTGTTGGCGGGGGGAGAAAACGACCCTCTCAAATCACTGCAAACACTGAAGCAGATGAACAAAGGAAATTAAACCAGTTGCATCCAACAGACTTTGAAACACACCCACAAACCTTCCCTGCCCCCTCCTCCATCAGCAGATCTTCACACTTTTGCTAATACCAGCTGGTTCATACGCTCCAGAAGTATCACCCTCGCCAGTTACTGAAAGTGAGACTTCAAATATGGGTTAAACCCACTCTGGTCATTAGCCAGTCTTCTGTCCAATTTTTCCCCTGAATTTTCTTCACCTGGAAACCCTGCATGCTTCATACACCCATCATAGAAAATATACTGCAGCTACCGGGACAAGGAGAGGAGGAAGGGGAAGCTGGACAAACGTGACTCAGAAACTCAATTTTTTTCTCTGTTTTAAAAGCAAGCAAAGAAATCAGAAGGACATTACTAGTCCCAATTCAGTGGTAGCGAGTAAACATGTGCTCCACAGACACAGAGAAATATCTGATATCTGTGTGAGAGCTTTTGGCAAAGATGTCAAAAAATGTGAGGTTAGCCAGATGATGCCCACAATCTGATAGTTGTATAGCAATCTGATAGGTTATATCAATCCTGATAGTTTATATCAATCTGATGCTTACTCACTAGCAAGGTAGGCAGCCAGAGAAACTGAAGCACATTTATGTCTTGCCCCTCCCACATCTTGTCTTAGAGAAGCATGGAGTTGACACTTTGGATGGACCTGGACAAAATCCAGGAGGTGAAGCTTGCTGGAGGCACTTTCTTCATTGGCCTCGGGAGCCCAGATCTTAAACACACACACACACACACACACACACACACACACACACACACAGACACGAATACACAGCACCCTATGGTTGCCCAGATCCTGTCCTTCTTGCCACCCCACCCCCCCAGCTGCTGGCCTCCTTCCAGATAATATCCTTACAAGGTTAACATTTCCTTAGGTTCCTACCAACTTTCCTTTTTGATAACTGATATTTATTGTTGCAATTTCATTTCTTTGGGGTCCTATTCTCTCTCCTTGAAGAGGTAGCCCATTTTATCTAGGCTGAAATGGATCCATGAGAATGGATTTAATGGGCTAATATGTTTCTACTCTAAAAAGGCGTTTATTAGATGCAATAATGAAAATCTAAGAGGACTCTGGTGATAAGCATTTTAGGCATCAGGGTTGGCTAAGAGCAAAACCTTTTGAAGCCACAGTAACTGCCTGCTCCTTTTGAAAGGGCTAACTTTGGATAAGCCTCAAGATTCTATGCCCTACCTTCCGATTAAATTTCTCTACTTTATCATATCTTGATCCAGATGCAGCATTTCAGAATGTGTGCTCCTAGCTGCCAGTCTGTCAGAGATACGAATCTTTATGCACCAGAACTTAACCATGATCACGTTTACTATACAATAGAATTTTATTTGAAGCAGGCACATCTTGGTACCAGTTTAAATTTTTTTTAACGTTTATTCATTTTTGAGAGACAGAGACAGAGAATGAGTGGGGCAGGGGCAGAAAAAAGAGGGCGAGACCGAATCTGAAGCAGGCTTCAGGCTCTGGGCTGTCAGCACAGCACCCAACGTGGGGCTCAAATTCACAGACTGTGAGATCATGACCTGAGCTGACGTCGGACGCTTAACCAACTGAGCCACCGAGGCACATCCCAGTATCATTTTAAAAGATTCAAGTACTCCAACGGTTTTGTTAGAAACTGGTCTTCCTTGCAAAGTAGTCCTAGGGCTTGAGAACCTAGACAGTGTCCTATAGGGTACCAAGAAACTTTAAATCATACATTTTAGGGGCGCCTGGGTGGCGCAGTCGGTTAAGCGGCCGACTTCAGCCAGGTCACGATCTCGCGGTCCGTGAGTTCGAGCCCCGCGTCGGGCTCTGTGCTGACAGCTCGGAGCCTGGAGCCTGTTTCGGATTCTGTGTCTCCCTCTCTCTCTGCCCCTCCCCCGTTCATGCTTTGTCTCTCTCTGTCCCAAAAATAAATAAAAAACGTTGAAAAAAAAAAAATTTTTAAATCATACATTTTAGGTGACAGCTTTAATGCTTTGGACCAAGGCTATTTGCAACTTCTAGAAAAAAAGGGAGTCCAAAACAGAACAAAGTTAAGCTAGATTAGCAAAGAGATAAATTTATTAGAGTTAAAATGTTTTTCTAGAAAAGAAGAAACCATTAGGCTAATACACAAAAGTGCTCATTTAATCTTAGTATCTAAAATAGAAACAATTCAAACACTTAACCAATGTTCATTGATTGCCCAACATGTGCCAGGCATCGTGCTGGGTAAAGAGCTCCAAAGGGGAACAACACAGGCAGGGTGGTTTCTAATCTCACAAGATGGTTATTGTCTAGCTGGGGAGGAAGACAACCAAGGAAATACAAGAAATATGGTAAATCTTACAAGAGAAGTGCAAAAACACTGTTTAAGTCTATGTAATGGCACAGTGGGGACACTTAACCAAATTCAAAAAATGGGAGTGGGAAAGAGAAGGATAAGGGGAAGGAAGTCTTTCAAGAATCTCTGGGAACTAAGTATTAACATCTAGAGTGCAAGTTGGGTAGAATAAAGAAAGGATGAAAAACAAGGTGGTCAGAGAGAGAAGGGTCATGTTAGCTTATTTTATCCTAAGGGCCACAAAAAGAGCCACTGAAAGCTTTTGAGCAAGTATTGATATAATCAGATGTGACTATGAGCACATTCAGAGCAAAAGGAAAGGCTACATTTTGCAAAAACACCTATTAACATAGACGGGGCCCTCAAAGTTGTTAACATTTTCTCAAGAAATGTCTGGAAGGCATCAGATACAAAGGAACATGATCAAAGGCCATCTTGCTAAACTACTCTACGAAACCAGATTCTCTGATGCAGTTGCAGGGTCTGGAACCATCTGCCTTCTGTCTTGGCAAAGAGCATGATTTAGAAGCATTGAGGCTTGCCTAGATTTGAAGAAGGTCGGGTTAATCAAGCTTAAAATATTCATTGTCTTGCATAACATAGACTACCAATCAGATCTATATTTTTCCATCAAAGATTCAGTCAGGAAGACTTCTATCTACTTAGTCCCCGGAAATGGGGCCACAGGGCAGCAGATTAGGCAGTTTTATCCCAGTTCTTGGTGATCCCATAGTTGGATGGAGTGCAATACTGACAGATGACCCTCAGATGACCATGGAACATGGACTCTGAGGGAAGGACTCACAGACTTTCTAGTAGTCCTTGTTTGTAAAGCCACAGTAAGGGAGATTTGTAGCAGATAAAGCTCATCTCTCTCTCTCTCTCTCTCTCTCTCTCTCTCTCTCTGGAACTAGAACTGGCTCTGTTAACTTCATCTGATACAGCCTGTTTCGTGTTGTCAAGAAAAGTGGGGCCCAAAGTCAGAATATGCCTTGCTTTCTGACCCCAGGGTCTCCCACACAATTGATATGCACTCCATGACAATGTTTGATAGAGCCATTGTTAATTGACTCTGTTTTCATTGTTTGTTTGATTTTATCACTAAACTAGTCTCCAAGGAGTAAACTTTCTAGTCCACCATATGCACTATACAGTTAATTATAACACACTCCCTCTCTTACCCATGGACCCTGAACATAAGGATGTTTCTAGTCTACATATGGTGAACAATACTGTTCATGCATTCTACCCTCAACGCATTTCCTAGAGCCCTCACACAGTGGACATTAATGACTTCTTTGGGCCCCTTCTGGTTTCACCAGATGAACAAAAATGAAAATAAGCAGCTGTCATACTTTAACTTAAAAAAAAAATCATCAAACCTAATCCAATTTGGAGAAGTATTTGGCTTAGAGAGAGGGAATCGGCTGTACCATTGATGGCAAAAAGCTCACTTACTAATGCACCACTTCCTGACATTTAATTTGCACAATTTGTCTCTTATTATCTGGCAACTCTCAGAAGATTTTGGAAGCAGGAAAAAAGAAGGCAGAAACATAACAAGCAGTAAGATTAAAAAGGAAGAACGCAGAGGGCACCAAGTTAAGAGTCAGATAACTCACTCCCAGGCCATGTCTCCTGGCCCATCATTGCCTGCTGAGAAACCACTCCAACCAGATAAGGACCATAAAAAAGGGAACCAAATGGAAGGTTAGCCAACACACAGTAATAAAACAAAAGCCACTTTATGTTAGTTACCCGACACTTTAGACACCAGAGAACTCATTTGAATCTAAACTTAGATGTGATATATCTGAGAATATTATCATACACCTAGACAGGGAAAATTGCATATTTTCCATCATAAAAAAAATATCAAAATGTTTTATCTGTGCTTCTGCAATTCAGAAATGACTGAAGCTGTGAACTTCAAATTTGGCAAGATTGTAGTCCTCATTAAGGAAGGGAATGAAAGCCAATTTTGAAGAAAAATGGTTTCCTATTTTTGAGTGTAGAAGGTTGAAACAATGAGTGTTGAACCTAAGATGAGGAACATTCTCTCTGCTGCTTTAGCTTCTATTTGGATAAAGATTATTAACCAGAGAATAAAACTCGACATGTCTCTTTTTAGACTTAGAAAAGAAAACTTTCTGATTCCTTTATTTCCACCTTTCCAAGTCAAAGCTCAAGGTGTTTACATGAAGCTAAAATGTAACATTAAAACACCTCAAACGTCAGATAATTCCTGAAATTACTGCGCTTTGGCCAGTGTAGGCCTGGGATAGTCTATCCCCATGTATTTTTGGAGTTAAATGGCCGTGGTACCATAGGCAGGATGTGCAAGCGACTAAAAGCATACCGTTAGAGGAAGTGTAACTTTGGAATTTCCTGATTTGATTGCAAAGATTTCAGTCTTAACACTGTGTCAATATTGGTTTTAAAAATATACATATTTGTTTATTGGCACACATGCGCATACACACAGGAATCCCATCCATAAAATGCACCCACATCTGTGGTTAAACACAGCAGCTGTTTAACAGCCCAGTGTAACAGTCTGAAAAAATTGGGACCTGAATTAAAAATCCCACATTCTAAGCTGCAGCAGGAACTGAGGCCCTATATAAGGAAGGCTGCCCTGAGAACGCTCCAAGCTTCCCCTAGACAGAACTCCTTTGCCAAATTCACAGCATGCTTCCCAAAGTTTGGAATCGATGATGAAAGACCCTGACTTTACTCCTTCCTCTAATAATCATATTGCAATACATACATTGAAGGCCAGCTCAAAGTAGAACCAAGGCAACTTAAAATCTGCTAAACGTGTACATTTTCTGCCCCATGATCTCCACGACAGCAATGAACAGAAGAGGCAGAAGTAATTTAAAGGCTCTGTCCACACGACCACAAAAGAAAAGGCCTGTCCCGTGAGCAAGTGTCCCACAGGTGCCGGCACAGGGGGCCATGCACACCTTTTGTCAGCAGTCTGAACTGTGGTGCCTCTTTTGGCTGCCCTCCAAGTGTCTGATAACCTAAGCAAGAATAATCTTGGAAATAACAGAGGAAATGCACAGTGGCCTGAAATCACACCCACAAACCATCAGGACACACTAGAGCAGGTAATCTTGAATGTAAGGCCACTCTTAGTGATTTTTGTTGCCACTGACTGAGGTTTTTGGAGATCCTGCCAAGGAGGTACGCAAAAGAGACAGTACGCCACACCCCTGTCACCTACGACTGCCCGATTCTCCAGATGCGGAGATGAGACATTTTTATTACAAAATGAGTTTGCAGATTTTCGTTGCTGTTTTTCTCACTGAATTCCCTTTTTCTCTCTATGCACATGTTTTTCTTGTTCTTTTCCTTTTTTCTAATTTTGCTTTTTAAAATGTGAGTGGAATCAGTGCATTCTACCCACACCCTACTACCGCATTTTCCTTCCAACAGCTGCAGAATGAATTCTAATTACCCAGCCCAGGGGCGCCTCGGTGGCTCAGTCGGTTAAGTGTCCGACTTCGGCTCAGGTCACGATCTCACAGTTCGCGGGTCGAGCCCCTCATCGGGCTCCGTGTTGACAGCTCAGAGCCTGGAGCCTGCTTCGGATTCCGCATCTCCCTCTCTGTTCCTCCCCCGCTCATGCTCTGTCTCTCTCTCTCCTTCAAAAATAAATAAAAACATTAAAAAAAAATTTAATTACCCACGTGGCACTCAAGGCCCTCAGGAATCTGATTTCATTCATTCATTTTTCATTTATTCATACATACACTCATTCATTTTTTCATTACATTTGTATTTATTAAGCATCTATTATGTCTGCAATATAATGATAGAAGTGGAAATACAAGAATAAGATGTGTTGTCTGTACCAAGGAACTTAGAGTCTAGCATGATGAACACACAGTAATTATTAATTACAGCCAGGTGATAAGGGCTAGGATACAACAACGTGTGAGGCACTGTGGGACAATTGAGCACAGTGTGCCTAATTCCACCATAAAGGAGATGTTAAGTGTGAACTAAGTTTCAAAGCCTGGGTAGGATTTACCAAAGGATATGCAAAGTGAGGTGACAGGGGCTGTTATAAGTAGCAGGAACTGTGTGAGCAAAGTCACTGGGTGGAGAAAAAAAAAGTGGGCAGAGTGGGAGAACCCAACACAACATTTCCACACGGTCTTGCCGTGATGGATGGAGCAGCAGAGTAAGCACCGAGATGCAGGAGAATAGAAAGGTTGGCAGCAGCCCAGCCACATCAAGGCCAGGAAGTTTGCATCGTTCCATGGTTTGGTAGACATGGGAAGATTTTAATTAAGATTCTAGATCTACTTAATCTAGAAAGACTCTAGTTGACTTCTTCCAGGGAGAGTGCCTAGAGAATCTCACAGCTCTTACATTTTATCTGCTTTACACTTTTGGAGGCGATCTGTCCTGCACCTTTATGCCCCAAAGCACCAGATTCACTGCAGACAATGAAACCAATGCCTACCGAACAAAACGTCACTCTTCCTTCATAAAATCTTTGCTCTCCACGGAAGGCTTTGCACCTAGTATTTTTCCAAGTCTTTTTGGCCAGTACTTTGGGTAGATCACCTGGAGATCGTGTTATTCTTCAAATTCTGAGTCAAGGCCGTACGAGGTGGGGCCTGAGCTTCTTTTTTGTAAGTTCCCAGGTAATGTCAATGCCGCTTGTCCATGGACCACACTTTGAGTAGCAGGGATCTGCGTGTTAATTATATTCTACTTCTCCCAAAACACGTCTTCTCTACTATTAATCTATTATTTAGGATTTTTTAAAAAAATCATTCAGTTACTCACATTACTCAAGAATATTAGATCTCTGAAGGCCAAGAATCTGTTTTCCACATTCTTGTACCTTCCACGTGAAGGTTAGCAACTCAGTAACTGATGGCTTATTCCAATTGATTTGCTGATCTTAGGCTTCATACTGCTTTTCAGCCTTTTCCTGGCTGTCAGCTGTCCCCAGGAATCAGTTCAGACTCCTCAGATCATGTTGAAAAAGCATGTCCCGGCCCCTGTTCCCTCTGTAGCCTGATCCGCCGTGCCCCCACCTCCTACGCTGTGCCCTGCCATCACATATGGGAGCTTTCCTTATTCCTAGAGGGGCTCGGGGTGGGGGTGGGACTAGCATGCAGGAAGTTGCCTCCCCTGAGGGCTCTAGAGAGTTAAGGACAGGCTGGGGAATATGTCCCATTTCTTTTGCCCTTGACTTCTAGCCTGGCTCAAAGCTCTCCATAACTTCGATTCAAGCATGGCCTCTCCTGGGATCAGAGGCAGCAAGAAGCTACACGGTATAGCCTGAGAAGTGGGCAGTCACCTCCCTGATCCCCCAGGCTCTCCATCCTCCCTCCCCCATTTTGTTTCCATCTGTGCACTGGCCACATCCTGCTTTGGTGAAGTTCATCCATCCGCTGCTCTAACTTCTAAGTACTTTTCTCTCACTACCTTTTTAGCAGGAGAGTGTGGGTTCTTTTTTTTCCTCAGAACATTCATCTGTGACCTTTGTTTCTCTTCGTTCGTTGTTCTTCTAGGCCTTCAATCCTAGCTCTCTTTCCTTTTGCCTTGTGTGTTCAACTGCCCTTATGGTAATTTGGTCCATGGTTAACAGTGAGTTGACGGTGAACACGCTTCCCTTCCTCACTGGCCAAGATATACACTGAGAGAGTGGCTTTCAACTCTATGCCTCCTACGCCAGCTATCATTCTATAAAACTGCATGTTACGTTTCCATGGTCTCCCAAATGCCATTTAGCATGCCTTCATCTCTTTCCTCGTCTTAATTGAAGCCTGTTACACTCACATGTACAAATTAAAACAAATTTTACAGACATTCCCTTTACAGCTCCTGACGATTTGCTTGTGAGCGTGAAAAGGAATACAATACCTGCGATGTTACAGCCTACAGCTGCTACCTGCTCTGGATTCCTACACAGGGTTTGCTGTCAGGGTCTCGAGGCCGGAATCCTGACAAGCACTGTAACTGCCGAGGGGATCCATTCAATCAGAGCTTGTTTAGAGGCAAAGGGCCAGGAGATCTCCTCCTTTATCAGGCTGCAGATTGCCTTCCCATAAGCCACCTGAAATCCAGACTCATCAGAAACTGAAAGAAGATCCTCACCCTGCTGCTTTCTCCCCTACAGGTCTTGCCTATCGTTAGACGACTGGGGGCTTAGGGCTTGGCGTGAGGGTTTCATCCAGATGTGGTGAGCTTCAGGCTCCGGAACATTCTTCCTTTCAAGCAGTGGCCTGAAACCTAGCACCGGAAGACACAGGCAAGAGTACTTTTAAGCTCTTTAGAGGATATTAGTATATTGCCCAAATGTCCTCTTGGGCAGATTTCTGTTTTCCTTATGCATGAGATTAGCATACTAAGGCCATGCTTTCTCATAAATAGTGAGGAAGGGCTGGCCCCTTTGGCAGGAATGGTCAGGTTCTGTTAAAACAGTATGCCCCGTAGGGTTGCTCAACGTATTACTCTGGTTCATAATCATAAGCCCAAAGAAATTAGATGGAACCCAAAGGAATCCAGCTGTGGTCCACTGAGCATTTTAATCAAAACAGCAAGCTTTACTCTTCAACAACTGCACTGTCCTCATTGGGGACTGTTTCGTTCCATAGCAAGAAAGGTTACCGTCACCCTGTAGGTGTGAATAAAGGGGAAGATTGGTCGATGGGGGGGGGGGGGGGTGAAGACGATCTGGGGGGAAGGACAGTAGGAAGAAATGCCACCATGTACCCCGGAGCTCAGGCCCCTGCTCTACACTGTCACTCTGGGAAGAATTTTGACCATTGTTTCAACTTTACGATAACTTTCCAATGCATTACAAATGTCTTGTAATTCCAGTCCCCGCTTCCATCTAAAAATTAAAATGTATTGATCCACTGCTCCCTTTACATTTCAATTTAAGGGTGATAAAAGGAAGGAGCTGTAGTTTTCTTTATATCACTTTCCTGCAAAGGGGGCAGAAAACAAACACAGGTGCTTTAAATTTTCAAGGTGCAAGCTAAATGACACGATGCCCAGGAGTGTGCAGTAGCATTTCTTTGTTTGAGCATGGAATAAAAGACAGATAATTAGGAAATTGGGAGTCTATTAATTTTCCAAATTTACTCATGCAAGAACCACTGAGCTATGGTGATATTTGCTTACCTCGTCATTATGCAAAAATATATTAGCTAATTATTTTGACTAATGCAATTAAGATATGCATATTTAGCATAAACCATACAATAGAAATGTTACAGTCAGCAATTGCTGGGTTGCGCTCATGGGTAGCAGAGAGGCAAAAGTCCCTGCTCGGTCTCCAATGGAAAGCCACAAGATTGCTACGACTCTGCCTGCACTCTTATTATTAGTTTGGTTGCAGTAATTAATTTACTTTACAGCATGACGAGGTGGCATAGCTAGCAGTGGTATTAATTTTTGCTATGAGACACCTGAAGATGTCAGCTTTCGAGCAGCGGCGGCTGCACCTTTAATTGCCTTCGTCAGTGGAAATGCACTATCTCTTTCAGGGATCCAATTAAGAACGCTACTGTTATTTTTCTTTTTTCCCTGACCCTTACTGATGAACACTGGAGCTAGAGAAAGTTAAGGTGATGGCAGTAGCCAAGAGAGGAGTCTTCTCTTCTTAACCTGGGAACCCCACCGAGCTGGAGCTCCGTAATGACAGAAGGAAACTTCCGCCGCATTTCCATGGGCTCCGTCACGCCATAGGCCCTTGCTACTTGGGATGTGAACCACGCTTGGGCACACCTCGGACGCTCCACACCAGCATCTGCATTTTAACAAGATCCCCAAGTGATGGGCTCACACATGAAAATTTGAGAAATGCTGCAGGAAAGAAGGGACCGGGGGCAGTCCTGCACCTACATGAAAGTGGAATGGTTTAATCAGTGGTGTGATTTCGAGTGTGCTGGGAGGGCACCAGTGGACAAACATATGACCTCCAGTGCCTGTCTTCTAGTCCTTCGCATTTGGAAGCATTTCAGCCTATGGGGGTTTCATAATACGGTGCACATGCTGTTGAGAGATTAAGGTTTTTCCCAGCTCTCCTTTTACCCTGTGTCAGCTGAGATGCTGGAAAAGGAGGCAGGGAAGATGCCAGTGAGAAAAGGCCAAGCAAGGAAAAGGTTTGGAGAAAGGGTGTAATGAAGACGATCTGCTATCTCACAGTTGCGCCACAAGGCTGGGCCCCACAATGCTTTCTTTCTGGGCTCCGGCCTGATCTTGTCAAAGGATGTCAGCCAGGTCCTTTTCACAGTGCCGTGTCTCATGACATGTGTCCTGCGAACTCCCCTGTCAGTGCCGGTCTTTCTCTCCTTTTTTGGTTCTTTCTTCCTTTGTCCTCACTCAGAAAGAGTTAGAGGGTCATGTGACAGCCTTTATGTTATTCAGATTTCAACTTTCCAGAACTTTTCTCTCTGGCTTATCTGGACCAGCCCTCCCCCTCTCTATTCACCTGTATTTCATGGCATCTGATCCTTCTGGAAAACACCATGGAGACCTTTTGTTCCCACTCCTGGCCATAAACCAGCCCTGCATGCTACACATAAATGCATCCAAAATCCGCCCCATTTCATCTGTATCTCCATTCCAGGTCCAGCTACTGAAATTTTGTGTCTACAGAATCAAGCTCTGTTTACTGTCCCCTTACTAGCTTCTAAAATTATCTAGGCTGGCAGAGTTTAGTAATCAGTGTGGGGGCCATTAGCAACAGTGAAAGAACCCCTTGGCTAGTAAAAGCAGTAGAACTAATGAGAAGAATAGACACATTCAAACTGATAGAAACAGTCACCTTAGATACTCCTGGTATGGGCTGAATGGCATTCCCTCCCCCAAGAAATGCAGGTTGAAGTCCTAACCTCCATTAGCTCGGAATGCGAGCACATTTGGAGCCAGGGCCTTTACAAAGGTAAGTAAGGTAAAATGAGGTCATTAAGATGGGCCCTAATCCAATACGACTTGGACACAGACACACATGGAGAGGAGATGACTTCAAGACACAGAGAAGAGACGGCCATCTACAAGCTGTGGAGAAAAACCTGGAATACGGCCTTCCTTCCTAGCCCTCAAAAGGAGCCAGCCCTGCTGACATCTTACTATTGGGCTTCTGGCCTCCAGAACTGTGAGGCAACAAATTCTGTTGTTTAAGCCACCTATCTGTGGTATTTTGTTATGGTCGCCTGAGGAAACAAATACAGCTCCTTAAACACACACACATGCGCGCACACGCGCACACACACACACACACACACACACACACACACACACCACCGAATTTGAGTTCGTATAAACATTCCCTGAGTGAATTAGTTGCATACTAAGTGAATGATTGCATTCACTGAGTGAATGGTTGCATACATGAATGAATGAATGAATGAATGAATGAATGAATGATTTAAAGAACAGTTCCCAGGTCTTTAAGATAAGACACATCTTCCTTTTGGGGGCCTGATGATTCTATAGAACTTCTATGATATGTGCCTTCCATCCCAAGGAGAAACAAAAGCTAAACTCTGAACAAATCCCCTGGAAAAAGAATGTTTGATTTGGGGTCCCTCTTCCCAGCCACAAGGGGCTTTTTGTTTATCCTTCAAGGAGTCTCCCACGTCCCAAGGAGCATGAGTCAGCTGGGTGGCAAACATATTTGTTTTTACATATTAGTCATCTATTTGATAGAGTGTATAGCAAATGTATGTGATAACATAAAATATATTTTAAAATTACAAATTTGGACAGCTGTCATGACATTTGAAGGAGTACATTAAAAATGTTTCTATATCCATTTTTAAATGCCATGCCGAATGGCTAAATTCGTCAGCCTTTCCACATATTTTATATTTGCTTGTTTGTTTTGATTTTTAGCGAGGAGCTCACTAGGTGATTTCTGGGCAACTGGTCAATATTAATGAAAACTTCATTTTGTCAAAGCTAAATAAAAAGTGAGGGTAAGATGAACCCTGCCCAAGCCCAGCCAGTTTGCCCTACTTCAATAGCTTACCTTGAGCAAAATAGTCAAGAGATGATCAGGAACTACGTGGAAGATTTAGCAAACAGGGTTGGCAGAACAACAAAAAAAGTAAAATTCGGGGCCCAGGAATTGGCACTTCAAACATCGTGCACTTGGGTTGACCCGGACACCGTGTCGCCTGTGTCCCATCCAAGGCAGAGACAGTCGCTCCACTGCTGTCAATTTTCGCCATCAAAGAACACAGACCTAGAGCAAGGAAGCCCAAAAACGCAAATTAAAAAAAACCTCCCCCCGTTTTCAATTACAACTTCTGAAGAATGCTACACAAACCAAATTAAGCACGTCAAGAGTCCAGATGTGGTCTGTGTGCTACCACTTTGCAAACTTTGCATTACTCAATGCTCAACGATGCTGGAAATCAGGCCAAAGGATTTCCATTCCCACAATGGTTTCCCATCACACACCCATTCTAAGGAATTTGGCTTTGGGGCTACTTTATATGTGAACCTAGATTATAAGTTTATTTTATCCATTATACATACTTTTAATGTATTCTATAAAATTCCATAATGCGAGAGACAAACCTTGACACAGATAACCCAATGCATTGGTTTTTTTAATTGTTGGTTTTTATTGGCAATTACAAGATTTTATTTAGGTTGAATAAACTTATTAAAATTGGCTTGCTTTGTCTGAGTGTCTAAGAGCTGAGAGTAAGGAGTGGAGGCCCATATGCATGATGGTGGCAGAAGGAAGATTGCCCAGAACCCAAAATTTGCCTCGGATCACCAAGTGTCAACTGTACTGTGACAACGTTAAGTTGTCCTTTGGAATTGAGCTAATCCTTAAACTGTGTGCATATCCAAAACATTAGCTATCTGCTGTCAGGCCTTTATGTGCCACATGCTGAGTTAATTAACACAGAGATGCTTGATACTGGAACCCTCCAGAGGGGAAAACAGAAAGAGGCCCAGGCCTGAGAACAGACAGAGCCCTCAGGGGGATGGAAAACACAGGGGTCTGTTCAGTTTTTATTTCTTTCTACACTTGTGATACAAGGTCAATGGGTTAGTCAACCCCATTTCGGTTCCATTGTCTGTTGTAATTCCCAGGAAGAATCCTCTATGAATAACGAAGCCGTACTGCATTCCCAAAATTAAACATCCAGATTCCTGACACCTTTCCGATGATGGTCAAAGAGAAAAGTTGCTCAGAAAACTGGCTTGCCCCTATAGGACAGCAGCAATCTCCTTGGAGCCATCACAAGACAAAGGCATTCATCTCTACTTATGGTTTTATCCTTGTGAAAATATTTGCATATAAGTATATTTACACACATTAATGGAAAACATTGCCAAATTTTACATTTTTACACTGTGGTGAATGTGTGCACACACACAGACACACAGATATCTCTTCTTTTATAGTTTTAGGTGCTAGTTAATAAAGAAAGCCATTCTATCATTGCCTACCTCTGGAATGTAAGATGGCAGTGTGTGTTTCTGAGGCTCATGCCTAGAAGCCATTGTACACCTTTTGAGGGAAGACATGTGATAACCAATGACAAATATTTTACTAACACTGTGAGGGCCAAAGAACTTCTTCTGGGCTCGCTAGTAGCAATGGGGATGGAGAAGAAAGGAACAGGAAGGGAGATACCCTGAAAGAGGAAAAAATAAGCTTTGGAAGGTAAATGACGTTGACCCTTAAACATCACGGCTTTGAACTGCGCGGGTCCACTTATATGTGGATTTTTCACAGTACGGTACTACAAATGTATTTTCTCAGTGACAGTTCCTTTCCTCTAGCTTACTTTATTGTAGGAATACAGTATATAATGCATAAACATACGCAATACATGCTAATCAACAGTTTGTGTTATCAGTATGGCTTCTGGTCAACGGCGGGCTAGTAGTAGTTAAGTTTGGGGGGGGAGTCAGAAGTCATAGGCAGGTTTTCAACTGCATGAGGGATTGGCACCCCAATCACCGCATTGTTCAAGGGTCAACTGCATGATGTCAATATATCACTAGGGTTTCAAGCATGAATGTTGAGGAAGCTGATGCAGGGAAAGAGAGGGAGCCAGAGAAGCTAACGGAGAAGATGTGGTGAAGCATGGTGGCCAGTCACCAGCTGTGGAGTAAGATAGACATACTCTTAGACACGTGACCCCAGGGAATTCCTTTACCTCTCTGAACTGTAGTTTCCACAACTGTGTACTAGGAATGACAATATCTTCATACAGTGGTCATAAGAATGAAAACAGAAAATGTACATATCAAGGGTAGCAGAGCATCGCATTTAAAAGCATGGATTCTGGATTAGAGGCATCCCTTTCCCCATTAAGGTGATTTCCTTGATAATCTTGCAGCCTTGGGCAAGTTATTTAAGGTCTCCAAACCTCCCATTCCCCACGTGTATAATTAAAATGATAACAATAGTACTTGCCCCGTTAGTTTGTTGTGGGGATTAAATAAGGCAATATATATAAATCACTCGAACCAGGGCTGATATATAGTAACCGCTCAATGTGTATTAACTATCACTAGGTAGCATGCTTAGCACAGTACCTGGAACAAAGCAAAAGCTCAATTAACAATATCCATGATGATGCTCTTGGCGATATGTAGAGTTGTGCTCAAATAGTGCTGTAATGAAACATCAGTAAGGAAAGCCACTCAACAGAGATACAGAAATGAGTAAAAGAGCCACAGGATATCAGTGACAACCAAAGTCCCCCTCCACCCAGAGTGAGAACACAAGAGACCACCCTGGCTCATGAGACACCGGCCAGGCTGGATCATCATGGCTACATCCATCGCCCTCGGCCTTGGCAATTCTCAAACACAGTCTACAGATCAGGGTTCACATCAAAGCACCAGAGTGCGAGGACAGAGAAGCATCTCAGACTAAACCGGCATCTGCCCCACCAGACATCACGGCGCTTGTCTCCCCTCAGCCTTTCCTACATCTCACCCCGCAATACCCCCACTACTGCTGCCGCCATCATTTTGGCTAATTTTGCATTAGCCATGTGGACTGTCGGATGGTTTCTGCTGTATTTTGTTGCCCTTTCAAATATTTCTTAAATAGAAGATTGTACCATCTGGTGGACAATCTGCCTGTGTGCTATCTCACCTATCACAGCATGGATTCCACTCCTATTAGGGAAGGAGTGAGGAAGGGAGAGGCTGCCTGCTAGAATACTGCCTCTGGCCACCCGCAGCCCCATTGTCACTGGTCTGCTCCCTCTCTCCCAGTGGCCTGGTTCTGCCTGCACAGCAGTCAGTTTCTGTGTGCTGAACAGATGTTTCTCCCACTCACTCCATGGCCAGGCTATTACTCATGGGGCTTCCCGTAGCAGATGTCTCCATAGATAGACCTCTCAGACCGGTGCTGACATTTTACCTACATAAGCACCAAACGGTGGTACAGCTACACTTAATAAATGGGAGAGAGAGTGGCTATGGGCTCAGGTAAATTCCACACAAAAAACTCTACTAAGTATAAAAACTGATTCAAAGTGCTCAGAATATTAACAGCACCTAAAGAAGGAAGGCATCCACAGATATGCTGAGGTAGATCTATATCATATACCCATGGACCTCGGCAGAGGGGCTCATGGAATGTGTATTTACTTTCTATTCTGCCCCAGGGAACAACAGTTGTACCTGGGGAGAAATGGAGAGTAGGTGTTTGGGGTTCAGAAGATGACACTATTAATAGTAGTGTCGAGACTTGAGAACATTCTCTGGCAAACTTGGATGGGAACAGTAGCAACTTTCCTGATGCGTTTTCCACTTGCAGGTGAGTGACGTGCCCTCAGTGAGGCCCATGGCAGAATCCCAAATGGTTGTCAAGTATGGATGGCACTTGTCAAGCAGTCAAGAATGGGAAATCTAGAACCAAACTGCTTGGGGTTGCACCCAGACTCTACCTTCTACTAGATGTGTGACCTTGGAAAAATTACATAAGCTCAATTTTCTCATCTGTACAATGGGTATAACAATAGTACCTACCTCATTGACTTGTTTGATTTAAAAAAAAAAACTATGATAGCACTTACTATATGCCAGACACCCCCCCCCCTTAAACACTTTATAAATAAGCCAAAAAATAGTTCCCCCTTTCCCTAAATGGAATCATGGCATAGCACCAGTGCCCATTTTAAGCTTGTGCTGATATCTGCATCTCGCTACCCATGGGGTCATGTGGTCAATGTCACGCACTCCCAAACTGAGAAGCCTGAGGACGGGCTCTCTTTCCACCCATGCCACTTGGATAAGAGCTGCACTTCAAGGCTCCTACTGACTCCCCTTTGTTACTTGAACCAAGGCAGGATAGGGGTAATTTGCCAGATCAGCAGGTAAAATCTCTCTACATGATTCTAATTTAAAATGGCATCTCCCCAATCACTTAATGCAATTTCTCCCAAATGTCCCACGAAAACACACATGAAAACACATAATAAAAGGAAAACTCACAACAAAACCAAAACAGCAGATGACCTGTGGTCAGAATTCTAATTCTGCTAATTATGGATTTCTACTAATTACGAGGCTGATGGAACTGGAAGTAAAACCATTAGTGGCCTTCCATACTTTGTCTCATGAACTAGATAGA
This sequence comes from Neofelis nebulosa, assembly GCF_028018385.1. Lineage (NCBI taxonomy): Eukaryota > Metazoa > Chordata > Mammalia > Carnivora > Felidae > Neofelis > Neofelis nebulosa. The sequence continues at coordinate 19,481,961 of NC_080792.1, read as the reverse complement.
GCAGTCTCATCCAGCCGAAAGGAGATCAGAAAATTCTTCACTTCTCCCCCAATACCTTCTCCCTTATGTCTACCCACCCATACTGGAAAACATGGCAGCTATTTCTCTCATTGCACAGGTGATGTTTGTGAGATAATAATTCGAGCTAACATTTATTGATTGGTGACTTCGGGGTAGTCACTCTGCCAAGCACTTCACGTATGTTAATGGAATTAATATCCACAATGATGAAGTGTGGGCTTCATTCTTACCCTCGTTACAAAGTCAAGGAAACAAAGCCCTAGAGAAGTTAAGTGACTTTATCTGGGTCTTGTAGCTAATAAATGGCAAGCCAGAATTTGAACCCAGGCAGTCTAGCTCTAGAACTTGGGTTAGAAATCACTACATATGACTTGGTTATTCCATTCATTCCCCATATTTCAATACCCATACAGAGACTAAAAATTTTTAAATATATAGAGAGATATAAGAAAGCACATGGAGCTCATGATATAAATTGCATTGTGAAAGCGTAGCCCCTACAAGTAAAGGAATATGGACAATGGAGGGAATACGGATAGAATTGGTTTCAGCACATGCTTGCAACTCTACATTTTCCTCTTCTCTCTGGGTTTGGAGTACAAGAGAACTAGGTGTTGAGAGTGGAGGAAGTTCTCTCTTTGGCTCATCAAAGCCTCTCTAGATGAAGACCAGCTCAACAGTGGAGCCTGGTCTGAGAGGTATAAACATCAACATGCCCTCCTACTTACATTTCAGCCAGCACAGCCAGCAGTGGACAACAAATAGAATCAGAGCGAAAGCCATCGGGTTTTTTGTTGGGCAAATGGTCAGTATGGGTTGATATGGTCTTCTTTGAAATTCAGTAAAAAGCAAAAGTTTACATACAGATGATAGAAAATACTGAAGATCGAAAGAAATGAACATTATCCTAAAGACTAAAATATGAAAATAAGTTAGGAGTTAGGTAAGGACAAGAAAAAAAATATAGAAAACTCTTTGATATTTTTGATAGAATTGGAAAAGTCACAGTGTCTATGAAAGGGGAGCAGAAATCTGGAATAAACTGACATGACAATTGAGCTGGACAGCCTAAGGAAGAATTGCAAGAAAGCTAAGTCTACAATGGCAAAATAAAATCTAATTGAAAGAGAGTAAAGAACAGATCCTACGATGTCAAAAATAAAATCAGCAATGTGGAAGACAAACCAGAAAAATTCGTTTTTAATGCAAAGAAAAAGCATAGAGATAAAATGATGAGAGATAACATTATACACAGGGCGGAACATAGAACTCGAATTTAGGAATATAGTTATTGCAGGACAATGAGGAAAAACAAGAACCAGTGCCAAAAAAATAAGCAAAGATAAAATTAAAGAAAAAACTTCAGGACTCAGTTTGCAGGCTGGAGGGGCTAATCCAGTCAAAAAGAAAGAAAGAAATTAAAAAGTGATAGAACATCAGAGAAAGAGAGACAGAGATGGGAGAGATGGAGAATAAAAAACTAAGAGAAAGTAAAATCCAGAGAAAGTGAAAGAGAACAGAGAAAAACAATGTGGAATTACAATCAATCAATGAGTCATTCAAGCATCAGGCATCCCCACAGAAGAGACTGCTCTCATCGTGGACCTTGTTGTCCCTGCACATCTACTCTCATCCTCGGCACATCAGTGTAAGCAGCCTGACCTATGACTGCCAACCCCTGGGATTCTCTCCAGGTCTTTATCTGACCCTGCCCTTTCTCCGCCCTTGCAGCTTTCTACAAGTGCTGTGGGATCCATAACTCCTAGAAGCTGTGTTCAAGCAGTAAGAGACAGGATCTGGCGATTAAATACCCCAGCTTCCTCGCTTCTCTGAGAGGATAACTTTGGAAAATGTGTTTTTCACTGACTTCCACAATTAATCCAGCATGATTCAGTTCCAGGTGTATACAGTGGTATCTGGCCTGAGAACCCACTCTAGAACATACCTTTTATTGGCTGCCTTCCTTCCCCGTCTTACACCTCCACCCCCTACCTACACCCATGAGGTCAACTCCTTGCACTTAAATCCTTGCCTCAGAGTTTAATGCTGGGGGAACTCAAAGCAGGACACCCTCAGTGAAAAACTAAAAATTAGGCAGGACTGCTTTCCAATCCTGAATATCAGAAAATCACGGTGCAAAATTTATCCAGGTTTAAAACAAGTGATTTGGGGCCCCCGAATTTAATGCTCAGCCAAGTCGACATTCATATGACAATTACAGACTTTCCCAACTAGGAAAGAGCCCAGAGAGCTTTCTTCTTTAAAGTGTCGCCTGGAGAAAACCTCCAGACCTTCAAGTGAGGAACCCAAGAAACTCAAGAATGGGGAGTTTGTGACATTCAGTAGTTCCTAATCTACCCAGACACCCTCTTCACAGCTCACATTTCTACTACTACTCTCATCTGGGAGATTTTTTTAACGTTTATTTTGAGAGAGAAGGAGTGTGAGCTGGGAGGAGGGAGAGAGAGAGAGAGAGAAGAAGAGAAAGAATCCCAAGCAGGCTCCACACTCAACGCAGAGCCCCGTGCAGGGCTTCATCTTCTAAACCGTGAGATCATGACCTGAGTTGAAGCCAAGAATCAGACACTTAACCGACTGAGCCACCCAGATGCCCCTTACTGGGGAGATTTTTTCGAAGCAATTTTCTCGCGTTTCATATATTGAAACTGTCATTCAAAGAATGACCGCTTCCATCGTGGAATTCCTAGTTTGGGCAGGTGGTGATAATAACACAAGTAACTAACACATATCAAACGCTTACTAGGAATTAGGTACTGAGCAATATCTCATTTAATTTCCCAATAATCTAATGAGGTAGGTACGAGTATTATCCTAAAATAAAAGAGGAAACTGAGTCACAGAGAAGTTAACTTTCTCAAGATGACAGAGTCTGTAAGTGGCTGTGTGGATTCAGAAACTGTAGCCTGACTCCAGAGTTCTTTCTCTCAATCACTCCGCTTGCCCGTTATGGTCTTTCAAGGATCAGAAGATGTTGCCAGATGTTGTTCCCCTCATCTTTCATTTAAACAGTTCCAACAAAATGTAGGGGATGTTTGCCTTGACTGGAAAGATGATCCTATGCAGGTTTATAAGCTATTTTCAGGAACAACCTCAAAATGGCCATCAGACTGATGAGTGGCTCTCCTTCTAGAGCGGCCCTTTCCCATAGAGCTTTCCGTGATGAAAAAAATGTCTAAATGCGTCCCATTCAATGTGATATCTAATAGCCACACGTGGCTACTGCATACTTGAAATGTGGCAGTGAGGCTGCAGAAATGAGTTTTTAATTTTAGGTAATTGGAATTGAGGCTGAGGCTTTAAATGTAAGCAGCCGCATGCGGCTGATGACTTCTGCACTGCGCCACACAGCTCTAGAATCGGGAAGAGCGTCCAGGCTCCTGTCTCCAGCATCCTCGATTTGCAGGGCACCAACTAGAGAAAATCCGCCATTCACAAAACGTGGGGCTTCAAAGTTGTTCCAACAGTCCAAGATAGATGACAGCCCCCGTCCAGAGTGTATATTCCCCTTAAGGAGGCACACACACACTCCTGTCTCACCAACGTTGGTGACTTCATTCCCGAGACACTACTGTTCCTGTCGGCAACCTCTCCAGAAATGCTCTAAGGCAATGGTTTCAAAACCACATTCTTTACTCCAGAGTGTGCCAAGGTGCTTCAGAGATTCTGCAAACATTCAATTAGGACTGCATTTGTAAAGCGCTTAACCACTCTTAAACGGTAATTTAAAACACTCAAGTGATATGAACAAATGTGAGATCACTAAGTGTAAACTGGTAGGATCAGGTTGACTTGTTTTTCTGCCGACTTTGGAATCCTGCCTCCGCAGTCACCTCCCAGAGAAATGGAGAATGTGCCAAGGTCACACAGGAAATGTAATCAAAAAATAAAAATCTTACCATATCCCTTTACCTAAATGTCTGAATCAAAATTGTCTCCATACTCTGTAACCAAAACAAAAATTCATAAATAAAGAGGGTAGAATTGGGAAGTGAGGCTGTTATAAAAGCAACAGTCATCCCTAATCCCCAATGTCAGTTGTGTGTGTGTGTGTGTGTGTGTGTGTGTGTGTGTGTGTGTGTTCAACCAAATGGTGACAGAATTCTCTTTGAGTGTCTTTAAGATAAAGTTTAAAATCATAGCTGCATAAATTTGTAAATTACAAAATACATTTAAGGTACTCAAAATTTCCTTTTGCTGCTTTGCATACTTAAATGCAAGTAATGTTTCCTTTGGAAAAGAAAATATTCCCCTGCTTAATAAACAAGTTTGACAGTCACCACATATAATGATGAAGGATCTAGCAAGCCGTAAGGTGACCTCATGCCTCCACCTAAGTGTTCTTTCCACTCACCTGCCTTGAGTTGGGTCTGTGCTACTTGAACTAGGATACAGAGAGAAGGGATAATACATTAGATGTGAACGTGCCACCAGGGGAGAGGCCAAGTGACAATACTTAGCATCCTCCTGTCAATGTGCTTGAAACCAAGAGAGAGGATCTTGACTTTACAAAAATTCTTACTGTGTGTGGTCATCCAACATCTTTACGAGGGGCACTCGTTGATTTCCTGCACAGCATGATGAACCACAAAACCCACCTTGGGGACATTGAGCCCAGATGCCTGTGAGTAGTCGCTAAGTCTTTAACTGTGTCTCTCTTTCTTTCTTTCTCTCTCTCTCTCTCTCTCTCTCTCGCATCCAGCTTATTTCTATTTCCTTACCTTTAGAACTAATTTTCCTCTTGAGACCATACACAATTTCAGTGCCTGCCTGCCTGCCTGCCTTTTTAAATTGATGAATGGCTGTGACAATTGCTGTTGCATTTTTAAACATACACCAAAAGTGAGGCCAATAACATTACGACTGCAGTTGGATTTCAATATTTTAAAGAACACACATTCCAACCGGGACTTCATTTGGTGAATGTCGGCGGCAATCAAGAACTGAGGGGAAAATGTCCCTGCTAAAGAACTTGAGGGTAAGCCTCCAGAATGACACGGAAGGGACCCCTTGGGAGAGGAATGTACTAAACTATGGTTCATCAGTGTGACTGAACCCTACAACAGGCTGATTTCTTCTGCTTATTTGATCCTTGTCCACACTTGCTTATTGTGGGATAATTTCTCTAACCACCTTTTCTCCCACAACGCCCCCCAAAAAAAAATAAAAGGGGAAAAAAGGCTGCTTTATTTTACAGCTAATTTGCTGTAAGCACATAGCCCAGCTGCTCACAATGAAGTAGAGGAGGAAATGAGAACAGAGGGAACCTTCTAATGAAGGAGGGTGGGGGAGCAGTAAGGAGATGGAAGAGGCTAGATGCTATTTGTATGATTAAAGACGAGCAAAAAACAGCGGTAAGCAGATCTGTTCGTCTGGAGCCCAAGAACAGAGAAAAAAAAAAAATATATATATATATATATATACACACACACACACACACTGAAGAGCAAATAATTTGTTCGAGCTCATATTTTAACTGACCAAAAAAAAAAATCTTTCTTTTTTCATTATACAAAGTTGTATTTTGGATTTTGCCCTTGAGCATGTGTTATCATTGGCCCATCGTTAGTAGACAAGAGATCATTCTAAAAGCAAACATTAAAAATTGGCACTTCTGTAAGAAAGGGTTCAGGGAGACGGGTTTAGTTGGTCAGATAGGAAAGGATTTTGGTGAAACAATTCGAGGGGCACTGGGAAAATGCCATCCCAAACGGAGTTAGCAGATTGCATGCCTCGTTCTTCCAGAAGATTTCCTCTTAAAAATAGGAAAGATCACATCATTATTGCATGCTCTCCTTTCTGCCAACTCAGCACACACACACACTCCCCCTTAGCAAAATCTCCTTTAACTCTTCCTCCTGGGGGCCCCATCAAAATGAGGTACATTTGATACTTTTGTACTTTCTCAAACTGCAGAATGAGATATTCGTATGGAAATGAGGAATTTCCTGAAGTTTCAGCCTTCATAATGTAACCCATTTGGGGCAGGGGCAGGGGGGACAGCCTATGAACTAGAAGAGAAAATAAATAGGTTTTAATATTCAGCTTTAAATAACTGTACCGAATCGGTCTGTATGATAATAGTGCCAAAATAATTCATTTGAGCCTGGCCTTCTCATTTGTCAGGGAGAGCAGGTTGCTGTGCTCCCAGGCCGCTGTGAAATGGTAAACGAATCATCCCGGCATCACTGAAAAGCTCAGGGCTCCTGGGTTCTCCCCTGGTGGAAGCTGGGGCCTAATTTCCTCCGGCCCAGCTGGGGGCTCTGTTCGGGCTGGGCTCCGAATCCTCATTCTGAGGATTGTTTCGGCACCGAGGGAGCATCTTGTCCTACCTCATATCCTGCAACATTCTTCTGCCTGCTGATCTTCCGAGGAAACCGACATTTTCAGTTGCTATTTGCTAGCAGCGACTGGGAATTCTAAATTCCTAAATTTAATCCTACTTAGTAACTTGGAATAATTCCTTGATCCTCACAGTTGGCGACCGGGATTGAGGGCCACTGTAGGCAATAGAGCACTCTCCTTGGTACAATGAGATAAAGGTCCAAAAAGTTCTGAAAATAAAAAAATAAAACGATAAAACTTTGGGCAGCTTAAGTGCCCAAACTGCAGATTAGTAAGCAAGAAGGTATCTAGATCCAGGTTCTGAAAAGATAAAACAATGACAATGATTAAGAAAATGCCAGAATGTGCTTCTCTTTTTTTAAATAATGTTTTAAATGTTTATTTGTTTTGAGAGAGAGAGAGAGAGAGAGAGAGAGAGAGAGAGAGAGAGGGAGAGAATCCCAAGCAGGCTCCCTGCTGTCAGAGCAGTGTCCGAAGTGGGGCTCAAACTCACAAACCATGAGATCATGGCCTGAGCCGAGACCAAGAGTCAGATGCTTAGCCGACTGAGCCATGCAGATGCCCCTGTACTTCTCTTAAACTTGAAAACCTTTGAGCGTTAATAGAATTTTTTTAAGCAGTCGTTGACGGGGAAGAGTGGAACTTGCTGTGGGAAGCTAAATAAAATGCTCATGGCACGAGAAGAAGATAATTACTCTTTATTTATTTATTTATTTATTTATTTAAGTTTATTTATTTATTTTGAGAGAGAGTGTAGGGGAGGGGCAGAGAGAGAGGGAGGGAGAGAATCCCAAGCAGGCTCCCTGCTGTCAGAGCAGTGTTGGAAGCGGAGCTCAAACTCCCAAACCATGAGATCGTGACCAGAGCCAAAGTGCATTGCTTAACCAACTGAGCCACCCAGGTGCCCCTAGTTACTCTGTTGTTTAAAGTGTGCTGTCCAATTTTTCTCAGCACTTGGACACTTGAAACTCCCTCTGGGGGCTAGCCCCATTGGTTATGGACCTATTCTGGATACCTGTGTATAAAAACTGGAAAATTGACAAACTATAGGAAAGAATAGGACAGTGGACTACTATACAACTAGGAAAAGGAAGGAAAACTATTTCTCCATAATACTTAGGAGTCATCCCTAGTATACATTTTGTTGAGCAAAAAAATGAAGTGAATTCCTAATTCAACTTTCACACTTACTGTTGGTCTAAGAAGATTTCCTCTTTTTTGAATGCAAGATTCGTGAGTCAATCTTGGTAATTTGTCCGCTTTTAGGAATTATCTGGGGTTTTTCACTAAGTTATCTGATGTGCAGTGATCTGTTACCACACTCCATATTTCTGTGGTTATCTGTTGTATTGTTTTCTCTTCTACTTCTCATTTTGGTTTTTGATTTTTCTCTCTTCTTTGTTTTTTTCCTTAGTTAATGTAACTAAAGCATTGTCAATTTTGTCTATTTTTCCCCCCTGAAACACTAGTCATTACTTATTATGTTACTATTTATTCTGGTCTCTATTTTACTTATTTCTGATTTTTCTTTGTTATTTCCTTCCTCTACTGAATTTCAGCTAAGTTTCATCTTTTTGTAGTTCCTTATGGTATAATGTTATTCATTATAATGTTATGTTATAATGTTGTTTATTTTGAAATTTTTTCCTTAACACAGGCATTTATAGCATAAATTTCACCCTAACTTCTGCTTCTGCTGCATCCCATAGGTTTTGGAATATTGTGTTTTCTTTTTTCTTTTGTTTTGAGACATAGTTTGATTTGCCGTTTGATTTTTTATTTGGCTTGTGCAGTAGTGTGTTGTTTAACATTTACATATTAAATATTTAATATTTACATAGTATATTTTCCAGCTTTATTTTATTCTTGAGTTTTAGTTTTGTACCATTTTGTGCCAGAAAATATACTTGGTATGATTTTGGTCTTCTTAAATTTGTAGATTTGCTATGTCTCTTTTTATTGATTTAGCCATGGGATTCTTCTGTGTGTACATGAAGAAAATGTGTATTCTGTTTTTTCTTGCATGGAAGCAGCTTCAGAACTATGTATCCTGAAGTATGCTTCCAGTAAAAAAAAAAAATATTCTTGTTGATTTTGCATCTGGATGTTGAAATTTGTTGAAAATTTAAAAAATAACATTTAAAAAAATAAGGTGAAGAAAATGAGTATAATTTGCTGCTGTGCATCTAAAAAGTCGGAGGGAAAATTAATATATAAATAAGCATACTTATAAGTGTAATATATGTAAAGCAGTAATTCTCAATCAGATGGAATTGTGTCCCACAGGGACATTTGGCAATGTCTAGAGACATCTTTAATTATCGCAACTGAGGGGATGCTAATGGCATGTAATGGAGAGAGGCCAGGGATGCTGCTAAACATCCCATAATACATAGAATGACCCCCCCCACAACAAAAAATTATCTAATCCAAAATACCAATCACATCTATGTTAAGAAACACTGATGTAAACATATATATGTATTTGTGTGCATGAATCTTCTTCAATTTAAAAAATAGAAAGACAAACCATGAAAATACAGAAAATGAATTGCCTTTCGTAGATAAAGGAAATAGGGTGGAGGGAATAAAAATAGAAGCAAGACTTATCAGATTATAACTGGTTTTGAAGATTTAACTTTGAAATTATTTTGAATTACTAAGAAAATTAAATTGTAAAAAAGAAAATCCTGACATCTAAAAGCAAAATGAAACACATGAAACTGTGTTTTGACTAACCATACAGAAGACAGTCAGGGACTTTAAAACACAGACATTGACTCTACAGCCTAACGGAAAACACCCTAAGGACAAAAGAGCTGCAAAAGGAATCTTAAACTCTTTCCCGATATTTTTGATGGTTGTCTTGCTATTTTATTCCAAAACTCTTTTGTATAGATTGTAGGATAAAACAAATAATTATTTGTTGTCACTGAGAATCCAGATTTCGGCATTAGAGAAAGATATACAGATACAGTACAAAGGAGGTAAGGAAAAATCCTTTACTCTTGAATATGAACCAAAAATCAGTAGAGAATCATGATGGACCCAAAAATGTTTATTTTCTAGCTCTGTCCACTGAAAAGACCTGGAATCAACAACCACATAGAAGCAATGAGCACTCTTAGCCTCCAGATTATGGTCACTAAATACCATTTTCTGGGTGAAATAACTGATTTCAGGTCTGAGGGGAAAATGTACAAAATGAGCCTAAGACATCTTGTCATAACAGAAAGCAAGGAAGCCATGATATCTTCTAGTGTCACATTAGAAGCTCTCAAAGGTCAGTTTAAAGAGGTTCCCACTGGCCAAACATAACTCAATCAGAACAAAAATAATTCCAATGGATTGAAACACATTAAAAATGTTTAAATCCATGAGTTCACGTTATTTAAAAGTCAATAACTTTGGAGAATGCTGAAGAACCAACTAATTACTCCAAAAACCAATATATTTAAAAAAAAAAAAAAAAGCACTCATACTGATTTTCCTATAGAAACTGTACATCTGAATAACCAAATAGTTGATAAAGTGAAGTTTCACTTTGAAGACATACTTTAGATAGTTAATTAACAAAATACAATAAAATTATAATATTACTATCTCCAGTGAATTAAAGGATTTAGGCAATGATTATCAATGGCTGTTCACATCACACAAAAAAACACATTCTATACCCACTGATGGAAGAAATTCTACTACTTATGAAGTATTTTTGTCAAATAATCAAACCTGAATCCAATCAAGCCTCTAGATCTCACTACTATTTCTAGAAAATGCAAATACAAAGGAATTACCCCATAGGGATGTGACCAGCAAAATCCAGACTGTGGAAAACTTGTCAACAAACAAATGGCAAGGGAACAAAATGATATGGAGGAGGAACTCTCTATATTTTTAAAAAATTTAAAAGACACCAAATAATTGTAACGTATGGACATTAGGTAGGCAGGTATTTGATCCCATTAAAGATATTTTTAATATCTAGAATAATAATGGTATTATTGCTGTTTCTCTTCTTAAAGAGTCCATCTGTTTTAGAGCCACATCCTAAAGTGTTTATGGATGAAAGGATATGATGTTAAGGATGTGCTCCAAAACAATCCATTCAGGGGAGGCGGTGGGTACAGTTGAGATTGGCCAAGAGTTGATAATCATTGAACATGAGTGACGGTCATGTAGGAGTTTGTTATACTCATCTATTTTATATGAAAAGATAAAACTTAACGTTTTATAAGATGAAATATTTTCGAAAACTTAAAAGTGAATAAAAATTAAAAAAGGAATGGATGTTCCTTAATTTCTTGACATGTTAGAAGCACTATTGCGATCATTCTGGTGAAAATGTGTTGAAAGCATCCCCTGAGAAACATTCTATAGAAGTCTTTGGAATGGCATTGGAAAAGTTCTATCCCTCATTATTCTACATATCTCACCCCCATTCATCTTAGTCCTGTAAAAAATCTTAGTAGGAAGTTCCCTTCCTTCCCCCAACAGGTAAATGCACATAAAAACCGGGATGAAGTTATTCTGATGGATGCTACAGAAAAGGTAATATCAACTACAATTAACTGCATACCTTCTACATCCAGGGCCTTTACATATTTGCTTTAATCTTTACAACAAGGAAGACATTAGTATCCCCATTTCACAGATGAGAAAAGAGAAGCTGAGACAGATGACATCACTTACTGGTGGCCACGAAGCTAACAAGCATTCCATGAGGATTTCTACGCAGAAACTTCAGACTCTGAAGACTGCTCTGTCCCTTGCACCATAACAAATCCACACCTGAATGTGTGGTGTGGGCTAAATTCCCCCCTTCCCCAAGCCCACCAAAATTACTTTATAACTTTAGTGTGCATTGAAGCCATCCAGGGAATTTGTTTAAAGTGTGGATTCCTAGGCACACCCATGGAGAGTCTGATTCTGTAGTTCTAGGACCAGGGCTCAGGAACACGCATTAAACAAAAGATTCTGTTGCAGATGGTCTGGGAACAAAGTCTTGAAAAACACTTCCCAAATCCATCACAATCTTAAACTTCAAATGTATAATAATATGATCCTCAGTGATTTGGCTCCTGGCAATATGTCCTCTTAAATGAATAAGCTGTTATTCAACCACTTCAAAAAGTTCTTTGCTCCTGCTGTTCCCTCCTCCAGAATAATAGAATGATAATAATAATAGACACAATCATAATAACAAGTACACTAGCACCAATGTGCTGAGAAGTACAGAGGCCATACCAACATTTACATGCCCTTCTCCAGTGGGGCCTCAGTGAGTTGAATTTAAAATTATAGAGCTCAAGGGCCTATAATTTACCATTAAGACCACCAGCCTAATCCTTTCAGTTCAGCTCAATTTCTATCATAACCCAACTCTTCCCAAGTGCCAAGTGCTATCTATGATGCAGAAGGCACTGAACAGATGAATGGGACATAGGCTTTCCTCCCAAAAGTTTTAGAAGCAGAGACGTAAACAAATGGTCATGTAAACAAATAAAACAAGGTAGCAGAGAACACAAGATAGAAGAATGCTTCAGAGGAGGGGTCTCATATCTAGGGGCGGCAATAAGGGAAGCATCTCAGCGATCATGAATGACCTCAGCAGGACATCAGAGTCTTGCTAACAGAGGAGAAGGGCATTTCTGAGCTGGGCACATAAGAAAGCAAAATCCTGGCGAGCCCATGGTCCCCCACTACCTTGTCTGGGGCAGCTCTCGGAGAAAATGAGCTTGGTTTTTTTGAGATGAACAACATCCAAGCCTGAAGGAATTTAAAAAATTCCCTGTGATCCTTCAAGACTCCTGCAGCCTCCCCCAGGCACTCCAGCTTACATACACAACTCTCCCCAAAATCCGATTTATTTTTGCTCAGGATTTATCAGCCACAAAAATGGGTTTAACCTTTTGAGCTTCAGTTTGGCACCTCATGCTTTTCCATCCTCAAATGTTGTCTCCCACCCCATCTGGCTGTGGCAAGACTCCTTCAAGGACCAGACATCTCTAAAATTAGGCATCGGCTGAGATTTATGCTGATTCTCCTGATTCAGTCCAGACTTGTCAACTTCCCTGGAAGCAATAAGATAGTTCCATAAATTACTGCAGCCTTTAACCGACCAAACTATTTTTAAAGGGTGGTCTATATCAAATGCAGTTAAATCTGAATTGTTGCCTCAATAACTCTGCCTCCTTTCTTTTCTTGTTCGCTTATATCCCCAAGTGTATTTAGCTTGCAATACATTTAGAGTTCAATTCATCATTTTATTTTTCAGCCTCTGGAGGCAAGCTAAGAGCGGTGCCACTTTTCATTTTGGGAGGTGTGGAAACCACGTCTCAGCACATCACTTCTTCATATGTACCCTGGTTAGGCGCACTGCCCTGATCCTGTCTCCAGAAAATGTTCAGCGCTCATTAATGTATGTGCCCAAGAAACTGAGCACAGGGAAAGTTCTCGGGCCCAAGGACTAAAGCAGATCCTGTGTCCAGCAGTTTCAATGATCCTGGCTCGAACGGGCCCTAATGAGTCCCGTGTTACCCAGCTATGCGATCGCCACTGGATCCCATGCCTCCTTGAACTAAGCCAGCCTCAGTTTCCCAAATTGCTGGCATTTTTTTCCTGAACAGGTAGAACTATGGCCACACAGAAGGAAGGGCCCTGAACGCCCCGTTCCCTTCCTCCCTGGCCACCATCCCAAATATCTGAGAATAACCAGGGTCGTGTCCTACGGAGACAGATGTACAGAATGTGGGCTCTGAGTCCATTGTTTTGTTTGGCTACTGATAGCTATTATGTGTCACCCCCCGCTTCCAGCGGTGCCCCCCATCTGGGCAAGCTGATAAGGAGTACTGAGTACTCTCTGAGTACTCTCTCCTTTGGAACTGTGGGAGATTCAAATCCTGCAAGTCTCTGGTGCCTGGGAACGCTCGCCACAGCTTGCCCTTTCCCAAGGTCGAGGGAAGTTATTGGGGACCTGCTGGAGGGGACTGCCCTGCTCTCCCCCTGAGACTTGGAAAAGCATCAGGTGCCAAATGGAAGCTCAAAAGGATAAACCCTGAGCAAAAGTGAATCCCATTCTGGGGAGAATTGCGTGTGTGAGCTAGAGCGCCTGGGGCGGGGGGAGTAACAAACCTTTTCATCCCCTTTGAGTGTCCATGGGGCATTTGGGTGGGGATCCATCTGTCTCTGCACGGTGGTCAGAACAATGTGTTTTCCTCCCTGCTGAGACCACAGTCCCTCCCATGCTAGTCAGTGAAGGAGGGCAAAGGCCCCTGGGCATCTCTCACTGTGGGTGGAAACTTGATAATGGCCCCCATCAGGCTGAAATCTGCCAAAGCACTGCCACTGAACTGCAACACGTTGATCAGAGACCAGAATCCCCCTGGCCACAGTCACAGTCACTGCTACGGTTGGCTGCCTGAGTCCTACCACCCAGGCTTCTCCACCCTGGATGCCCCCTACACATTACTCTCCTGCCACCCTGCAGCTCAGCCCTCCACTGGCTCATGAGAATTAGTAAGGATCCCTTTCCCAAGATACTTTATTGCCAGCTGCCAGGAACAGGTGGTAATAGCTACATAAACCAATAGTGATTGAAATAGGAGCGGCTCCCCCTGGAGTTGTGCAATTCACGATCCACAAAACTGGAAGTGGAGTCCCTGTTTCACCAAAACTATCCCTAATCCTTTCCTGAATTTCAGCATAAACGTGACCCTGATCCAAAGTAAGAAGCCCGGCAGATTCCCACCTTCTTGTCCTGTGGGCGTCGCACCCCTCAGGTAGGACGGAGGGAAGGGACTGGTGTTATATTTTCTACTTCCCTCAAGTTCATCACCCAATCCCTTAGCTCATTTCCATGGGGACTACTGGTATTTCAAGTGGGACCATTCTTTGTTGTATGTGACCACCCCATAGACTGTGGGACAGCAACTGGGCACAAAATGTCACAGATATCCCCCAGCTCTTGTGGAAACCAAAAGCACCCCTCCCACATTTCCAAATGTGCACTAAGATGCTAGTGTCCCCCTACCCCTCCTGGTTGAGGATCATATGATAATATGTTTGCATCTGTTTCCACCTCTAGACTTCGTTCTTCAGGAGGACAGATGCCTTATCTTACACAAGTCCACGTTCCCAATGCCCAGCACAGTGCCTGGACTAGAATACCTGTCACTTGATCTAAACTGAAGAAGAGCCCTACAAGACTGGGCAGGAGAGTTAGCCCATCAAGATGCCCCCTTGCACAAGGGCAACTTCAGTTCTCCCCCACCTTACCCGCTGGGACAGAACCCATGCAATTCACCTCAGCCAAAACTCACAGTGCCTTGTCCTTTAAATATGCCTCTCGAGTGGAGGGTTTCTGCTTGCACACAACTGGGGTACTTACCACCTACCACAGAAATGTTCGCAGCCCATCCCACTCTCTCACCAACCAGTCACAAGCTGCCTTTCTCTTTTGCCTCCTCCTGCACAGGAAGGGAAGAACAGGGCAACACATGTGCTGACAAATCGAAATATTGAGTCATTAAAAAAAAAAAAAAAAAAGAAAAAGAAAAAGAAAAAGAAAAAAGCATTTGGGGCAGGGAAGTGCTGAACCAGGATTTTTGCTCGACATTCTAATGCAATGTTTTCAAGTTTCTTGATGCGTTTCTGTATTTAAGCCTATGTTGAGGGGCACCTGGGTGGCTCAGTCGGTTAAGCATCTGACTCTTGATTTCAGCTCAGGTCATGATCTCACAGTTCATGAGTTCAAGCCCCATGTTGGGCTCTGTGCTGACAACGCAGAGCTTCCTTGGGATTCTCTGTCTTCCTCCCTCTCTCCCTCTGTCTCTGCTCCTCCCCACCCATGCTCTCTGTCTCTTAAAATAAATAAATACTAAAAAAAATACTTATAAAAACAAAACCTATGTTGAGCAGATAGGATTGGCCTAGCGGGGTTGGCTGTCTACCCATCATCATTGTTCTTTGTTAACTGATTGTTGTCTTGTTCAGATACCCACTCTTAAGTAAAATGGTCCTATCCCCATCTCCAGTATCAATTGAAGCCAGAGTTTGGCAAAATATAGCCAAGACCAAATCCATCCTGCCACCTGTATTTGCATGGCCTGGAGCTAAGAATGTGGGATGGCTAACTTTATGCGTCACCTTGGCTGGGCCACAGGGCCCAGATATTATTGTGGATGTTTCTATGAGGGTGTTTTTATATTTTTTAATTTAAATCCAAGTAGTTAGTTAACATATAGTGTAATAATAATATCAAGAATAGAATTTAGTGACTCATCACTTACATCTAACACCCAGTGTTCCTTGTAACAAGTGCCCTCCTTACTGCCCATCCCCCATCTAGCCCATCCCCCCACCCACAACCCCTCCAGCAACACTCAGTTTGCTCTCCGTTTTTAAGAGTCTCTTATGTTTTGTCCCCCTCCCTGTTTTTATATTATTTTTGCTTCCCTTCCCTTATGCTCTTCTGCTTTGTATCTTCAATTCCACATACGAGTGAAATCTTGATATTTCTCTGACTTATTTTGCTTAGCATACACTCTAGTTCCATCCATGTTGTTGCAAACAGCAATGTTTCATTCTTTTTGATCACTGAGTAATATTCCATTGTATATATATTCCACTTCTTCTTTATCCATTCGTCAGTTGATAGACATTTGGGCTCTTTCCATACTTTGGCTGTCATCGATAGCGCTGCTATAAACATTAGGGTGCAGGTGCCCCTTCGAAACAGCACACCTGTATCCCTTGGATAAGTACCTAGTAGTGTAATTGCTGGGTCGTAGGGTAGTTCTATTTTTAATTTTTTGAGGAACTTGCATACTGGTTTCCAGAATGGCTGCACCAGTTTGCATTCCCACCAGCAGTGCAAAAGTGTTCTTCTTTCTCTGCATCCTCACCAACATCTGTTGTTGCCTGGGTTGTTAATTTTAGCCATTCTGACAGGTGTGAGGTGGTATCTCATTGTGGCTTTGATTTGTATTTCCCTGATGATGAGTGATGTTGAGCATTTTTTTTTAATCAGGGTGATTTTAGATGGGATTTATATTTAAATTGGTGTACTTTGAGTACAGCAGATTGCCTTCCATAATATGGGTGGGTCTCATCCAATCAGTTGAAGACCCAAATAAAATTAAAAGGTGACCTCTCCTGAGCAAGAAGGAATTATGCTGGCAGATGACCTTTGACCCTGAACTGCAACATCAGCTCTTTCCTGGGTTGCTAGGTTCCTGGTCCACCCTGCAGATTTTGGACTTGCCAGCCTCCATAATCACATGAGCTAATTCCTTCAAATAAATCTCTCTACAGAGGGATACATAGATAAACACATGTATACATACACACACACACACACACACACACACTCCCTTTCGTATTGATTCTGTTTCTCTGGAAAACCCTGTCTAATACAGAATGGTTTTCAAACTTTAAAATGGCTATATTTTAAATGATTATATACTTACCTATGTAATGTCCTCAGTTTTGCCTGATGACCAGCAAAGCCCCAAATATTTACCATCTGGCCCTTTAAGAAAAAGTTTGCCAATGTCTGTTCTAAACCAATCACCTTCGCCCTACTCACCTTGCCATGATTGGTTTAAAGATGGTGTCAGTCTGACCAGTCAGATAAAAGAGAAGTTCTTCTAGTGGCTTATGGGAAAGGTGTATTTCCTCATAGGAAGGAATAACCAGATACAATGCCTAGAGCTGCTACAGCCATCCTACAGGCACACGGCCAGCCTGCCTTGGTAACAGGGACCACCTCAAGAGGATGCCAGACTGAAGGATGCAAAGGGTTCCTATGACATCATGGGCCTACAGAGTTAACGCTCTGTCTCAAAGCTTCTTGTTATGTGAGATGACAAATTACCTTAATGTTCATGAGGCTTTCAATCAGGGTTCTTGTCACTCACAGCTAAATGCATCCTGATGGATCCGTCTTGAAAATGAAGAGTCAGAGAGGTTTCATCTCTCTGTCCACACCCGTGGGCACTTGGTGATGAGAGCTGGGAGTAGGACACTGTCTTACATAACCTGAGAAGCCTGAGGTTGTAAGCAGTGAGACAAAGTGTGGCTTTTCATGAATGGACTCTGAGTAGCTAAGTAGATTCCACTGCATTAATTCTAGCTGGTGCTTTGAGGGAGCTGTTTCATAACAAATAAAGTCTGCACCCACCTTCCTTGCATTTATTTTATTTTGTGTTAAATCTCCAAGGGACCAAATCATTGATATTTTCCCAAGAAAAGGAATCTTATAAAAATACCAAGCTGCACTTGTGCAAACAGAGGGAATCCACATTGCTGGCCCTACCATACTGTTTTCTGCTTGTTTGTTTGTTTTCCATTATGAGGGCAAAAATTCCACCCCACTGGCTACTGTTGCGTGTATACTCTAACGGGTAAGGTAGTGTTGTTCCCTTATGTGACTTCAATAGCCATTTTCATGCCACAAGGTATACAATTACCAGCTGATAAACCCTCACTACATCCCTCCTGGTGGTTTTGCGAAAGATTTTACTGTCCCCACGTAATAGATGGAACCAAAGTTAAGGGACTTTTCTCAGACTATTCAAGGGGCATTCATTCAAGGGGCACTTACTTCATTCGGTGCCATATGAAGGACAGAGACAATTACAGCCTCTCTCAAGCCAAAGCTACCACTTTGGGGCCTCACTCCTCATATAACTGCCTCCTGCCCTCCTGCAGGTGTGTCTGTAGGGACCCCCTTATGTCCCTTGGGTGAGTCATTATAACTACTCTCAGTCCACAGTCTTCCACATAGAGAACTCTAAGATCCCAAACAGACTCACCTTCCCTTTGAGGATGTGATTGATCCTTGGACACTTTTCTAGTCCAAGAATGAAAGGGAAACCAAAAACCTTAACAACCAACCCAGCTTAAAGTCCTGGTTTTGTTTTATTGCAAAGCATCTCAGACTCCTGTCCTTGTGATTTTTGAACTGTCTTATAATGGAGTCCATTCTTTAAAATTATGGACTAAGATGTAAAGAATGACGATCCCAGGATGAGAGAAGGAGTTTGGGGTCTTCTGACTCCAACGTCCTCCTCTGCATTAGTCCTATCCAACTACTCCATCTTTGCTTCAGCGCATCCAGAGCTCATTGCTAGAAAGCTCTGCCTAACATTGGAACAAAAATCTTTCTTCTTGCCCCTTTCACCCACAGGTTGTAGTGCTGCCAGTGGGCGCTAAGTGTTAATTGTAGACAAAATCAGTCCATATCAAAACAACCCATGGTTAATGATGTTAGTTAGAAAGGAAACCTAACTCCTTAGGATGGCAAAGTGAGCCCATGGTGATTCTAACGGGGGTGCAGAATAAATACATTTCCTCTTTCACAAGACAGGCCCTCAGATATTTTAAGACTGCTACCTTGTTACCCAGAATTTTCTCTTCCCCATGCTAAACATCCCCAGTTCTGTCTGCCTTAAATCAAGGGACCTGGGTCCAAATCAGCTCATGGTTCTTCTCCAAACAAGCCCCCAGAAATAAGAGCAATTTCACTGAATACTAATATCCCCAAACCTCTCCCCAAATCCATATGTTCTGTAAATTTCCATTGAAGAGCACTACTTTTTATGGGCTTGTTTTTTATGTACCTTTGGAAAAATACAAAATTTGATTGTGCTCCTATGATTCTATTTGTCTGCATCCCTGGACAATCACCTAGAAAATCCCTGCATCCTTGTGACAATCACCATGGGCTCACTTTGTCATCCCAAAGAGCCTGGTTTCCATTCTAACATCATTAACAATGGATTGTTTTGCTATGGGCTGATATTGTCTACAATTAACACTCAGCGTTTGATTTCAAATGCATGTTAAACACGGTCACATCTATTTAAAAATAAGTAAATACCCATTAATATGTGTGAACATCTTAGAAGTGAGTCTAAAATTTCCATGGCAAAGGGAGGTGCTCAGAAGGCTCAGGGGCCAATCTGAACCAACACTGAGAACGGAGAATGAGTGTCTGAATCTTAAGAGTCCCTGTGGCCAGGGATTCATGGAAGGAATAGTCCTTAGGTGAAGAGCACAAACTAAGAATTAATCAATTGGGTCCTACTACGTGCTGTGCAAAATAGTAACTTGGAGTAGAGTAGGAATATAAACAAGTCTGACATGAGCCTGACCTGAAGTTTACCCCTCTAGTTGTAAGACAAGCATTGGCAACATAAGGCTGCACCTACTAATACATAGGACAGATAATCAGTATAGAAATTTTGCAAAAGAGAAAAAAAACCCACATAATATATGAGGGCTTACTACATGCTCACGGAACTGCAGACTTCATCTCCTTTCCACTATCCAGCAGCTTGATCTTTGTATCACTGGTCCCTTCAGAGGTGAGAGAAGTGAGGTAAGGCAAGATGGTGGCACAGACTCTCAGTCAGGTCTTCCTAGAACAGGGGAGAAAAAGACCCTAACGCAAAACTGCAGGATTAAAAACGTCCCCTGTGAGTACCTCCCAGAGCTAAAATGATGGCACTTGAGCTCCCAGAGCTAATATGATGGCACCGAGCAGCAAATATTTGAGCAGAGAAATGAAGAAGGCAAAGAAGGAGTGGTATGGGACAAAAGGGGATAGTAGGCTTGGGAACTGTATGCAGACAGCACAAGGCTGGAAGTGCCTTGAGATAAAAGGCTCCTGAGACTGTTTAAGGAAAAGACAATGTCACTTGCTTACATGGGGATGTCAGGATAGGGCAATTCAGAGCTCTGCTCTCCCACTCCAAAAGCCATGGCTACCAGTAGCTCTTGGCCTTCTAATTCCCTAGAATCAGAGCGAGAAGTGACCTTAGCCTTCTTCCTGTCCAGCCCCTCATTTTGGAGCCGAGGCCACGGTGGTCCTGGAAATTTAAAGAATGTGCCAACATCACCCCAATGGTCCTACTCGGCCTCGGATTCAGCACAGGCTTTCATGCTCGCTCCATTCTCTTTCCACTAAATCACACCCTCTGCAAATCAGGTTTCTCAGCATCCCCATTTTCTCATGCCATTCTCTCTGTTTTCCACATACAGGAGGGGCTTACAGCACCCTATCTGAACATGGAAAAACCTTCATGCAAAAACCTCTTAGATTGCCATGGCACAAAACTCACGGGGTAAGGGAAATAACACTGTGCAGAAGTAGCTATAAATAAAAGCCCCAAACTAGTGAAAGTTTCTAGATCTCCTTTTTATTTAAATGTTCCTCATTTATATGCAACCAATTCACAAAAGCCCACACACCAATCTGTAACGCACCTGGTATTGTGAGAAATTGCCAGTTTGGTGGTGTCGTGCTTTTTTCCCCCACAATAAAAACTGCACAATGTCATGTCCTTAGGGTACATCAGTCCCCTTTCCCTCTTCTTTAATGAATCCCTCGAAGAGTTAGGTTTATAAAATACACCCAACCAAACGGGCTGTATTTATTCCCTATCATTGTAGGAACACCTGTCCAGGTACATTTTTAGAGAGCGGGTTTGTCCAATAGCTGTCTCTGGTGTCACCTTGTACCACACTTGTGCTATACCAAAAACTGTTTTAGTCGGCTAAGGCTGTTGTAACGAAGTGTCGCAGACCAGGTGGCTTAAAGAACAGACGTTTGTTGTCTCAGAGTTCTGGGGGATTGAAGTCCAAGATCAAGGTGTCAGCAGGAATGCTTTCTTCTGAGGCCTCTCCCCTGGGCTTGTACATGGCTGCCGTCTCCTCCTCATCTTCCCTCGGCACAACTTTGTGTCCAAATTTTCCCTTTTTATAAGGATATCCGTCATATCAGATTTGGACCCATCCCAATGACCTTCTTTTAACTTAATCATCTCTTTGAAGGCCCCGCCCCATCCCCCAATACAGTCAGATTCTGAGGTGCTGGGGTTTGCTCGTGCGAATTTAGGGGGCACCATTTAGCCCATAACACCCTCCTCACCTATTCCGTGTCTTCTCGCATACATACTACGCTCCCTCCATTCCAACAGCCCCCAAAGTGGTAACTTTTCACCATCAACCCTAAGGCCTCTACCTCGAGTAGCTTTTAGGACTGGAATTTGAAGAAGTGAAGAGGGATTAAAATAATCTGCCATTCTCACCCAAGACTAGAGCTTAGTTCTGGTTTATACACTGCGGAGACAGGCTTTGCCTGACTGGGCTCCTTCTGTCAGGAAAGATGTGAGGCTCTCTTGTGGGCCTCCACAGCTCACAGCCACCCCACCGGGAGAAGGAAGTGTGTTTCTCCCAAGACCACTGCACAAAACTTTAAGGGTGAACTGGGTCAGCATCTGTGGTGAAGGAGAATGCGTCTCCTATGGCCCCTTGTTCAAAAGGCGCTGATTTCCTCTGTTCTAGGAGAGGAACACAGAGAGAGCTGATTCAGCTCGCCGAGGGTAAAAATAGCTAAGTGGACAGCTTGAGTGAATCTTAGCAGTTCACCTGTTTTTCCTGTTATCAACTGCACACGGGAACGTATCAAGGACTGCGAAGTTAGAAGCCATTGTAAAACCAAGGGTCTGTGTAAAAACCGTCTATCTGAAATTGAGAAGTAGTGGGGAGCTCGCTCAGATTGAAAATAGCTACTTCACATGCTTCTCCTTGAACAGCTGCCAGGGGAATGGCAGTCAACGGGAGGCCTCGATGGCACTGGTAGCATGTCAGGGAACACACGGGAGAGTGCTTGCCATCAGCGGCCTCCCGGCGGCTCGCATCCGAGGGGGAAAGGCTTGGGCTGCCCGTGATCTTTTGACGATCTTCCACAATTCACTTTGGTTTAGCTGGCCCAAGGTGCATTTGTGGGTCAAGTTCATTTTCAGGGCTACGAGGCTGGGAACCTTTTCAGTGAAAAGCCACATGGATGTGTGGTTCGCACATCTACTTAGACACCTACAATTCTGAACCATGATATTTAAAGCAGCAATTGGGTCCTTCAGCCTGGCTCCCCACTAGCAAGTAGAACTTCCTAAAGGAGGTGAGCGGAGACACGTGGACAGCCTCGGGAAGCTCTCCCTTCGCCCCGAGTGTCATCCTGGTGCCTTCAGGACTCGTAACAGACCCTCCATGCTACAGAGGCTTAAAAGTGTCATGTTAGGGATTTGCTAAGGGGGTGAGGAAATAGATCTCTGGGGTTAACGGGGAAAAAACACACAGGCACACATACTCACACGCACGTGCGTGCAAACACACACACCTATGTTCATTTTTTAAGAGAGAACAAGAGACGGCTTGAGAATAGCAAACATGCCCCAGTTTGCCCATCCTTAAACATTATTAGATGAATCTGTCATGTTGACAAATAGCCCCCACTAAGGGCAGACCCGGCCAACAGCAAGCACAGGCAGTGTTTGGTCCGGCTCTTCACAAATATGAATTGTGGAATGCAGGAGGCCTGTGCAGTTGCACACATGTGGTCTAAAAATACCCTGCCTGTCCCATCTCTCCGGGACTAGAGGACCGGGGCCCCGAGGCTGGGGCCCTGCCCAGGGGAGGATCAGGGTCCTCTGTTTGCACCGGAGCTAATTACCAGAGGACCTAGACAGGCAGCTGCTGGGCCCCAGCTCTCAGTTTGCGAGTGCCTTGCAAGGCTGTGGTTCTAACTTTAGAACTGCGCTCCAAACTTTGATCTTCCAGCATTGCTTGGCTTTAGGCAAAACATAAACTTGAGAGCTGCAACATGTTTTTTAAATTTTATTCCCCTGGCGGTTTTAGAATAAGGACAGGAATTATTTTCAAATGAGAATCTTTGACTGCATAACACAGGCTTCCAAAATTAAGCAGAAACACATGGTGGC